>NC_142479.1:56484000-56784500 GCF_049115385.1 Moschus berezovskii
GAACACAGTCACTTTGCTAGTGAATCTTAGTCTGAGACTAGAGTCCAAATCCAGCCTGGGGCCCTCTCCCCTCTGCCCTGTCTGTCCCCGTGAGGGCCCTTTCTTATCTACAACAGGAGGGTCACATCAAGGATAACCTGATGAGCTGTTAGCCACCTGGGTTGTCATTGACTCTTTGGTAAGTACCAGATTAAAAGTCTGTGAAAATCTAGAATTAACCCCAAAAGTTTTTTAAAGGCCAGGTGTCCCCAGAAGAGACCCCTGGGTCAGAATGCTCTGTGTCCCTCAGCTTTGGGCTGGCCATCGAAAGACCCAGCCCCAGGAGCCTGGCAGGCCTGCCCATCCTTCACATGACAGTGGCACACAGGACAGAGTGGCTCAAAAGCCAGTAGAAAGAATCCAGGGCTGGAAGGAGGCCCTCTCATCTCCCCTTCCAGGCGGGTGGGGGGAGGGGGCATGTCCTTCACAGTCTGCCCCTTCAAAACCAGCGGAGTACAAGTGGTCATCACTAGAACGCTGTGGCCAAGACACCACTAGGGCCTTAGTATCTCTGCACGTGGAGCTGAGCCTTCTCTCAATCCTTCTTTACGTGTTGTTCTAAAGCAGGCGCTCTTTAAAGCCCAACATAGCCGCACCAACCTCAACTTTTCAACCTCCTCAGCAGAAACAAAACAACATGGAGGAGGGCGAAAGGCGGGGTACCAGGGCTGTGAAGGGTGCCTCCTTCTCCTTCAGGATCCAAGAAGACTTTTTATTTTGGCTGTGCCATGTACCCTGCAGGATCTTAGCTCCCCAGCCAGGAATTGAACTTGGGCCCCCTGCAGTGGATGCTCGGAGTCCTAGCCACTGGACTGGCAGATAAGTCCCCAAGAAGACTCATTGGTTAATTTACCCCTGAGGCTACAGGGTCTCAATATGCCCCTGGAACCGAGGGCCTGCTTTCCCCTGGAACACCGTCCACTGCACCCCAACATGGTGTGGTCAGGGGCTGCCTAGTACCCACAGATCACCATGTCTGGCTCCGAAAGTCTCCTGAATGTGAGCTACTTAAGGCAAATGACTCAGTGTATGTCTGACTGCCCAGAACCTTCATTGCGCCTCTCTTTTCCATTCAGAGTACCACCCCTTAGATAGTACAAAGGCCCAGCCCATAGCAAAAATATTCCTCTTCATGGAACAGGAAGATCACTGCTCTGGTCTTAACATCCTTGCATTTAGATTCTGCCAGGTTAGAGTTCTCAGAGGTCACTTGAGGGTCGAGAAACAAAATGGAAACATGGGAGGAACTAGATCAGGAGTTGGGAGACGTGGCTTCCCGTCTGGACTTGGCCGCCTATAGGTCATGAGCTTTTGGGCAAGCCACAGAACCTTTAGGGCTGCGTTTCCTCTTCTATGATATAAAACATGAAAACACTGTTGTTCTGCTCAGCTCAGAGGTTGCAGGATATGGGGGAGGCAGTGATTGTAAACAGGCTTGGAAAATAGACAGGAAGAGTGTTAATTTAAAATATTAATCTAACCCAGTAAGGCAGATAAGAATGTTGTTCTAGTATTTAAAAGCTGGGCAAGTGAGGGACTTCCCTGGTGGTCCAGTGGTTGAGATTCTGAGCTTCTAATACAGGGGGCACGAGTTTGATCCCTGGTCAGGGAAATAAGATCCCACATGCTGTGCGACATGGCCCACAAAAGATGGGCAGATGAGAGTCTGCTTTATCAAGATGGGCATTATCAGGAGTTGGGCTGGCCCCTCTTCCTCGCCTTTTCCCTTCCCCACTGGAGTCAAAATGGAAGTTTTATGTGTTTCAGGAAGTTTCGTCCTTTCCACCTTCAGTTTAAATCCTTTCCTGAAATTTCTTTTCTGGGACCCAAAGCCGCCAGTCCTTTTGAAGCCCCGATGACTCGGAGCAGCTCGCACCATACCAGGTGGGTCTTTCTGGTTCCTGAGTACAAGGGCTGGTTCCAGGCCAAAGTCCTCCCACCTGGGGCTTGCTGGTCAGACTGGGGAATGGCCATGTGTTAGCTCCTTAGGCAAAGTCTATTCTGGGAACTTAGCCCAGAGAAGAGGGACACCGGGAGTGTTCATCCGTTTTATCTGGTGTTCTCCATCCATACTGAAGAACTTGACTTGTGTCCAGAGGGCACGAGGCTGGTTTCTGAACCTCGGATTATAGACCTCCTTTCTTAGAGTCTCCTTGTGAAAGTGAAGTCGCTCAGTCATGTCTGACTCTTTGCAGCCCCATGGACTGTAGCTTAAGGGAGTCTCCTTGGGGGCCCGTTAAAAATGCAGGTTCCTGGACCCCACCCCTGGGGAATCGCAGTCTCTGGTGATGGAGCCCCCAGAGCTCCCTGTTCCCAGGCTCCCCATGTGGTTTCAGTGCGTGTCCAAATTTGAGACCTTTGAAGCTAAACATAGCAGGCAGAGGGTCTGGGGGACCTGCCACACTGTGTGGCCTGAAGTGACTTGTAGGCTGCTTGTACTCCTGCTCTGCAGATAGGTGAGTTTGACCCTTCACTGACCAACATGCAGAAGGCATGCGGTTCAGGTGATGACCTGGACACCTTCCCAGACCTTTCTAACTCACGGGCCAGGAGACTAGAGGGCAGATGCCCAGCCCGAGGGTCCCCAGTGCCAGGGAGGACCTGTGGTTTCCACCAGCAGACAGGGGCTAAGGGGTCAGGAAGTAGTGCGAATGGGAGGGAAAACAGAAAGGGACGATGGCAGTAGATAAAAGAGCGGAGGAAGGCGAGAGCAAGCCGGGGTGAGGCCCAGGGGCCCTTCATCCCTCCCCGAGACACAAGGGACACGAGAGGCGCAGCCCGGGGGCTGCCTGCGCTGGGGCTGCGGTGGGTGCTCAGCCTGGAAAGGCCTGGGGATGGCACAGGAGCTGATAAAGGGAAGATGAAGGGTTTACAGTGAAACGTCTGTATTCTTTGCCCATCCTCCAGTCTCTAGACCATGAGTCTCTCCAGAGAGTTTATAGACAGTACATCGTGTACCCTTTGTTCTGTCTTCTCACAAAGAGTAGCAAGATATTCACTGTGCTGGATCTTGCTTTTTTCCCCACTGAATATTTCTTAATTTCCTATTAGTACCTGAAGAGCGTCTTCATTACCTTTAATGACTGCAGGGTATTCCATGGTATGGATTTACCGTATTTTATTTAACATATGCGTGGATGATTTCCAGTCTTTTGCGGTGAATAGTCTTATTCAGAGTAAATTTATGATTATTCAGGTATATTTGCAGGACAAATTCCTAAAAGTGGAAATGCCGGGTCAAAGGGTGCTTACATTTATAATTTTGAGAAGTGCAGCCAAATTGCTTTTCATGGAGGTAATGCCAGGGTACACTTTCACTCACAGTGGACCAGAGCCCATTTTTCCCATCCCCATGGCTAAGATAGTGAGCTGTCAGACTTGTGACGTCAGCCAGTCTAGTAGATCAAAAACCATATCTCAGTGTAATGTAATTTTCATTTTTCTCTTTATGAATGAGCTTAAGTATGTTTTCCTATGTTGGATCATTTGAATCTCTCTTTTTTTAAATCTCTTTTTGTGTGAACCTTTTTCATAGCCTTTGCCAGTTTTTCTATTCAGTTATTGATCACTTATTGATTTGTAAGGAGCCCTTTGCTATGTTATTAGTTATAAATATCCTCCCCAGTTCCTGGTGTGTTTTTCTGAGTTTGCTTATATTTTCTACCATGCATATATATTTTTTTAATTGTTTGTCGTTGAACTTATCAGCTTCTTTACCATTTCCTCGGTTTTGTGTCATACTTAGAAAGACCTTAGGGGAATAGTTTGGACCCACTGAATTTGCTCAGTCAAATACCAGTACGCTACAGGCCGTTTAAAGTTGCAGGACTGACTACAAATAATAAATGCTGGAGAGGATGTGGAGGAAAGGGAACCCTCCTCCACTGTTGGTGGGAATGTAAATTGGTGTAGCCACTGTGGAAAACAGTATGGAGTTTCCTTAGAAAATTAAAAATAGAGTTGCCATATGACCCAGCAATCCCACTCATGGGCATATATCTGGAGAAAATGCTAATTCAAAAAAATACTTGCACCTCAATGTTCATAGCAGCAATATTTACAATAGCCAAGACACAGAACCAAATTAAATGTCCATCAGCAGATAAAGGGATAAAGACGTGGTGTATATATACATACATATATATATGTATACACACACACAGTGAAACACTGCTCTGCTCAGCCATAAGCAAGACTGAAACAATGCCATTTGTAGCAACACGGGTGGATTTAGTAGAGATTATGAGTGAAGCAAATCAGAGAAAGAAAGATATCACATGATATCACTTATATGTGAAATCTAAAAAATAATACAAATGAATTTATTTACAAAATAGACTCACAGACATAGAAAACAAATTTATGGTTACCAAAGGGGAAAGCAGATGAAGGAGGGATCAGTTCAGTTCAGTTCAGTCGCTCAGTCATGTCCGGCTCTTTGTGACCCCATGGACTGCAGCACGCCAGGCTTCCCTGTCCATCACCCACTCCCGGAGCTTGTTCAAACTCATGTCCATTAAGTCGGTGATGCCATCCAACCATCTCATTCTCTGTGTCCCCTTTCCTGCCTTCAATCCTTCCGAGCATCAGGGTGTTTTCCAGTGAGTCAGTTCTTCGTATCAGGTGGCCAAAGTATTGGAGCTTCAACTTCAGCACAAGTCCTTCCAATGAATATTCAGGACTGATTTCTTTCAGGATTGACTGGTTTGATCTCCTTGCAGTCCAAGGGACTCTCAAGAGTCTTCTTCAACGCCTCAGTTCAAAAGCATCAATTCTTCGGTGATCAGCTTTCGTTATCGTCCAACTCTCACATCCATACATGACTACTGGAAAAACCATAGCTTTGACTAGACAAATCCTTGTCAGCAAAGTTATGTCTCTGCTTTTTAATATGCTGACCAGGTTGGTCATAGCTTTTCTTCTAAGGAGCAGCATCTTTTAATTTCATGGCTGCAGTCACCATCTGCAGTGATTTTGGAGCCCAAGAAAATAAAGTCTATCACTGTTTCCATCTATTTGCCACGAAGTGATGGGACCAGATGCCATGATCTTAGTTTTCTGAATGTTGAGTTTTAAGCCAGCTTTTTCACTCTCCTCTTTCACTTTCATCAAGAGGCTCTTTAGTTCCTCTTCACTTTATGCCATAAGGGTGGCATCATCTGTGTATGTGAGGTTACTGATATTTCTCCCTGCCATCTTGATTCCAGCTTGTGCTTCATCTAGCCTGGCATTTCTCATGATGTACTCTGCATATAAGTTAAATAAACTGGTGATAATATATACCCTTGATATACTCCTTTCCCAATTTGGAACCAGTCCATTGTTCCGTGTCCTGTTCTAACTGTTGCTTCTTGACCTGCATACAGGTTTCTCAGGAGGCAGGTCAGGTGGTCTGGCATTCCCATCTCTTTAAGAATTTCCCACAGTTTGTTGTGATCCACACAGTCAAAGGCTTCGGTGTAGTCAATGAAGCACATGTTTTTCTGGACTTCTCTTACTTTTTCTATAATCCAAGAGATGTTGGCAATATGATCTCTGGTTCCTCTGCCTTTTCTAAATCCAGCTTGAACATCTGGAAGTTCATGGTTCATGTACTGTTGAAGCCTAGCTTGGAGAATTTTGAGCATTATTTTGCTAGCGTGTGAGGTGAGTACAATTGTGCAGCAGTTTGAACATTGCTTTTCTTTGGGATTGGAATGAAAACTGACCTTTTCCAGTCCTGTGGCCACTGCTGAGTTTTCCAAATTTGCTAGAATATTGAGTGCAGCACTTTGACAGCATCATCTTTTAGGATTTGAAATAGCTTAGCTGGAATTCCATCACGTCCACTAGCTTTGTTCATAGTGATGCTTCCTAAGGCCCACTTGACTTCCTACTTCAGGATGTCTGGCTCTAGATGAGTGATCACACCATCGTGGTTATCCGGGTCATTAAGATCTTTTTTGTACAGTTCTTCTGTGTATTCTTGCCACCTCTTAATATCTTCTGCTGCTTTTAGGTCGATACCGTTTCTGTCTTTTATTGTGCCCATCTTCATCTTTGCATGAAGTGTTCCCTTGGTATCCAGTTTTCTTGTAGGGATCTCTAGTCTTTCCCATTCTGTTGTTTTCCTCTATTTCTTTGCATTGATCACTTAGGAAGGCTTTCTTATTTCTCCTTGCTATATCAGATGGAGGAAGGATAAATCAGGATTAACAGGTTGGGATTAACAGATACAAACTACTAAATATAAAATAAACAAGAAGGTCCTACTGGATAGCACAGGGAAGCATATTCACTATTCTGTAATAAACCATAATGGAAAGAATATGAGAAAGAAAAAAGAACTAAATCACTTTGCTGCATACCAGAAACTAATACAACATTGCAAATCAACCATACTTCAGTTAACAAATCAAAACTCAAATGCAGGACTGAAATTCAAAGAAGTCAGGCTTGAGAAAGATGTGAAAGTCCTCAGAGAAGGTACAGCTTTGTGGGTCAGATGACCCTGGGTTTGGGTATGAGCATGGAGCTGGAACATCGTCAGGGATTCTTGCCTGTGGTTTGAGGTGTGTGGGTGGGGTCAGGATGGAGCTAAGATGGGGTGCTTACAGAGAGGCCTCACCTTCCTTGCTGCCTCTCCTGCCCCGCTTGTACGAGTGATACCAACTGTAGGCAGGCCAGCTCGTGCCTGCCCTACTCTGGCCATTTTGGTCCCTCCTCCCCCACTGGCCTGGACTCCAAGTCACAGGGCTGCAGTTCACTCTAAGGGCTCCAACAGTGACCACTTTCCCCTACCCTGTATTCTCCTCAGAGAAGCCAGGGACCAGGAGCCAAGCCGGCGATCGGCCGCCTGCACTGTGCCCAGGAGGAGGAAAGGGTACTGTGAGTGCTGCCAAGAAGCCTTCGAGGAGCTGCACAGGGTGAGCTCTTTCCCCGCCACACAGCTGCTCCCAGACGGCCTCTCCACCCTCGTGAGGTTGGGTGGTCTGCTTGTGTCCCGCCCCAGCCTAGTCTAACGCCCCCCCTGCCTCCTCCCATCCCGAGCAGCATCTCCAGAGCCCCCAGCACCAGGGCTTTGGCCTGAAAGCCCATCTGTACGCTGAAGTCGATCGGATCATCGCCCAGCTGAGCCACAGCTTTGCAGACCTCCCCTTCCAGGCCAGCCTCCCCGGGTAAGCACCGCTGTGCCACCCTGCCGCGGGTGGCGGGCACGACTGCCTTCTCACCTCTTCTGCTGCTGCCCTGAGGTGGAGAGGAACCCTCTGTGTGGCAACAGCAGAGACCAGCCTGTGGCCCCTCACCTTTCTTACTCCTTCCTTCCCTTTCTTTCCTGACATCTTCTGTTCTGTTCTTTAGGGGGCGGTCAAGGGAAGGCCTCTATTTGGGGCTTCAGCCCGTCAGATCAGGACGGACCCCGACCAGAGCTCCCTTCCTAACTCCACAGTTGGGAGCTCAGGGGGAACAATTCAGCTGTCGCTGCTGCTTCTGGCATGTGTCTGGTCATGTGCCTGTCTGACCTTCTAGAAGTAGGGTGGGGAATTCCTGGGTCTTTCCTGTGTAGGTGAAGGGGAGGATCTTCCTGCTTCTCTAGAAGTTTACCCCAGAAAGGATGGCAGAGGATTTGGCAGAATCCCAGGGCCCTCTGAGCACCAGCCCCTGCCGCCCACCAAGGAGCTGTGGCTTCATCCCCCGTACCCCCAGGTCTCCACCTCAGGCAGCCTTCCTGGACTCAGGGTGGACAGCCAGGACCTGCGCTGCTTTCTCTAGTCACCAAAGGGCAGCCTCCTCCATGACTGCCTTATTAAACAGAGCAGCCTCTAACCTGCTCCTCTGGCCAGCCCCGACCACAGACCGCAGAGCCAAGAATAGGCCTTTCACCTGGGACCCAGAATGGCAGCTCTTTTCTGAGCACCAAACCCCAGAAGGGTAGTGCCATACGGGCCTCCACTGTGCCCCCAGCCCGGGAGGCCCCCCACTTGCTCTGGAGTTGAACTCTGACCCACTGGGTGTTTCTGTCCCCATAGGCAGCCAGGCTCCTTGGCTTCCGACTGCGACCCTCTGTGTCCTGAGCCTCCGCCTCTCCACTGGCCCTCCCCTCTCAGGGCAGCATCTCCCTGGAGGAGGAAAGGCGATCATCAGCAGGCCCCAGGTGCCACCGAGCATGGTGGGAGCATGGGCGGCATGAAGGCAGCGGCAGAACCTGTGGAGGCTGGCGAGATTCCTGGACCAACTGCAAGCTGCCGGGAGCTGAAGGGGTCAGCTGACAGCTTTGTGGACCCCCCAGAGACCCCAGGGTCTGGGAGCCCTGCTTACCAGGGCCTCCTAACCAGCTCAGGCCTTGCTGAACTCTCCTCTGGCCCAGACCTGCCTCATTTTGGCCACAAGCGGAAGGTTCAGTTCCCCAGTGGCAGTGCTGAGAAGAGGCCAGGCGCATCCTGGCCACAAGCCTCACTCTTTCTCCCGAGGGCGCCCAGCCCCTGTGGTACCCCCAGCTCCTGTGGCATCAGGACAGCCAGCAGCAAGCACCTTCCCCTTCCAGGCCATGAGCCCAGGTCTCTGGCCTCCCTCCAGGCTGTGCGCCACCCACAGGGAGAGACCTGCCTCTCCCCCCCAGGCAGCCCCCCAATAGGTTGGCAGAGTGCTGGGCCACACAGGTCCCCTGGCCTGGGGGAGGAAGGCCCCCAGGACCTAAGCGTTCTGAGGGTGCTGCCCCTGGCCCAGTCTCCCAGCAGGCTGAGCAGCTCCGGGCCAGCTGCCAGCCCACCTGCCCTCAGCTGCAGGCACGGAGCCCCCAGGAGGACCTGCAGAGAGCCCGGCTGCCTCTCCCCGCCACCCTCTGCCAGCCAGCGGGGGGACCAGCTGCTCCCGATGGTTCTGGACCTCCCAGTCTCTTCCAGGCCCCTGACTCCCAACCCCAGCCCACCGCCAACAGAGAACTACTTCTGTGAGTCCCTGCCTAGCCCTGGGCATGCAGCTCTGGGGCCAGACAGCTCCCAACTCGAGGGCAAGTTATATGTCAGCTGAGGGCTGCACACCCAGCCCAGGCTGACCAGACACACAATGGGGAGCCGACCCGGAGTCTGGCCCTGGACGATCATGGCTGAGCTCTAGGTCCGTTAGATGGAACCAGTCCTCCCGGCCACCAGGTCTTCAGGACTGGGGAGCTGCCCTCTCCAGCCATGGATTGTGCAGCCACAGCCAGCTGCTCAGGCCAGGAGGCAGGGGCAAGGTTGGCATAGGGTGGGCCCACAGGGAAGCCAGAGCAGCAGGAGCCCTGGCCTGGCTTCCTGTCCCTCTGCAGGCACTTGCTCAGCCAAGGTTAGTGTCAGTGTTCCCCACCCCCACCCCAGCCTCCTCTCCGCCAAGCGTGTGGCTCTCCTGCTTTCCGAGATGCCTGCGTGTTGTCCCCTCCCCCAGCCCCCCACGCTGGTGCACACAGATCCTCAGGAGCATATGAAGCAGAGGAGGGGCTCGGCTGCACCATTTCCAAAGCTCCCTCCCCGCCACACTTACTGGGGGCCCAGCACTGACCCCTCCCCTGAGCCCAGGACGTGGCCTGAGCCCCCTCTGGGGACCCCTCTCAGCTCTTCCCTGCCGCCTCAGCTCTGGTTGCCCACCCAGAGTTCTGTTCCAGGGTCAGTAGCTCACCTGCCAACTTCCGCATCCCCCTCCTTCCCCGAGGACCTCCCCCCATTTCTTTCAGCTGAGCCATTAATCTGGAGACAGAGATGAGTTTGTTATCGATTCTTTGGCCACTTTTTTTTTATTATTATTATTACATCTTGTTCTGTGGTTCTTCTCACCCTTCTCTGCCTCTGTGTTTGTCTCTTTAAATGTTGAAGCTGCCAGAAGCCTGGTGCTATTCTGTATCTCATTTTGGAGGAAGAAATTGGGGGGGTGCCTAGATGCAGGTGAGGACCTGAGTTGTTAGTTTGGAAATAGAACGGCTGTGTGTACAATGCTCACAGAAATCAGGTTTGGCCTTTTCATGCCATCCCGTTAAATTTCACAATTAATCTTGGTTCAGGAGATGTAAAATAAATTTATTAATAACAAATAGCAAAGAGATGGGGCTGGAGTGTGGTGTGTCTTGATCTGCCTTTCAGGGCCTTGATCTGCCCTCCAGGGACCCATGCAGGTTGACAGCCCAGCAGATACAGACAGAACAATGGGGTAGCAAGCTGGTACCACCTGCAAGTGGGAGAGCATGTGTGGGTGGCACCACCCTCCGAGGGCTCAGGGGAGGTGGGGGTATGCCTGTCCAGTCTGCTCAAGTCACTCACCGGCCCTGCTGCCCACCTCGTAGTTCCCTGAAGGGGGCGCACTTGCCACCCACTCCCAAGGAAAACGCTTTTGCTCTAATGAACCAGGGCTCCAGGTCCTCCTCCCCGCCTGGAGCCCAGACAGTAGCTTCTTTCCAGGCCTCATGGGTGCATCTCTTCTACAATGCAGGGACATGCCTCATCCCCCACTGCCTTTCCCGTGACACTTCCACGAGTAGGGAGCTCCCCCGCCCCTTTCTCAGACTTCTGAGAGCCTCACTTGCTATTCACTCAAAGACCGACTCACCAGGTCCTTGACGCCCTTGTCACTGTCTTTCCCACCACCTCGCATCCAACTGTATGGCCTTCCCCTCCCATTTCAACAACTTGATGTGACATCTGGACATCACTTCGCTGCCAGGTCAACCCCAACGTTACATCTCCCTGCCTCCAGGTCTCTGTTCCGGCTTCTAGGATGTCAGTTGAGAGAGGAACCCAGGCCACCTGAGCCCAGAGCCAGGACAGCGAGGTGCTGCTTGACACAAGCCCCTCGGTGGCTCTTCCACACGGGGACTATTCACACCTCCTTCCCCTCCCTTCATCTCAGCAGACGACCTTGACTCAGACTCAGCAGGACAGCCTCAGCCTGCCCTGTGTCCCCCTTCAGTCTGACTCTCAGAGGATGCAGTGTGCCACTGTCTGCTCTCCGGCCCACCCCACCAGCCTTGGCAGTGTCCTCCTCTGGCTCGTCACCTCTCCTTCCTTCTGCCCGAAAACTCCAGCCTGGAGAACACTTGCATTGATTCAGCGGCTTAAAGAGAGCTCCCTTCTGTTCTCTGGCTACATCTTGCGGTCTACAGCCACTGCCTCCGTGCCCGAACCTCCTGCCCTTTTCCAGACCTCCACGGTGGCTCTACCTGAAGCACTCCACCAGGATCGTCCCTTCCAAGGTCACCGGAGAACCTGATAATGACCAAAATTGGCGTCCTTTTCTTTTTCTCCACCTTGCTGGAACCTGGCTCCCCTGCTCCCGCTGACCTCAGGTTCCCCACCCTCCCCCAGCCTCTGCCCTCTCTGCCACGGGCACTGATTCCCTCAGCAGACCCCCAGCCCTCACTGCCTCTCCAGATGTGAGTCTGGGCCCTTGTTCTCACCTCCCAGCTCTGGTTCTTTCTTAATTGCTGGCTCCACCCCGACTCCCTTCTGAGTTCCAGTCTTCACCCACGCTGGGTGAGAAGGCGAGAGATTCAGCCGCACTCAGCACAAGTCCCTTTACTACCCTGGGTCTTGGTTTCCTCGTCTCTAAGTGAGGGGCTCGTGTGAGATGATTTCAGGGTCCTTCCTCCAATAATAAACCACCACCTCCTGTGAATCCCGTGTATGCCCCCTGCCCTACTTGCCTCAGAGGGACTCACCCAGAGCTCAGTCCCTGTGCGAGAACCACTCCCCTGCCGCCCTCTTGCGCCTCTCCCTCTCTCTCTAGCAGCCCCAGGCCCTCCTCCCCTTAACCCACCTTGCCTCCCTGTCCTTTCCGCCACCTCCTGCCAGACCACCCTGGGCCATCTGGCCCCCGTGTGCTTGCTCTTGGGCCCTGACCTGACCCTTGACAACAGCCAGAATGCTCTTTAAGGCACAGCCTCCATATTCTCCATGAATCCTGTAGACTTCAAGTCACACAGGCCTGAGTTCAAATCCAGGTCCTGCCACTCTATGACCCTGGGAAAACTCCTGAAAGTCAGCTTTCTAAATCTAAAGAATGGAAGTAAGAGTCATTGCCACCTTACCAGGGAATCAGAATGAAATCTTGGTCTTGCCCTGGTGGCTCAATGGTCAAGACGCTACCTGCCAGTACAGGAGACATGGGAAGATGTCACATTCCTCGGAGCAACTAAGCCCGTGGGCCACGACTGCTGAGCACATGCTCTGTCACCCGGGAGCTGCAACCACCGAGCCCACGGCTCATAACGACTGAAACCCGCGTGCCCTTGAGTCTGTGCTGCGACAGGAGAAGCCACCGCAACGAAAAGACTGCACACCACAACCAGAGGGTAGCCCCCGCTCGCTGCAACGAGAGAAAGCCCACGCAGCAACAAAGACCCAAGCACAGTCAAAAGTCAATAAATACAAATATATTTAAAAAGAAATACGTTGGCGAGGTGCATGGCACATTGTAAACACTCAACAAACTATTATTTCAACCCCCACCAACACACACACCTGCGAGTCCTCTCTTCTAGAAATTTCAGTGGAGCTGATCTTCACTCATTTCCCTCCTTGTTAATGGCTTGCTGACCCAAAGCCCCAACTCCAGTGTGAATTTGTGGATGAAGCCGCTAAAGGATTGTATGAGGCGCTCCATCCCTGAGCTCCCCCACTTTCCAACACCTGGCTCTCCACAACTCCAGGAGGATCCCTTGAATTGGACAGAAGTGGCAGTGGGGCACTGTGCTTTTGGGCCTTTGGGTGCACGATCGCAATGCATGACTCCAATGCAAGAGATACTGGTTTAATCCCCGGTCCAGGAAGATTCCACATGCCTCAGAGCAGCTAGGTCCATGGGCCACAACTATTGAGCCTGTGCTCTAGAGCCCAGGAGCCGCGACTACTGAAACCCGAGTACCCGAGGGCCTGTGCTTCACAAGAGAAGCCACCACGATGAGAAGTCCAAGCACCACAACTAGAGAGGAGCTCCCACTCATAGCAACTAGAGAAAAGCCCACGCAGCAACCCAAGACTCAGTGCAGCCATAAATAAATAAATAAGTAAATAAAAAGGAGGAGGCCATCCAGACAGCCAGGAGGGAGGAGACTGAGGCTTCCCTCCAAGAGATACTCGAATGACAATAGCAGTCCTCTCCTGGTTGAAAAGGAAGGTGCTGGATGAGACGTGGGAGGCAGGCGGCAGAAGCAACTCCTTGTTCAAGTGCCGTGGGCATTTCCCTACTCCCCAACCCCTCAGTATGTCATCAGTCTCCCTGCGTGCTTGGTTGAGGGAACACTGAGGCCCCCAAGCCATAAAGGAGTCCCTTGGGTTTTGGACAACGGCCAGGAGCTAGTTTCTTCCTTGGCACTGTAAGGGCGACATGAACAGTGCGAGCTCAGGGTGAGTGAACCCTTCTGTGGCCAGGCACTGTTCTGAGCTCCAGAGGCTCGTCCACACATTTATCCCTCTGCAGCACTGTTGGGGAGCACTTTTGAAGCCCCATTTCCCAGGTGAAGAAACAGAGGCTCAGGCAGATTGGGGGACTTGCTCAAGGTCACACAGCTGTTAACCAGGATTGGGACCCAGTGGGTTTCCTGGAGCCCTTTCCCACCTCGCACCCTGCCTCCTTGCCTGGCACAGCCTCTGCTGCAGGCCTCTCAGACTAGGTAGGGGTCTGGGGGGCCTCTGTCAGCAGGATCCCTGCCCACTGAGCCACGCCAGGGCAGCAGACTCCCCTCCGTTACCTGCAGCTGCTGCTGGGGGCGGGGAACCAGGTCTTCGCCCCGCATCAGCCCAGCTTGGCCCCTGTGCAGAAAAATTTTAAGGAAAAATTGGCTGAAAGGCAGGAGGAACTGCACAGGGGAAGGAGGCCCCAGCCTCCTGACGGTAGGGGGCTCCTGAGGGAGGGATCCGGTGGGGACCAGAGCCTAACAGCTCCCCCAGAGGGTGGCCCAAGAGTGGTGTCAAGATGACAGTGGCCACCAACCTCTGGTTTCTTCCGAGTGGGGGAAACAAGCGATGGGCAGAGGGTCCAAAGGAGCTGCCACAGCTGTGAGGTTGTGGGTGGGGGGGGACACTCCCCCAGGAAAACTAACCTCTCTTTGAGGGGGAGGAACAAGCCCTGCCCTCAGGGCCCCCAGTCTAAGGTGAGAACCCGTCCTTGGCGACAATCCCCACCCCACCTCTCCTTTCCCAGTCTGAGGAAAGGCCGCCTACAGCCCCTGACCTCAGCAGGGAAGCTGGGTGAGGGATCTGAAACAAGCCTTCTGATTGAGTGAGGTGCGCAGCGGGCAGCAGAGCTAACCCTGAGGACAAAATTCAGGGAGGGGCCTCAGGGCAGGGAGTGGGATATGGTCAGGGAAGGTCAAGATGTCCAGATGGGCTCTTCAGAGCTGGGAACCCAGGGAGATAAGGGGCTATAGGAGGCCAACAGGCCATACACTTGAGCACCAGTGGAGCTGGTCCAGAAAGCTACCAGAGACGTGTCATTCAGGGTCAGCAAGTTCTCCCCAACAAGCAGCCCCAGGAACCACGGCCACGGAGTTAAGAATGTGCCTCAGCCTGGGGGGTCAGGGCCATAGACAGGTCTCTGTGTGGTCTTGGGGAGAGAGATCCAGACTGTGAAATGACAAGTGCCACCTCTCCTGGGAGGCCCTGTAGTATGGCGAGGGTAGGGTACTACAGGCTCACCCGGGTGGGTGGGAGTGAAGGGTGGGCTAGATGGAGTAGACGGGCCAGTCCCTTCTAAGTCCCAGACAGAAGGCAGAGGTGAGGATGCGGGGAGGAGGGGGACCTTGGAAAATGGGATTTGTCTCTCACCACCCAGCTGTTTGGGAAACTCTCGTAGCCTCTTGGAGCCTTAGTTTCCCCACCTGTAAAGTAAGAAGCATGGTCTCCCCGTCCTGGATAATTGTAAGTTTCCAGGGAATATCACACAGTAGGTCCTAATTCCCCAGAGCCCCTACATCCTGGAGGAGGTTTCCAAGATGTCTCCAGGATGAAGGAACAATCAACTCAGGCTTGCTGAGCATCTGGGTCTGGAATGGCAGGTGGTTGGATGGGGGGAAGGGGAGTCGCCATGTTCCCAGCATTGATGTCAGAGCCTCCTGGGAAATCGCCTTCTCACTTCCCCTGGGCCTAAAATAGAGCTGGGGGGGGGGGTGCTGTCACAAGCTAAAGGCAGCACCCTCCCTGACAGAGGCCCTGGATCCCCAGGGAAGCAGAAGACCCAGCAAGGGCTCCACTCCTGTTCCTTCCTCAGTGACCTGTGGGTGCCCACTGTGGGTGCAAGGATTCTCTGGCCTGGGGCACAAAGTCAAGGCGAGGCCTCACCAGCGGACCTCATGTCTTACCTCACCTTACCCCATCTTTGGCTCCTGGAACCCCGTAGCAGGGGTCAGACATCCCGGGCCCCAGTGGGAACCCATCTTGCTTGGGAGTCTGGGAGCTGAGCTGGGGGCCCAGCTGGGGAGGTAGGCACAGAGGCCAGATGGTCTGTAGCCAGGGCAACCTAGTCTGGCAGAGAGGGGAGGCTGTGTGCTCTAAAGGTATCTTCTGCTCCTCAAAGATGTGGACTGCCCAAAAGGAGGGACAGAAATGGGACACGCTACCCTCTTGTAAATTACGTGGCTAGTTGATGTATTTGGGGGAAGGAGAAAATATCAGGGCACCCTGTGTGAGGCACTCAGCCCAGAGAGGGAAAGCCAGCCTCCTCGGAGGACCGCAGCAAGGCCAGGAGACCCCGGGTATCATCCACCCAGAGAAGGAAACTGCTGGATAGAAAGGGGTCTGGTTTGAAAGGACCCCCAGTGCCCTGCTCGGCCACGGGAGATCCCAAAGGCCCGAGCCGACTGTGGGCCACAAAAGCCCCTGCCCCTCACTCCTGTCCCTGGCTCCCCAGCCTTCGGTGGAGGGGGGCGCTTGGGGCTGGTTGCAAGGAAGCCCCTTCCTGGGTTCGAAGCCAGAGCGGGGAGCACCCAGGCGGGGCAGCCATGGATCTGCCCCACAGGGGCCATCTCCGGCTCAGAGCCCGGGGGTCCCTCTGTACCCCGCCTCCCGCCCCCTACGGGCCGACGGGTCCTCGCAGCTCCCCGGGCAAGGGCGGCTGAGGAGGGGCCCGCGAGGTGGACACCGGCGCGCCCCGCCCCGCACCTGCCGAGGGGGCCGGGGAGGCGCGGGAAGGCGGGTCCCGGGCGGGCGGCGCCTCTTTTGTCCTCGCGCCGCGGCGGCCCGGGCCCTGCCCGGCTGGGGGGGCCCGCGGGGGCCGGGGGCGGGCCCTCGGCTCACGTGCTCGCCGCTCGGCTCTTAACCCGGCCCGCCGCCCCGCGGGATGGCCGCGGCCGGAGCGCGCTGAGCCGGGCGCCCTCCCCGCCGCCCGCCGCCGGCCCGCGCCCCCCGCCCGGCCGCCCGGCGCCCCCGCCCGGCCGCCCGCAGCCCGCGCCTCCCCGCCCTGCGCTCCGCCCGCCCGCGCGCCGCCGCAGCCCCCGGACCCCGAGGATTATGAGCGAGCCATGAGGCGGCTGCGGCGCTGGGCGTTCGCGGCGCTGCTGCTGCTGCTGCTGCCGCCGCTCCCCTCGCCGGGTGAGTGACCCCCGCCCGGCCCGGCCCCGGCGCCCCCTCCCTGCCCCCGCCCCGGGTTTTGCGGCAGTTTCTGCTGCAGCCGCCTTTTCTGCAGTGCTCGGGGTGACAGCCGGTCCCGAGCGCGGGGGCCGGGGGGCGGGGGAGGAGGGAGGGTGCAGGCACCCACCTGTCCCCATCTGGCCCCCACCGCGGCCAGCCCCCTGTCGCCGGCCGTGGAGCCTGCAGGTCTCTGCGGCTTTGCGGGGAGATGGGGTTGGGGGGGCAGTCGTGACGGCCGGGCTGGAGGGCAGCAGCTCCTGGCCCCTGTCCCCTTCTGCAGGGCAGCAGATCTTCCCTCCCAGAAGCCACCCCCCACCCCGGGCTCCAAGGGCCACAGCAGAGTGGGGGAGGGGCGTGCCGTACCCACCCCGTGCCCTGGTCACTTGCTCCACCGGTGGGCATCCGTCTGCAGCCACGGCCTTCTCTCCCCAGGTGTGGGGACCTGGGGTCCAGCTGGAGCTCTGCGCTGGAGGGTCTCTCCACACTTGGGGGGCCCGGAAGCCCCGGAGGTCACTGAGCCCAGCCGTCTGGTGGGGGAGAGCTCCGGGGGAGAGGTCCGAAAGCAGCAGTTGGATACCAGGGTCCGCCAGGAGCCTCCGGGCGGCCCGGTGAGTGGGGCCGGCGGTGAGGCCAGGGGGCTGGAGCAGGACTTAGAGCTCAGGGGCGACCACGGGGCAGCCTGGGCTTGGGCGCCTCCCCTTCCGTGCAATGGGCTACCCAGAGGGTGCTGGAACCCGCTAGTGGGAGCACCCGCCTGACCCTCTCCAGGCCTCCTCCCATCAGGGTGGGGATTCCCTGCCTTCAGAGGACCCAGAAGGCCCAGGGCTCAGTCCAGCCTTGGTCAGCCTTCCACCAGCCCCGTCTCCTGTCCAAAGAAAAGGTCCTACACCACATGGAGCTTGGGGAGGGCAGTGAGAGGCAGGAAGAAGCAGCTAAGAACCAAGTCAGGGGTCAGGGCTCCTGGGTTTCTGCCACAGCCACTCTCAATGGGCTTTTGGAGGGACCAACTTAGTGCTTGCTTCTGCCTCAGTTTCCCCCCGTGCACTGATAGAACCGATGTTCTCCTTCCCTTTCTTGATGTGGGTGGGGCCTTGGGATAATGTTCGAGGCCCCAGGCTCACTCACAAATGCCAACTCCACTCACCCCCTGTCCCTTTCAGCTGCCAGGCCCCTCCTGCCTCCCTGAGGAAGGTTAGAAATGAAGGAGATTAATTGCAATTAATAATTAATTAATATCATGTGAATAATAATCACCCAGATGGAATATTCATTCAGCACGCCTCGGCTATCCAGGAGCTCGAAGCTGAAAGTTAGCCAGGCCAAGGGGGTGGCGAGGGCGGGATGGCGAGGCCTGGCAGAAACAGGAAGAGTGGAGAGACTCAGGGGAAGGGTACCACCAAGGTCTGGGAAGTTTTGGCAGCTGGGAGTGGTGGGAGGTGAATCGAGCTGGGCAGAGAGAGGAAGGAGGGAAACGGAGGCTAGCATTATGGACATCTGTCAGACTGGCATCTGGCCCTGCCTAATGTACTTGGTTAAAAGCCCTTAGGGGGGGTGGAGGGGGCCGTGGGGGTGCAGGGGGAGCTACTCGGGAAATGGAACGGAGCAGGAAGGCAGCATGCATAATAGATGGACCATCACTCAGGGCAGTGCCTGAGAGAGCAGGGGAGGGGGTGTTTAATGGTCCTGAGCAGGGAGGCCTGGGGGAGGGGGAGAGGGGAGGGGGAGAGGAAGGTGGGCTAGAAGGAAGGGTAAGGGGATGGAGGCCGCCCAGGCTCCCTGGCAGGTGGTAGATGGGCAGTAGGGATGGTCCCGGGGCCAGGGATGGGGTCATCCCAGCCTGGCTGGGTTTGGTCCTCAGTCCGACTTTCTCCCCTGGTGCCCTGCTGCCTGTGAACCATGGCTGGGAGCTGACTTCTGTTGCAGGCTTCTGGGTCTCCTGATTGGTATCCTAGGGGATGTCCAGATTGTAGGAGGGGCTGTCGCCACAGTGGGATCAGAGGACAGGGATGAGGGAAAGCTGGGGGCCAGGGAGGAATGAAAAGTGGGTGCTCCTTCAGCTTAGTGCTTCCTGAAGAGAGAGTCACGGGCAGGATTCCGAGGTGTGGTGGTGCCTGTGATGGAGGGGCGATCAGGATGGGTGCAGCCAGACTGGATGGGATGCCCAGAGGACAGGGGACTCTCTTTGGGTGTTGCTCTGCTGGGTGAATGGCTGGCGTGTGTGTGTGACCAAGTCTGAATAAGCCAAACAGGGTGTCTGGAGGGCAGGAGTGGAGGGTTCTGTGGCTCTGTGGGGCAGTGGTCACAGTCACCTCCAGTGGGGATCACCCTCCCTTCCCTTGGACCTCACCTCAGCCTCCCCAGGAGACTGACTCATTGCCCTGCCTTGTGTATACTTGTTTCCCCTGAGGTGGACTTCTCACAACTCTGTAAGGCGGGGAATTTTTGTCTACCCATTTTGCAGATGCGCAAACTGTGGCTCAGAGATGTTAAGTAACTTGCCCAAAGTCAATGAGATCTTTAAATATATGTATATATATATATTGATCTATATATATTGATCTGGCTACACCAGATCTTAGTTGCAGCATGAGAACTCTTAGTGCCAGCATGTGGGATCCAGTTCCCTGATCAGGGATCGAACCCAGGACCCTCTGCTTTAGGAGCACAGAGTCTTGGCCACTAGACCACCAGGGAGGTCAGTCAATGATACCTTTATCAGTGAAGTGATTTTCTCCAAGACCAGGGCTCTTCCCATGGTGCCATTCTGTACTCTGGATTTAGGCACAGGTGGCACTTTCCAACCCCACCCAGCACAAGGGAGACAAGATGAGATGTCTAGAATATTCCCTCCTCACTGGAATGCCTACTGCTCCTGCTGGGCATTTCTCCCTGGAACTTTTGGCCTCAGAACCTCCAGGGCTCTTGGTGGAGCCTGTGCAGCCCTGAGCCCAGTGTCCCAAAGGAAGTGCCCCCCAACCCCCGCCACTGTGTGGTTTCGTCCAAAGTTCTTACACCCATTTGGGACCTCAAGCCAAGCAAGTTGTGGGGACAGCAGTAAGATCTCCATCTGCTATGGGTCACATGGTGAGTTTGGGGACACATGCTGGCTGGCAGGGTGGGATAGAGGGATCCGGGGTGCTCACCTGCTCGCACCTTTCTGAGCCCTAGCTTCTGGATCCCTCAAATCAAGATGATGAGAACATTCATCGCAGACCCACCCACTGCCAGGGGGTGGTGATGGGGAAAGACTCCTGACTTTTGTGAGTGGGGTCCAGGGAGAGGGAAGCTGACCAGGGAGAGGGAAGCTGTCCAGGAAGGAATTAGAAGCTAGAGAAATTAAAGCTTAAATTTACTGGGCCCTTGGTGGGACAGACACTGTTCTGCCTTTGTGTCTTATTAATTTATTACACCCTCAACCCAGGTCCAGGAGGTGAGGATATTATTATTCCCATTTCACAGACGAGGAAGCAGGCAGAGAGGTGGCGTGCTCCAGGTCACACAGCACTTAGGGAGCATGGTCCAAACTGATTTCCAGGGCAGCCCTCTTAGCCAGTGCATGCTGGCCTCTCGCTCAGGGGTACAGCAAAGTGGGGGCCAGGGGACTCTGCCCTCTTTGCCACAGCTCTCTTCAACACCTCACTTCTGTCCAGTTTGCAAGCAGGCTGGGCCTAGGGCCAAGAGGTGGGGGAGCTTCTGGAAGTGCAGAAACTTGTGATCAGCGGGAAGCTGCAGCTGGGAGTGAGGTGGAAGAGTGAGCTGGGCCACAGTGTACAGTCGAGCTGGTTATTCACTGCACAAGGGTACTTGGGTCAGTGGGCTGAATGGATTGGAGGCTATCTTGTTCTGAAGGGATCAAGCTGCTATGTGGGCTGTGCCTCCCCCTGGAAAAAACCCAGCCTCCTTCAGAACAAAATGGAGGGCAGGATGTGAGTTAGTGAACAGAGGGTCCCAGGTCCAGGAGTCGGCAGAAGGAGGGAACCTCAGTCACTGGGTTGCGCTCCTGTGAGGGCTTGCCCGACCATCAGTTGCCACCTGGAAGCCCTTGACCAAGGGTGTGTGTTGCAGTGTTCATGCTGTCTTGCTGCAGAGGGTTGGGGGGCGTTTAGGCAAGCGTTAGTTTCCCTGCCCTTGCAAGATGGCAGTCACGGGCAGGGAGCCACAGGATCTGTGCCTGGAGCCCTAGTACCCTCCCTGGGCCAAGACTGTGCTGTGGTTTCTGCGGCCAAGGTCACAGCTCTGCCCTGGGGTCAGAGGCAGGAGGGGGTTCCTGGAGGAGGCTGGTGGCTGGAAGCCAGGGCTAGAATCTGCTCTGAGTCCAGCTTGCTCCAGGGAGGGCCATGAACCAGCCCTGCCTTGAGGTTGGGCAGAGAGAGAATTCATTCAGGAAGCTCAGTTTCCCTTTGAAAGGCTGCGCCTGTGGCTTGAGGCAGGACAGCTTCCGTGGGTCCTGGCTCCCCTGCTTCTGACTGAGTGACCTGGGCAAGCCTTCTTAACCCTGACTTCCGTATCCATGAGATGGAGGTAACAGTGGTCCCTACTTTGCCAGACTGCTGGGAGGATTAGAGATGATGGGTGTCAGGTGTCCTGCCTGGGATCCAGCAAGAGCAGATGTTCAATGTCTGTCAGGCCTGCCCTCCCTCCAGGGCCAGGGGTGGCAGGAGCGCTAGGTGTCAGAAACTGGAGCTAGGCCATTTAGGGTTACCTGTCAGACTCCGGGCAGGTTTGCCAGACTAGCCTGTGGACTTGGCCTCACCTAAGCACCCCTCCTGATTGCCTAGAGGGACCCAGCTGCCCAGACCCTGTCCCCAGAGAGACTAATGACCCTGTAAGGAAGTGACTCTGTCTTCAAGCATTTAGGTCAAATTCCATTATTGGAAATTGCTCACTCCCCGGGACTCCCATGGTCCTGCTGAAAAGTGGAGCCTCATTGCATCTTGAGGGACCAGGGCAGGGAACGGGGGGTATTTTTCCCAGGTCGGGGCTCCTGCCTCTCTGGCTCCTCTCCATCTGCCACCACCAGCCCACATGGTTTATCCAGTTCCTCAAAGCTCAGTTCTGCTGGAACATTTCCACTTCTTTCTTCATTTATTATTACTAACCCTTGTGAGGTGGCTCAGATGGTAAAGAGTCCACCTGCAATGCGGGAGACCTGGGTTTCATCCCTGGGTTGGGAAGATCCTCTGGAGAAGGGAACAGCTACCCACTCCAGTATTCTTGCCTGGAGAATCCCATGGAAAGAGGAGCCTGGAGGGCTGCAGTCCATGGAGTCGCAAAGAGCTGGACATGACTGAGCGACTAAGCAAAACCTTTGTGAGAATAACATGTTAAAGAGGGCTTTCCTTTAGTCCTCACGGCAGCATCAGTTTACCAGTGGAGAGACTGCGGCTCGAGGGGGGAAGCAGCTCACTCATTCTTTCTGATGCCTTTCCTACAACATAAGTGTAGGGGCTCCTAGGCAGGAAAAAGCGTGGGTGCAGCTGGAGCCCCAGGGGCCTGTGCGCCACCCCTGTGAAAAGTTGAATCCGTGACCAAAGAAATCAGTGTGCCCAAGGGCCCAGAAATAGAGGGGAGCCAGAGCCCTGTCAGGAAGATCCACTGGGGAAGGGCTAGGCTACCCACTGCAAAATTCTTGGGCTTCCCTGGTGGCCCATCTTTACCCAGATGGTAAAGAATCCACCTATAATGTGGGAGACCTGGGTTCAATCCCTGGGTTGGGAAGATCCCCTGGAGAAGGGAAAGGCTACCCACTCCAGTATTCTGGCCTGGAGAATTCCATGGAGTGTATAGTCCATGAGGTCACAAACAGTCGACACAACTGAGCCACTTTCACGTCACTTCAGAGCCCTGTTGGGTGGGTGGGTGGAGACTTGTGGTCGCAGACGAGGGTGAGGAAGAGGAGATCCTGGAAGAGAAGGAGGTTTGGAGGGAGGGGTTCAGGTTGCTGTGTGAGGAGTAGCACCTGAATGTTTGAATTTGGGGGCATTTGGGAACCAGAAAGGTCTTTAACCTCCTCCCGTAGGTGTAGAGAGGAGCCCTGGCACCCATACTGTCATTCTAGAACTTCAGCAGGGTCTTTACCTCCTGACCTCTGCATCCTATCTGGTGGTGGGCAAGCAGATGCCTGGAGAGTGGACCAACTGGCGACAGGGAAACCTCGGGGTGGGCAAGGTCACCGCAGCCAGGTGGGCACAGTGGCTGTGAGCGACAGGAACGCCAGCCTGAGGGTGAGCCTTGACCCAGCGCCTTCCCAGTGTGGCCCCGGGCCAGTCACCTCCAAGTGTCCCTCCCTGGCACTTATAAAATGAGCACCAGACGGCCTGGGCGGGTTGAGATCAAATGAGCCTGAGCACATGGGAGCCGGTGGCCGGCAAGCAAGAGGCAAGCTCAAGGCACGGGGTGGAGGCTGTCACCAACAGCCCTGAGCCGTGTGTGGGTGAGGACGGCAGTCAGGGGCCCTAGGGGCTCCCAAGGGAGGGAGAGGGATCACAGGAGAGGTCAGGGCCGGGCCGGGCCGGGGCAGGAGGCCAGCGGGCCAGGAGCAGTTGGGTTAATAGAACATGAGCTGAAAGCTTGACTGGGGGTGGGGTGGGGGTTTAGGACTCTGGTGCCAGCAGAAGCCCGCTTCCAGCCACCTTGGGTACAGAGGTCCTGGGGACTGAGGTGGGTTTGCTTGATCTTTCCCTTCCTGCAGACAAGGGGTGTCTCCATCATGTCCCCCACATCGGGCCAGGTCAGGCAGACCTGCACAGCTATGCACTTTCCTTCCCCTTTCTCCTGGGCCTGCCTCCCAGCCCCCACAGCAGCCCCTGCACTGTCCCAGGACCCCTCCTGCTGGGACACAAGACACAAGCTGCCGGGGAGGCGCCCAGTCCCCAGTTAGGCCCTGCCAGGTAGGGAGGGAGCCAAGGCCTCGGCAGGCTGCAGAAGGGCTGGGGACGAAGAGAACCTGGGGTCTGCTCCCACACTGATCTGGCTTTCTCCAGAGGGGGTGGTCAGCTTGGTCCTCGCAGAGAGCGGGGAGCCTAGTGGGTTAGCTCACCGACTTCCTAAGTAGGGGAAATTCTGCAAGCACCAGGGTCACCCCTTCCAGAATCCTCCAAGCCCAGACAGCCTCTGCCACACAAGCCAACCTCACAGGCTTGCATCTAGGCTCCTCTTACCATTTTCAGGGGGAAAAAAATCTGAACTCAGAGAGGTTGCTGGATTATCTCTGAGGCCACCAGCTTCCGAGAGTGGAATCAAGCCAAGGGGCCTGGACAGGTTGCTCACCTGGCTGGCCAGCATAGGGGCAGGGACAGAGGCTTGTCCCTGGGGCCAGAATGAACAAATAGAAACAAACCTAAGGGAAGGAGAGAAAAGAGGCGGTCCAGACAGGGATGGGTGGGGAAGGCAGAGATAGTCTAAGTCCCACAAGGGGAGAGGGAGGGCAAGGATGGGCCAGACCAAGGAGGTAGGGTACTGGGGACAGAGCTGGCCAGGGCCCAGGGGCAGGGGGAAAGCAGAGATGATCCAGGCCAAGGTGGGGAGGAGGAAGCAGTGACTCCTTGTCCTTGACTTTCTATTTCAAGTCTAATCGATGCTCTAGGGGCTCAGGATGAGGCTTGGAGCTTCAGTCAACCTGGGATGGGGTGAGTCTGTGTCCTTGGGGCTCAGAGGGCTGCCGACCCAGGCTCTGGCCCTTCTGTACTCTCACCCTGCTTCCCAGGGCCTCTCATGGACACTGGGCCACTTCCACCTTACCTCACCTTCCAGGTAGAAAGGCCCCAGAAGCTGATTCCTGAGGCTTGAGTCCCAGCTCTTCCACTTCTTAGTCTTATGACCATGGGCGAGTTAGTTAGCCTCTCTGTGCCTCAGTTTCCCCATATGTCAGATAAGGATAACAGTAGCATCTATTCCATTGGGTTGTTTGTTGAGAAGATCGAATATGATGATACTTAAAGTAGTTTAGGCTTCCCAGGTGGTGAAGGGGTAAAGAATCTGTCTGCCAATCCAGGAGATGCAGGAGGTGCAGGTTTGATCTCTGGGTCGGGGAGATCCCTTGGAGGAGGAAATGACAACCCACTCCAGTGTTCTTGCCTGGAAAATTCCACGAACAGGAGACTGGTGGGCTACAGTCTGTGGGGCTGCAAAGAGTTGGACATGACTTAACGACTGAGCGCACACACACGTAAAGTATTTAGAACAGTGCCTGGCCCATACGAAGGGCTCATGAAGAGTATAGTCTAGGCAGTTGACCGGGAAGCTGCCTCGCTCCAGGCTACGGGATTTTGTGACATTGTGGCTCCCCTCCTTCTTGTAACCTACTCCCCCCAGAAAAGACAGCCAAAAACTTCCTCACACCTGTACAGCTTGGTGGTGGGCCCCTCATCCGGGGATCTGGATTTTAGCCTTCTTGAATGGACGGGCATGAGAAGAAGGCTCCAGCTTCGCATAGTCCCTTCTCCTGCTTCCAGATCTCTTGTTAAGACCTAAGGCTTGCAGTGGGCATGGGAGCTGAGAAGGCTGACTCCCACTCAGCCCAGACTCTCCTGCCCTTTCTTATCTCAGGGTCGGTTTCCTTCCAGGCTCACTAGCTTCAGCTCTGGAGTCTCCACCCCCCACAGTAGCTGGGCGCCCAGGCCTGGGAGGGCAGCCATCTTGCTCAGGCCTGGTACATTGCCATGACAACCTGGAGCCTCCCAGCCCCGCTGCAAAGGCCCCTCTGAAAAATTTATCGGGAAAACTTCCGTGTTTAAAAATTAACCATGGGATTGAAATATTAAAGATGAGCTGCTTTGGGCGAGGCAGAGGGCAATGGACTTGAGGGTAGAGGAGCCAAGTTCTTTCCTCCTGACGGACTGGTATTTACCCATTACCCCAGCTTCCAGGGGCCCTCCGATCAATTCTAACCCTGTCTGGAGCATCCAAGGCCTCCTCCATAAATTGAGGCTGGGGCCAATGTAGGGAGGGGGACACAGGGAGGAAGTGAGGGACCTGCTTCAGTGGGGCCCCGGGGTCATACTGCACCCCATCGCCTGTTTGCCTCTTTCCAATGATACTTCTAGGGGCCTCCCTTTAGTCCACCTGGGAGTGGGGATGGCCCTGCCGACAGCAGGGAGGGTCTGGTGTGAGGCAGTGGGCAGGCTGAGCTGCCTTGGTCCTTCCCTGCTGCTCCTGTAGACTGGCCCCAGGGAGGCACCTACACCAGAAAGCGTGGCTGGCATCTCGAGAGCAGGGAAGTCAGTGCCTCGGGATGTCCATGTCTGCCCCTCCACCTCAGGAAAGGAACAGGGTCTTGAAGGAAGATGAGCTTGGAGGAAAGCATCTTCCTTCCAAATCAGTGGTCCCCACAGCTGCTGGAGCTGGGCCATCCCGTCCCCAGGGCTTCTCCCTGTACCCGGGTTTCCCTGGCCCCCCAGTTCCCACCTCCAGGCCTCCCCAGGTCGACTCCCCTTCTGCCTTCCCTCCTTTCTCCCAGCCTGTCCATCTGGCCCAGGTGAGCTTCGTCATCCCAGCCTTCAACTCCAACTTCACTCTGGATCTGGAGTTGAACCAGTGAGTATGGCCTGGAGTCCAGGGGCTGAGCACTCCACGGGCGGGCAAGGCATGGCCTGGGCTTGTCTGGCGGTGGGGGCTGGGGGCTGGGCTGGGGCAGGGGGCCTGGATCTGAGCAGGGTTGGGTCCCAAGCAGGACCCAGCCCCACCTTGACCCCCTTCTTCCTCCTGCCCGCTCTGTCTGTTCCAGTCACCTTCTCTCTTCACAATACGTGGAGCGCCACTTCAGCAGGGAGGGGCCGACCCAGCACAGCACCGTGAGTGCCTTTGGAGGGGGCCAGGGAGGTGGAATGATGGGGTAGGTGGTTGATGGAGGTGGGCTTGGGGGTATACTCTGCACTGGGGATGGGCCTGGGCCCTCCAGGATCAGAGTCCAGGTGGCCTGTCAAATGGTGTGAAGCTCTGAGCTCCCCTTGCCCAATTCCAGGGGACAGACCCCAGCCAACCTGTCTGCCAGCCTGGAGACATTTCAGGACCCCCCAGTGCTCCATGGCCAGAATCTTGCTCAGCACCAAGGCCCCAGGAATTCCTGGCTCCCTGGGACCCCAGGGTCCCAGGCCTGAAGGCCCAGGGGTGTGAGCAAAGATGAATGAGTGTCTATAAATAGCCTCAGCCCTCCCCCTCCAGCTTGTTCAGTAACTGGAGCACAAGTAATTCTGCAGGAAGCAGAGGCGAGGGGTTGTCAATCCCCTCTGACCCGCGAGCCGGGCCGGGAGGACACGTGCTGCTCACTTCCTTAGCCACAGACCACGTGACCAGGGGTGGTCCACGGAGGCTGTGGCATCTGTGAACACACTGTGTGTGAAATGGTGTGTGCGTGTTGAGGGTGAGCCCATAGCTCTCATCTGATTAAGCAAGCTGATCCATGGTAAGCACTTAGAACACTGCCTGGCACACAGTAGGTGCTATGTGAATGTCATTTAGTCTTCTCAAAGAAGTCTGTGACCCCTGTATCAGCCCCAGTTCAGGGTTAAGAGACACTGATGTGCTCCAGGGTCCTCATGTTGTAGATGAGGTAAGGGAGGACCAGAAAGGGCTAGGAACTTGCCCAGGGTGAAACAGCCAATTAGGAGAACAGCCAGAGCAGAGCCAGGCTCCAGGTCCCCAGATTTCCAGATACCCCGGGATTTCCAGGTCCCCAGAATTCCAGCCACCTGCACCCCACACAGGGCAGCTTCAGTAGCCCTCACGCATTTTCCTGCCTTCATGCTGGGAAGGAGGCATGTCCATCACCCTCTCTGCCCCTCTAGGGTGCTGGAGACCACTGCTACTACCAGGGGAAGCTCCGAGGGAACCCCCACTCCTTTGCTGCCCTCTCCACCTGCCAGGGGCTGCAGTGAGTGTGGGGAGGGGCTGGGTGGTGGGAGGATCCTCCAGGCCTGGGGTCGGTGGGGACGGTGGGGAGCTGCGTTTCTGTCACTGCAGTGGGGTCTTCTCTGACGGGACCTTCACCTACATCGTGGAGCCCCGAGAGATGGCTGGGCCTCGGGAAAACACCCAGGTGAGCCCCTCCCTGCTCGTCGTCCCAGTGGCTGTCATCCCAGTGGCTGCGGCTGCCTCCTTCCCCCCTCCCACCCTCCTCCGCCTTGGTAACTTCAGCCTCACTGCCCTCTGCAGCGACCCCAGCTCTGGTTCCCTCCTCCTATGCCCCCCAGCTCCAATGTCCCCTCTGTCCTCCAAGTAACCTCCCACCAGGCTCCAGTGTCCTTTGCCCCTGTCTCTCAGGGCACTCCCAGGTCTTGACCCCGGAATCTGAGCATCTGGGAGACCAGATCCGACATGGGAGCTCCGGCCAGTGCTGGGTCACCCTGGGGTAGGGTGGGGGGAAGGGCTGGAGATGTCCCCCCACAATGGGGCTCAGAGCAGACTTGGCCGGCCCCCCCAAGAACTCATTTCCCCTCATTGCAGGGACCCCTTCCCCACCTCATTTACCGGACCCCTCTCCTCCCAGCCCCCCTCGGATGCAGGGAACCAGGTAAGGGAGGGAAAGCGGGGCTAGGGAGGGGGCCGGCTGTGCCCCCCTCACCGGCACTCTCCTCCCAGGCTGCCTGTTTGCTGCCCTGGACCATCCTGCTCCTCCGAACAGGCCGAGGCTGAGAAGGAAAAGGCAGGTACGGGGGCCCGTACAGACCTCCCACTGCAGGGACCTCGGGCAGTGGTCCAGGCAGGATACCCCCGTCTGTAGCCGGGGCAAAGGAGGGCTCTGACTGATGTGGTTGGAGATCAGAGAACACCCCTGGGAGGAAGCCCCCCACCCCACTCCCTAAGGCTAGTGCCTACACACAGCTCCACCCTGGGCAAACCGAGGCTGCCTGCCTCACACCAAGGTTGGATGGGACCCCCACCCGTGGGGAGCTGGAACTGTTCCTGGCTGGAGCCCAGCCCCTCGAGAGCCTGTCTAGGGCTTGACCAGACGTGGAGGGAACTGATTCCCAGTGCCCACCCACCCGCTAGGTCCGCCGGGGCAACCCTACAGTGCACAGTGAGACCAAGTATGTGGAGCTGATTGTGATCAACGACCACCAGCTGGTACGTCCCGGGCAGGGTGGGCGGTGACTTTGGGAGGAGGGACCGGAAGCAGCCTGGCCCTCTGCGCACTCCCTTCCCTCCCAGTTTGAGCAGATGCGGCAGTCGGTGGTCCTCACCAGCAACTTTGCTAAGTCGGTGGTGAATCTGGCAGATGTGGTGAGCAGCCTCCCTCCCCGTCCCTCTCCTCCCACGCCCCGCACTAATGCACACATCCTCGGGGTGAGCGCTCAGCGGCGTGGTCAGCCTCCGACCCCCACTTCCTGGAGGGACAGGTTGACCTCCAGCCCCCTCCTCATCTTCTCCCTTCCTGGCACAGATGTACAAGGAGCAGCTCAATACCCGCATCGTGCTGGTTGCCATGGAAACGTGGGCAGATGGGGACAAGATCCAGGTGCAGGATGACCTCCTGGAGACCCTGGCCAGGCTCATGGTCTACCGGCGGGAGGGCCTGCCTGAGCCCAGCGATGCCACCCACCTCTTCTCGTGAGTCCCCCACTCCATGGACCCTGCCAGCCTCTGTTGGTCATTGCAGATCACAGAGTTACTGAACATGGCTCTGGGCCAGGTGCTCTTGCAGGGTGAGGGGACTGGGATCCCCTTGTACCTGCCGTTGCAACAGTGGCTGGTCATCTTCCCCTGCCTCTTACGCTGAGGCCCCTTTTCCCTACCCTGGTGACCTTCCTCCGACCATTTCAAATGGTCCCAGCATCCCTTTCTCAGGGACCCAATGCCCTAGTAATGGAGAAAAATCTGATAAAAGGTCCCTGCAATTAGAGATGACCTATTAGAAATCCTACATTTGGCTTATGGGCAAATGAACCCAAAAGGGGAAAGGGGCTTGCCTGAGTCACACAGGCTGACATGGAGGGCACTGCTCATCACCTCCCCATGGAGGGGCTCTGGTATGGGCTTTCAACTGTCACCCCTCACAGCCCAGGCTAGCCACCAGGGAGAACAGGCTAACCAGTTCTCCTGGCAACCCTCTCTCTTCCAGGGGCAGAACTTTCCAGAGCACCAGCAGTGGGGCTGCCTACGTGGGGGGCATCTGCTCGCTGTCCAGGGGAGGGGGCGTGAACGAGGTAAGCTGGGTGGGGGCGTGGCTGGGGTGGGGGGTTGGAGGGAGGGGGCTGCAAAGGGCATGAGCATTGTGCCTTTTGGAAGGATGTAGACAACTTTGGGTTCCATCTTCTTCACCCCAAGTATGACAACATGGGGGCCATGGCGGTGACCTTGGCCCAGACGCTGGGGCAGAACCTGGGCATGATGTGGAATAAACACCGGAGCTCGGCAGGTATCAGTATTACCCCCAGCCCAGACCTACATTCTAGAAGTGAAGAGGGTGTCCACACAAGGGGGACCGTCTTTCACCGTCGCTTATATTCACCTGGCTCAACTTACAGGGGACTGCAAATGTCCGGACAACTGGCTGGGTTGCATCATGGAGGACACTGGGTGAGTTCCTGGGCAAAGAGAACCGCAGGGTGAGCATTGGGTGACATTCTGAACCTGGCTGCCTCAAGAAACCCCGCTTTCGGGACCACTCAGAATTCCAAGAAACGCAGTTGTCTGTGGACACTGTACAGGGAGACAGACACACATTCCCTAGCCGGACGCCAGAATTTTCCAGGCTGCAAGGCGCATAGTCGCCACTGAGCGCCGCCAAAGCCTCGTTTGGAGGCCCCGTCCCTCCTCGGCTCACAAACCTCCCTCCGACTCTCTCCGAGTCCTGGGGTTTCCGGGAGTCGGCGTCCCCCGCCCACTGCCCTTTGATGGGCAGGCGGGAGGATTTTCGTGCAGTGTCCAGGCACATAGATCTTCAGCCTCCTCGAGACAGTGACCGAGTCCTCCGGTGCACCCCATCCCAATCTTGAGAAGGGGCGAGAGAGTGCGCCGGCGGGCACTCAGCAGCACGGTCCCGTCACCCCTGCCCAGGTTCTACCTGCCCCGCAAGTTCTCGCGCTGCAGCATCGACGAGTACAACCAGTTTCTTCAGGAGGGCGGCGGGAGCTGCCTCTTCAACAAGCCCCTCAAGGTATAATACCAGCCGCAGGGCGAGGAACGTGGGAGCGGGGCTTGGGCAGGGTCCCGGCCAGACTCGCGAAACGACACCCCTTCCCCGCAGCTCCTGGACCCGCCTGAGTGCGGGAACGGCTTCGTGGAGGCGGGGGAGGAGTGCGACTGCGGCTCGGTGCAGGTGCGAGACGGGTGCGGGCGCCAGATGGGAGGCGGGGGACGCGGGGGTGGGTGCGAGGGAGGGTCAGGGCTCGCCTTCTCTCTGTGTCCCTCAGGAGTGCAGCCGCGCGGGAGGGAACTGTTGCAAGAAATGCACCCTGACTCACGACGCCATGTGTAGCGACGGTCTCTGCTGTCGCCGCTGCAAGGTGAGCGGTGAAGCGCAGGGCGGAAAGGGGGCGGGACCGGGAGGGACTGGGCAGAGGACGTGTAGGGGGCGGGGCTTAGGGAGGTGGGGCCGTAGGGGCGGCGGGGCTTAACGCGAAGAAAGCGCCAATGGGAAAGGAGAGGGGCGGAGCACCCTACGTTCTACTGAGGGCGGGGCTACGGGAAGTGGGGCGGAGCACCTGCTGATAGGTGGTGGGGTGGGCGGAACCCTGAGCGGGCCTGAGGGCCGTGCGGGTGGGCAGGAAGAGGTCCGGGGCGGAGCCGAGGAGAGGGTGCGGCCGAGGAGGCGGGAATACGCGGGAGTGCGTGGCTCTTGCTTGAACCCCGCAATGCTTACCTCCTCTAGTACGAGCCGCGGGGTGTGTCCTGTCGAGAGGCTGTGAACGAGTGCGACATCGCGGAGACCTGCACCGGGGACTCGAGCCAGGTCCGCCCGTCCCGGCTGCCCTGCGGACCCCCGAGCGAGGCGGCCACTATCCCTCTCCCCGCCCCTCCTCTCGGCTGCTGCCGTCGCCACCGCTGATCAGGCTGTTTCTCATCTGAGGAGTTTTTCATGCCTCCTGACTTTGCTCTTCCAATCATTCGACCAGTAGTCTGGCTAGGTGCTGGTGTGTAATAGGGATAACAGTGGATAATAATATTATTTAATGTCTAAATCCTTATCACATGCCAGTCATCAAGTACTCCCAGTCCTGTGAAGTAGGTGCAGAAAACTGATGGAGACTGGAGAGGCTTTGGGACCTGCTAAGCCATGTGATCTGAGTTCTCTGCTCTTGTTTTTGACATGGAGGGGCCCTGGGGCCAGAGACCCCACCTGGCAGGCCTTTATTCTTCCCTGGAGCCGAACTTAGCTCCCAGTCCTGGGGCAGCTTTATTCAGTCTAGTGCCTCTCTCCACAGTGTCCACCTAATCTGCACAAGCTGGACGGTTACTACTGTGATCACGAACAGGTACGAAGGGGTGGAGGCTCCGCCTCGTCTGGGTCTCTAGCTCAGTCCAGTGTCCTGTCTTGTCCTCAGTGTCTCTGTCCCTTGTCTCCTGATTGTCCCTCAGGGCCGCTGCTACGGAGGTCGCTGCAAAACCCGGGACCGGCAGTGCCAGGCCCTTTGGGGCCATGGTGAGTCTTTGGTTGGAGATGGGAGAAGGTATCTGGAAGACTGGAATTGAGAGGCTGGAGAGGGGGCAGGCTCTGGCTGAAAACCCCTCCAACAGATATGCAGTTCCCCAGGATCTCAGTGACTCAGCTGGACTTGGAGTCAGGCCATTGTTGGAGATGCAGGCCTGAGGTCCAAGGTGGGTTCTGGAGTGGGTAGGGTGATGCTGGCCTCTTCTCCCTACAGCGGCTGCTGATCGCTTCTGCTATGAGAAGCTGAATGTGGAGGGGACAGAACGTGGCAACTGTGGGCGCAAGGGGTCAGGCTGGGTCCAATGCAATAAACAGTGAGTTGTCAAAACTTCTGGTTGGGCCATCCCAGTTTGGAGGCTGGGGCTCTGGGGCTGGGCAGGGTTTTTTCAGAGATGGGGCAGGCTGTTGAGTCCTAATGGGAGACTCTGAAAAATTGGGGGATGGGGAGAGGGCAGACACGAGGTCTGTAGTTGGGTCTGAGGTCAGATTTGGGGCCCACTGTCTCCACACGAACAGGGATGTGCTGTGTGGTTTCCTCCTCTGTGTCAACATCTCTGGAGCTCCCCGGCTGGGGGATCTAGGGGGAGACATCAGCAGCGTCACTTTCTACCACCAGGGCAAGGAGCTGGACTGCAGGTGTGGCTGGGACCATGGCTGGGGAAGGGGAGGTTGCAGCTGTGTGAGGGGTGGAGGGCAAGGGCAGAGGTTGGCTGTGCCGTCTCCCCAGGGGCGGTCATGTGCAGCTGGCTGATGGCTCAGACCTGAGCTATGTGGAGGATGGCACAGCCTGCGGGCCCAACATGTTGTGCCTGGACCATCGCTGCCTGCCAGCCTCTGCCTTCAACTTCAGCACCTGCCCGGGCAGTGGCGAGCGCCGGATCTGCTCCCACCATGGGGTGGGTGTCTGGAGGCCAGGGATCGCGGGAGGGGCTTATAAGAGGGGACTGTACTCTGCTCACCTGTACCGGCACCACTCTACCTCTAGGTCTGCAGCAACGAAGGGAAGTGCATCTGTCAGCCAGACTGGACGGGCAAAGACTGCAGTATCCACAACCCCCTGCCCACGTCTCCGCCCACGGGGGAGACAGAGAGATATAAGGGTGAGGCTGGAGCTGGCCAGGGTGGGGTTCTGTCTTTCCCCTTCTCCATGCCTGCCCCTGCCAACCCCACCCTGCTCTCCTCCCCAGGTCCCAGTGGCACCAACATCATCATTGGCTCCATCGCCGGGGCTGTTCTGGTTGCAGCCATCGTCCTGGGCGGCACGGGCTGGGGATTTAAGTAAGACGCGAACACGCCCCCTACACCCCCTGCATCCCCCAGGGTTATAAGAACCCCAGGCTGTTGGAGCTGAGGGGACCTCCCTGAGAGGTTAGCTAAACCAGAACTCACACATCGCAAGCCAAGTCAGCCCACAGGGTCTTGTTTTTATATTTTAACAAATCAGTTACTCAGACTTTTAAAACCCAGGGATTTTATGTTAAGAATCTAGATTTCCAGCTTCTCTTGAAAAATGAGAAGATTGGGTCCTCCCTGTTCTTCAGTGCCTCCCAGCTTGGCCACAGAGTGGAGCTGAGCAGGGGCTGCCTGAGTCCCTAGTCCCCAGGCCCTACCCAGCCGAGGCTGTTCTGTGGGCACCCACATTGGAGGCCCTCAAGCTGGTGTAACCCTTCACTGTACAGATGACGGATCCAAGGCCTAGGGTCAGGCGGTGAGTTAGTTGCAGTCAGTCAGGGCTCAAATGCAGGACTCCACTTCGGTAGGTTTTCCTGGACCTGCTCTTCTTTTGTTTCCTCTGAACATGAGACAAACATCCCTGGGCTTGTCATTAGCATCTAGGGACAAAGGAATGTCTAGCATCTCTGGGGCAAGGTGTCTCCTGGGAGCCAGAGGCCCCTCCCTGGGAGAAGGGGAGGGTCACAGAAGGCTTCTTTTTCCTTTCTCTGCCTCGCCTTGCTTTGGCTCCTGAAGAAACATCCGCCGAGGAAGGTACGACCCGACCCAGCAGGGGGCAGTGTGACGCCGGCCACGTCCTCCCTCCCGCTGTCCTTGTCTCCATCTCATTCGTCAGTCACCTCGCATTCTGTCGATGGGGAGCTGGGGCCGGCTCCCCCGCCCTTGCGGTCACGGCTGTCACGCCCGGGGTGGGAGAACCCCGCTCCAGGAAGAGTCCTCAACGTGCCCTGTGCCCGCTTCTCCAGCCCACTCACCCCCTCAGGCCTTGGTCCTTTAACTCCTGCCCTTCCAGTGGTCAGCCCACCTCTGGCCCCGTGGACCTGGAGCTGTGCGAGCCCCCCCACCAGGCCTCCCCAGGGAAGGGAGCCTACCTCTGCGTCCCATCCGTTTTGTCTTTCATGTCGCCACTGTCTGACCTCCCGCCAGACCCCCTTCCCTGGCCAGCCTGTGACTCGCTGCCTCCAGGGCCCAGCACTGACCTCCCGGGGCCGGCTGAGGTGGGGGTGCTCTCCCTCTGGGCCCTGCCTCATATCCTCCCCTGATGCCCCCTCTCCGTTCCAGGTCTGGAGGGGCCTAAGTGCCACCCCCCCTCCCTCCGAGTCTGGCGCCCACCATCTTCACCCAGAACCAGGAGGCTGCCCCCGCCCAGCCACGGAGGGAGGCACCATGCAAATGTCTTCCGGGCCCAGCCCTTCAACTCCTGGCCCCACAGGGGCTTGGGGCCGGGTCGTGGCCTTGCCCTCACACCACCAGGGTGGACCAGGCCTGGAGGGCATTTCCCTCATGGTCCCCCACCCCACCTCATGCGGCTTTGGCCTTGCACACCAACTCTCCTCCTGTGAATGTAGCCTCCATCATCACAGATTGCCACAGCTCAAGTTGGGGGTGGGGGGAAGGCACGCACCCAGCGATGGGCGTGGCCTGGGATGGCCCCGCCTCAAAACCAGGCAGCTGGGACCTCAAAACCAGGCAACTGGGACCAGGGAGGGTCTAACCTCTCTGGAACCTAGCGAGAGGGAGCTGACATCAACCTTTTATTTTTTTCCTTTTTTTTTTTGGCTTTACTGAATCTCAACTGATGAATGTAACTTTGGGGGTGCTTGGGCCAGGCAGCTGTGGGGATATTTTGACATTTGCAGGAGGGACTGAAGGAGCTGAGGCCTGGCCATCCCTCTGGCCCTCCCCACAGGGGTGGTCACACCTGGCATGTTCTCACTGAACGTGGAAATCCCCAAGCCAGGCAGAGGCCTGGCAACCCTGCGCACCCGCTCCGCCCAGCCCTGCTGAGCTTGGAGACAAGTCCGAGTGCTGAATCAAACCAAAGCTGCCTGTTCCGTGCCCGAGGCCTAGGTTATGGGTACGGTGACCACACATCCCAGATTGTCTTCAGTTCCAAAACAGTCGTCCTGCTGTCTCTGCCAGGACGCATGTATTTAGGAGGAGGGTAGGGTCCTAGAATATATAGTCCCTGAAATAACATGGCACCTTCCCACTTTCAAGAATGGTGATGCTGGGACTGACTCAGGGTTTAGGTGCCCCTTGGCATGGCCTGGAGGTCCCAGGCCATCTACTGGGAGAGCACTCTCCCAAGGAGGGAAGGCCAGGGGTGGCCCAGTGCCTGGAGGGTTAGGGGCTCTGCCTGTGATGTGCGAGAGGAAGTAGGAAAAGGCAAGTCTTACGTTTGATCCTCAGCTTCCAGAAATGTCCTTAAGGCCCTGTCAAACCCATTCTGCTCCTTAAACCCATTCCAGGGCCGAGTAGTAAGTTTACAGTCATTTTCCCCGTTAGTCCTCCAATCTCATCCCCACTGCAGCCGAACCTGAGGCCGAGGCTGGGCAGAATTCCTCAGTCCCCCCACAAACAGTCCTGCCCATGGCCTTTCCTCATGACCCTCACTTGGGACATAGGAGCTCTGGCTCCTTGACTGCTAAAAACCAGCCGGCAGGGGAAAACTGGGGATCAAGCTACCTTCTGGATGAAAGCCACAAATGAATGGAGCTCCTCTGCCCAGGGATACCCCCAAGCCTCCCCAGGGGTTTCTGAACACCCCCAGGGTCTTTGAGCTGCCTGTCTTAGCTCCTCCGGGGCATCTGTGAGGAGGAATCATGGAAGAAATGGCTCCCTGTTACCACCCCTCAGGGCAAACTGGGGACCGAGGCCCACTGACACCCTTTAAGGTGGCCGAATGCGGCTGCAGTGGGGTCCTCGATACTGAGCTCCAGCTGGCACTGCCCAAGCAAGGGAGTGGGTGGGGTACCCCTCTGGCCAATTCTGCCCCACCAGCCAGCCACACAACCTGAGGCAGGGGCGGGAAGCTAAGGGCTGGGTTTTGCACTATTGCGGCGGTACCTTAAGGGATCCTCTTGTACACACACGCACACAGGTGGCGATGCATCTGGCACAAGCATTTGGATCCACATCTCCCCACAAGCGTGAATACCTCTGCACACACGGGCACGTCTGTGTGTGCGTGCACATGGGGTGGGGGTGGGGTGTGGAGAACCCAAGACTTCCTGTGACCAGTCCACCTGGCTCCCAGCTGTCCCATCCTCCTGCCCCACCCTGGCAGCCCCCACCCTGGTGGCGCCCAGGGAGGGGTGGAGGCACACTGACATGGGCCTGGAACTGGCTCCAAACAGCATCCTGTAAATATGTCATCTGGGGCTCGGGGTGGGAAGGCAGGGACAGGAAGGTCCATTAAAGATCACGCGTCCCAGGGCTTCCATGGAACTCACACCAGCCTGTGTCTCCTTTCTGTGAATGACCACACTGTGGCCCAGGACCCTCCCCTGTGCTCCGTGGCCCTGGAGGGAGTGTGATGGCTGCACACCAAAAGCGGGAAGGGAGCACCCAGGACTGGGTGCTGGGAGACTGGGAAGAAGGGGCATAGTTTTCCATTCACGGCCAGGAAACAGGGACCGACTGGGTGGAGGGCCTGGCCCTTCCGCTTCCTCACTCTCCCAACAAAGAGAACTGTCCTTTCCGGTTTCAGCAAAGTAGATGGGAGGTGAGCAGGAAAGCATCTCAGCAAGAGGCAGAAGACTCAACTTCCTTTTATGGTTGAAGCCAGACTCTCCTCACCTCCCAAGAGAGTCCAGAAAGCTGGATCAAACCGCTCTCCGGTCCCAAGGGTGCTGTGCTTTTAGGCCTTCAGAGAATTGGCTCTTGCCTCACTGTGCCTGGGGCAGGAAGGGGCTGAGCACAGCCAAGGCCAAGAGCCTTCCCCACACTGGGGGCGAAGTTTGAGCCAAGGACCTAGTCTTCCCATCCTGGCCTCCGGATGCTTTGGGCCTGGAGATAGCTGGCTCTGAAAGTCCTGCTTGTTCAGGGGAAAGATAAGATGAGAGAGGTTGGGGTGAGGAGGAAGGAAGGGAATGGGAGAGAGGAGATAACGGGAGCAGAAATAGCAGCAGCAGAGGCCTGGGAAGAGCGAGCAGCAAGCTGCTCACCAGGACAGGAGCCCCCAGGACCCCTTTGGTCACGTGCAGAGAGAGCAGGACTCGACCCGGGCAAGGCTGGCCTGGATTCCTGGTCCCCACCCTGTTCTGGCATCTCAGTCCCCCAGCACATCTGGAACCTCTGCCCCCAGACTCCCCCACTGCAGAAGGTCAGCTTTTCCCCCAGTGGGTTCACAGGCGAGGCAGCCCAACAAGAATCCATCTCCAACCTCAGTCATGACCTGAAGTCTAGGCTTGCCCTCTCTTCTCTCTTCTGGGCTGCAAACCCTATTTACAGCGTCATCACTTCCGCCTCTCAACTCTGCCATCCCTGTCTGTACCCCTTATCAATTTCCGATCCGTGGTGACCTTCAAACTTGGTCTGATGTGTATACAGCTGACACTTCAGATAGTAAAAAGTGTGGCTGTCTGACTTCCCTGGTGGTCCAGTGGTTGGGAATCCACCTGCCGATGCAAGGGACACAGGTTTGATCCTTGGTCTGGAAAGATCCCACATGCCAAGGGGCAACTAAGCCTGTGCGCCATGACTACTGAAACCACGCTCAAGAGCCCCTATTCCTCAATAAGAGAAGCTGCCGCAATGAGAAGCCCACTCACCAGAGAGTAGCCCCCATTCACTGCAACTGGAGAAAGCCTGCGCACAGCAACGGAGATACAGTGCAGCCAAAAATAAATTAAAAATAAATAAAGTGTGGCTGTTGGCAGACAGTGGTGGGGGCTCAGGGTAGGCTCGGCACTTGGCTCTTGCAGGTCAGCGCTCCACCACTCATAGCTGCCTCTCAACCCCAGGAGCCCCCAGAGCTGCCTGTTGTTTACATGGGTGCACAGTGATGCAGGAGGTTGCAGAGGGGAGCAGGTGCAAGGGGTTGCAGCAGGAATGCCAGGGAGACAGCACCTCTGATGCCAGCACCCCCGCATCTGCCCAGGTGTCAGACTCTGTAGGCTGGCATGGGACAATCAGACCTGGCCCAGACAGGTGACTGGAAAACTAAAGGCAGCCCTCGTTTAGTGAAAGTTCACTTTATGCCTTTTTGCTTTTACAAGAGACCTGTATTAGTACCTGTTTTCCTAACTGAAAGAAATTTGGAGAGGATTTTTTATTTAATGAAATAGCATTCAGCATCTGTTTGCAGTAGCTCTTACAGAGGCCTCGAGCACCCCGAGGAGTGAGAGTGACACCAGAAGTAACCACACTCAGCATCTAACGGCCATAGCTTTTTCTGTTCACTTGGGTTTTTCTTTTTTGGCCATGATGCATGGCAGGAGGAATCGTAATTCCCCTGACAAGAGATCAAACCCATGCCACCTGCAGTGGAAGCGCAGTGTCCTAAGCACTGGACCACCAGGGAAGTCCTTTTTCTTTTTTTAAACCACCATAGCTTTGAACTGTGAACATCTGCACTTTATCTCAATTTATTTTGTGCATCTGTTAGCAAGACGTTTCCGTTTCCTAAGGTAATTGCTTCTTCGCTTTACACCATTTTGGCTTATGAAAGGTCTCCTAGGAATGCTCTAATTTGGACAGTGGGGAAACCTGTGCTTACTTTGGCTTAGAACATGTCAGGCAGTTCTGACAGAGTGGTGCCTAAAAAGTGTGATGTGGAACCAGAAATTAAACTTGCTCTGAAGACCACCTATTGAAGGGACGCCTGGGTATCTGGTTTTTCAAAAGTAGAAACAAAAAAGTAGATTAAATGATTCCCAGTGTGCGTCTGTCTCCTTCTCTAAACCAGGACCTGCTTGCTGAGGATTTATTATTTATTTATTTTGGCTACACCACTGGGCATGTAAGATCTTAGTTCCTCTGCCAGGGATGAAACCCATGCCCCCTGTAGTGGAAGAAGGGAGCCCTAACCACTGAACTGCCAGGGAAGTCCCTGTTGAGGATTTCTGCGTGGATCATGGGTGCAGGTTTCAATTCCCAGTGCTATTTGTTTGGGCTAATGTGTGGGTCCCCTTGGTGTCTTCATGAGTTGGAGGTGACCAAGATTCAAAGCTGGGGACATTGGCACCTTGTGGTTGTTTAGAGCCTACTTGTGGAGTTGAAGGAAAGATTGAAATTCATTCTGCCTCATCCCAGTGTCTAGACCAACAGAACTGAATTCAGTCCAACAGAGTTGAATGCAGCCTACACAGACAAGCTATGTATGCATTAAAAAATTTTCTGGACTTTCCTGGTGGCACAGTGGATAAAAATCCACCTGCCAGTATAGGGGACACAGGTTCGATCCCTGGCCTGGGAAGATCTCACATGCTGTGGAGCAACTACACCCCTCTGCCTCAGCTATTGAACCTGGGCTCTAGAGCCCGGGAACTGCAACTACTGCAGCCTCTGTGTCCCAGAGCCGGGGCTCTGCAACAAGAGAAGCCACGGCAGTGAGAAGCCCACACGCCACAGTGACGAGTAGCCCTGCTTGCCGCAACTAGAGAAAGCCCAAGTACAGCAATGAAAACACAGCACAGAGAAAAAATTCAATAAAATTTAAAAATAAAAATTTCTAGTAGGTGAAGTTAATACATTTTACTAAATCCAATGTGGACTTTCCAGGTGACACTAGTGGTAAAGAACCCTTCTGCCAAATGCAGGAGATGTACCCTGGAAGATCACCTGGAGTAGGAAGTGGCAACCCACTACAGGACTCTTGCCTGGGAAATACTATGGACAGAGGAGCCTGGCAGGATACAGTCCATGGAGTCAAAAACAGACACAACTGAAGTGACTTAGCACGCAAAGACACTATATCCATAATAATTTCATTTCAACATGCAATCAACATAATCATTGAGATGTTACATTGGTCTCTTTGGGTTTTTTGGAGGTTTGTTTTCTGCACTCTGTTTTTGACGTCAGGAATGTATTTTCACTTAAAGCACATCTCAGTTTGGGTGAGCCATGTTTCAAGCACTTGATGTGTGGCCAGTAGCCACCAGAATGAATGGCTTAGGTTCAGACAATAACTAATGCTACTAAGTTGCAGTATCAAACCCAGGCAACTTGGAAATCAGGCAAGGACCTGAGAGATGAAACAAAGTACTGCAAGAAAGATTTGAACCAGCTGCCAGGGGCAAGACCTTATAGAAGGTCAGAGGGATCTTGGGTGTACCTTTCTAGAAGGCAAAAGAAGGGCTAGGAGGACTTTGATAGGATTGGGGAATTTTAACTTAATCTAGACTGAGAGTTCAGGATGTGTCCTGCCCTCTGAGCAGCTCTGGCCCCCGGGAACTTGCTGTAAATAGAGAGTCCAACTTCTATCAACATTTTCAGAAGGTCAGCGGGAGAGAGGCAACCCTGGGCCTGAGGCTTGGTGTTGAGGACACCTCTTCTTGCCGAAAGGAGTTCATAGGCTGTCAGTAACAGCTTCAGCTTTAGCATTTGGCCTTTGAAGATGAAGATTTAGTCTCATTTCTTTAAAAAATATGTATTTTTCTTTAACTACCCTGGGTCTTAGTTGTGGTATGCTGGATCCAGTTCCCTGACTAGGGGTCGAACCTGGGCCCCCTGCATTGGGAGTGTGGAATCTTAGCCACCAGACCACCGGGGAAGTCTCATTTCTTGAGGTGCCACAGATACATTTAAGGGACTGAGGTCTGCTCAGGCCCCCAGGAGTTCCCACCCAGTCCAGAGACCCTCTGAAACCTGACCTTAGCTCTACATTCATGGGGGCTCTTCAGGCCTCCTGATGTCGAAAGCAAGGTGGGAAATAAATGTCGGTCAGCACTGTGACTCAAGTTGTCATTGTCCTTTTTTGATATTACGACCTGGACGCCATTCCCCTGGCGACAGCTCCGGAAACGAGCACTGGCAGCCCTCGGGGCAGGAGTCGTCCAGAGGGCTCACTGTCACCTGAACTTGGCAGAAACCTCTCCTTGCTTCCTGAGGTTGATGAGGCTGCAAAGCCCTGGCCACCTCTGCAGTCCAGATGAGCTGTAAAGGCACAAGACACACTTGGTCCTCCTGAGTGCCGACAGAACAGCCCTGATGCTTGACTGCCCTCTGCTCTTGCAAAAAGATATTCATATGATCCATCTGACCATGAATCGAGATTTCCCCTGTGACCTCTCCACCCCACCCCGGAGGGATGCCGGGAGTGTTCAGTACATTGATGGTCCCAGGGCAGCCCCAGGATCCCTGGGCTCGGGCCTCGAGTCCCCACTGCCTTCCTGGGCTCCAAAGTGTTAACTGCTGCTCCCCTTACCCCTCCCACCGCATGACCTCTCAGGCAGAGTCCTGGCCTTCAGCCACCTGAACCCCTGCCCACTTGGCAGCCTGCAGCACTCCTGACAAGTGTCTGACCAGCTGCCAGTCTCTATTCTCCCCAAGAGCTGTCTGCTCCTCCCTGGCAGCTGGAGTGCCCACTTGGGTTTAAAAATAAACTCCCGCTCTGCTTTTCTTCAGCCTGACCCCTGCAACTTCCTCCAGGTTGAGCCGCCAATCCTGGCTGCCGCTGAAAGTAAGGGCCACCATCATCCCAGAGGCCACATCAGGAAAGTGTTCTGGCATCTTCACTGAGGACAGACTGTATGAAGTTGACCCCAGAAAACTCTTGTTTCTTCATGAGATGATTGTCACTTCTCTGGGGGTCATTCCTGGGTTGAGGTGTGGTTGAGGGTACATGTGTAGGATGGTGGGAGGCAGAACTAATCTCAGGGGGAGAGAGACTCCCAGGCTTGTCGAAGTTGACCTCATTACAAAACCATAGTCTCGAAACAACCTAAATGTCCATCAACAGATGAATGGATAAAGAAGATGTGGTACATATATATACAATGGAATACTACTCAGTCGTAAAAAATGCCATTTGCAGCAACACGGATGCAACTAGAGAGCATCGTACTAAGTGAAGTAAGTCAGAAAGGGAAAGACAAACACCTTATGATATCCCTTATACATGGAATCTAAAATATGACAAAATAGAAATGGACATAGACAGCAGACCGGTGGTTGCCAAAGAGGAGGGGGTTGGGGAAGAGATAGGGTAGGAGGTTGGGGTTAGCAGAAGTCAGTTCGGTTCAGTCACTCAGTTTGCGACCCCATGGACTGCAACACGTCAGGCTTCCTTGTCCATCACCCACTCCCAGAGCTTGCTCAAACTCATGTCCATCAAGTCCGTGAAGCCATCCAACCATCTCATCCTCTGTCGTCCCCTTCTCCTCCTGCCTTCAATCTTTCCCAGCGTCGGAGTCTTTTCCAATGAGTCAGTTCTTTGCATCAGGTGGCCAAAGTATTGGGGTTTCAGCTTCAGCATCAGCATCAGTCCTTCCAATGAATATTCGGGACTGATTTCCCTTTAGGATTGACTGGTTTGATCTCCTTGCAGTCCAAGGGACACTCAAGCGTCTTCTACAATACCACAGTTCAATAGCATCAATTCTTCAGCGCTCAGCTTTCTTTATGGTCCAACTCTCACATCCATACATGACTACTGAAAAAAACATCGCTTCGACTAGGTGGACTTTTGTCAGCAGAGTGATGTCTCTGCTTTTGAATATGCTGTCTAGGTTGGTCATGGCTTTTCTTCCAAAGAGTAAGCGTCTTTTAATTTCATGGCTGCAGTCACCATCTGCAGTGATTTTGGAGCCCCCCAAAATAGTCTATCACTGTTTCACCATCTATTTGCCATGAAGTGATGAGACCAGATACAGTTAGCAGGTGTAAGCTATTATAAATGGAATAGATAAGCAACGAAGTCCTACCGTATAGCACAGAGAACCATATTCGTTGTCCCATGATAAACTGTATTTAAAAAACAGAATGTACATATGATTAAATCACTTTGCTGTACAACACAAATTAACACATTATAAATCAACTATACTTCAATTTAAAAATAAATTAATAAACGAAAACCAAAATAAAACAAAAAAGCGACCTGTGGCCTCTAACCTCAGCTGGGCACTCAAGAAAACAGCACAAACACACCTGCATTTGGCCGGTCAGTGCTCATCCCTCCCCATTATTTAATCCCGCCTCCTTTGCTCCCTACAAAACTCACCCATCCTGCCTCTGCTCCCCTCCTACTGTACAGTCTGAAATCTTCTCTTAAGACCCTGCCAGAGTCTCACCTGCATTCTTCCCAGTGCTCTTGGGTCCTCCCCTCAGGGGTCAATCCCTCTTTGCTTTGAACACCAACCCATCCTACCTCCTCAGGCCATTATTCTGCTACTCCCTAACCCTCTCCCCTGATATCTTCTAGTTCTTCCCAAACTCAAGACCTTTCTATCTTTGAAAACAAAACCACCACCACCAGAAGATCCCTGGCCACCAACCCTGCATCTTCACAGCCACACTTCTTTTCTACCCTCCACCACCCTCCCCAACCCTCCCCAGCCCTCCCCGCATCTCCCAGGATGCAAAACCTTAGTTTCCTGACCAGTGATTGAACCCCTCCCCAACCCTCCCCAGCCCTCCCCGCATCTCCCAGGATGCAAAACCTTAGCTTCCTGACCAGTGATCGAACCCATGTCCCCTACAGTGGGAGTGCAGACGCTTAACCACTAGACCGCCAGGGAGAATTGGCTGATCCTACCATCACGCTTCCTCATCAATCATTCAGTCCTTGGAGCAAACGCTGGAGGTTGTCAATTATAAATTCATCTCCTTCTCCATCCCATCATCTGAATTCTGGTGATGGCCAGCTACACTCCTCCAGCCATGCCCTCTCCAGTCCCCCCTCAACCCAGAGTTCTGGCTCACCTGTCCATCCCTTACCTGCCTCTCCAGCTCATTTTGGGTCCACCTTCCCCCAGACTCCAACCTTGGGAATCTCTTTCAGTTCCTTGAAGTTTATCCTGGGAACTTCTCCCTATTGTCTTGACCCTCATTTTATCCAGCCAATGCCTATTTATCCTTGAGGTCTCAAAGTGTGTGGCTTCCTCCAGAAAGCCAGCCTGGGTTGGGTGTCTTCCCAACATGTTTGTGAAGTATTTTAAAGTTCTCCTCTCCTAGGTCAGAGCATGCAGCACACGCCATCATGAAGCTTGTCCTGCTCCCCCAGACAGCATCAGCTCCCTGATGGGTGGGTGGAACCTGCCTTTTACAATGTCATATTCCCAGCATGTAATTTAGTATCTGCAACATTCATGGTACTGTTTGTCAAGTGTAAAAAAAAGCAGTGCCATCCAAAGGCTGGATTGGATGGTTGCATGTTGGGTAGGGGGCAAAAAATAGAAAATAGGGAAACATAAAATTGGACCTGAAAATCCAGACTGGCTCACAACTGTCCTGTTTGTTAGTCGATCAGTTGTGTCTGACTCTTTTCGAATCCATAGACAGAAGCCCACCTGGCTCCTCTGATCATGGAACTCTCCAATCAAGAATACTGCAGTGGGTGGCCATTCCCTTCTCCAAGAGATCTTTCCTACCCAGGGATCAAACCCAGGTCTCCTGCATTGCAGATTCTTTACCATCTGAGCCACCAGGGAAGCCCATATTGGCTCACAACTGTCCTCTTTAACTGAAGTTTAATCTGGAATTTGAGTGATCTTTGGGGTGTGGAAGCAAAACGGTTTCATTTGAGACATAACCCACGGGATGTGCTCATTCTGGAAATTTCTTTTCCAACATACAACACAAAGAATAACTGACTTGTTACTGTTGGACTATAGTCGTAATTTCACAGCCTCTCCCTCAACCAGGTTTCCTCTGAGCCTTTCCAGATTTATTGGTGGAAACACCAGTCTTCCCATCAAGCACCCTCACGTATGAAGCCTGAGAGCTCACAGCCCCTAGCTGGTGTTTAATGTGGACCGGGCACCAGAGTGGCATCTCAGCAGGTATGCACGCTCACCAAATGCAGCAGGGCTATTTTAGCCCCCACCTGATAGACACGGAAAGCCAGGCTTAGAGGACACATCCACTTGAACCCACTATGTTACCTTCCCTGATATGCCTTCAATAATTTGTTGGGCTTCCTTGCTAGCTCAGTTGGTAAAGAATCTGCCCACAATGGGGGAGACCTGGGTTCGATCCCTGGGCTGGGAAGATCCCCTGGAGAAGGGAAAGGCTACCCACTTCAGTATTCTGGCCTGGAGAATCCCATGGACTGTATAGTCTATGGAGTCGCAAAGAGTTGGACATGACTGAATGACTTTCACTCACTATGTTGCCTGTAACACTCTTCTGTCACTGTTTTTGGGTTTTTTTAATTTTTGTTTATTTATTTGGCTGCATCGAGTATTAGCTGTGGCATGTGGGATCTAGCTCCCCCGCAAGGATCGAACCCCACCCCCCTGCATTAGGAGCACAGAGTCTTAGCCACTGCATCATCAGGGAAATCCCTGTTAACTTTGATGTAAAGGTCGTTTTCTGCAGTTTTGTGATGGCACCCAGGGTCTCATTTTCCCTCTTTTTGCATCTTCCAGTTTTTATGTGGGGCCACCTCACATCCTTGGAGGTGAGGACTCTAGCACATGACACCCTGTGCCATTCCTGAGGCGCAGGACAGAGCTGTGGAGCTGAGAGGCAGGACAGGCCTGCTGCTCCAACACAAGAGCCAGCCACTTGCTTCAAAGGCCTTCTGCGTGTTCTTCCCTCTTCTGAACAATTCATAAACTTCAAAGATTTATAGTGTTTACTTACTAAAATACTTTCCAGCCTTTCCAGGAGCTTCAGAGGAAAAAAGAAACAAACCCTAACAATCAGTGTTGTTGAAAAGGGGATGGAGACTAAAATCCTGTTTATTCAGACAGAATTGTAGAATGTGGAGATGAGAGGGACCTGAGAAAGCATCTGTCCAAATTCCTGCTCAATTCCTCCTGTACAACCCCCAATTTAGCCTTTGTGTGAATTCCTACAATGATGGGAAACACACCACCTCAAAACCCTAGAGAAAATTTATCAGAAAAATTGAAACCACATTCTGCCTCTCTGGTTTCTCCCGACTAGTGTCCTCTTCCTAGGACAGTCTTTTTTTTTTTGCCATGAGATCTGTGGGATCTTAGTTCCCCGACCAGGTATTGAACCTGTGCCCCCTACAGTAGAAGCACAGAGTCCTAACCACTGGATCACCAAGGAATCCCCAGGACAGTCTTTTAACTGTGAAGACCACTGCTATTTCCCCAGTACAAGTCTCCTCTCCCTCAGGCTAAAGATCCTTTTGGATTCAGGAAATGTCCTTCAAAGGCCAGGGACCCAGGTCCTGCCCTGTCCTATTACTCTCCTCTGGACACCCTTCAGCCTACCTATGTTCCTCCTAAAGCATGTTGCCTAGGAACAGAATACTGTAGCATGTCATGACCAGGAGAGCTGAAGCAGCGGGCACATTCCCATCCTTGATGAGGAAACCTCACATCTACAGAAGCAGTAACTGTGCTCTGAGCAGACCACACTAGGAATGTGTTTACTGGCCTTCATCCTGCCATGATTTGGCTTAAATCTATAGACATTAAATCTGATAAAGTGATGTGGGCTAACTTTAATACAGCTTGTAGTTTTTAGGAAGGGGCCAAACCTACATGTGAGTCCTTGTTCAGAGAATGTATTACACAAAGATGTTAAGGCATTACACTTGGAGAGATAGCTGAAGACACTCCCCCCTCCGCCATCAAGCACCTGCAATGTCCTCTATTTTGGTAAGCACTACAGATTCACTTCTGGGAAGTGATCTCTCCTGTGGAGAGAACACGGTGTTGAAGGTTGCTGGAAGCAGAAAGTAGGAAGCTGAAGGCATCCATCCACGGTTGTGCTGAGTAGAGTGGTCATTAGAACACCGAAGCAAGTCTACAAATGATGTGCAAAGAACTCTAAGATGTAGGACTTGAAAAAATAAGACATGGAGGTTGTCTGTAGGATGACACCTCATATGTAAGCGGACATATGCACAGGAGAAACCAGTGGTAATTTCACAAAAAAGGGCCAGATCTTACAGCTGCGAAGAAAAACTTGAGAAAGAGATATTGACTCTTCATTCACTTAATACGTTTTAGTACTTTGAATTTTTAAGACTCATTCATGGATGCTGTGCTTAGTCATTCAGTCATGTCTGACTCTTTACGACCCCATGAACTGCAGCACACCAGGCTCCTCTGTCCATGGGGATTCTTCAGGCAAGGATATTGGAGTGGATATCCAGGGGATCTTCCCAACCCAGGGATCAAACCCAGGTCTCCCACATTGCAGGCGGATTCTTTACTGGCTAAGCCACCAGGGAAACCCAAAAATACTGGACTGGGCAGCCTATCCCTTCTCCAAGGGATCTTCCCAACTCAGGAATTGAACCAGAGTCTCCTGCATTGCAGATGGGTTCTTTACCAACTGAGCTACCAGGGAAGCCCACAAGCATCTGTATTCCTTTTTAAATACCAGCAAGGAAAATCTAAGTGTGGAAGCTATGGACTATTCTTATTTCCTTTATACTTTTCTGTGTTTCAAGATGAATAAGTGCCTGCCTGCTTTTGAAGAGAGACAATGATAATGGTTTTTTAGGGACAGGCAACAATCAATGTTTTTCATTTTCTCTATTTCTAATTTTCCAAGTTTTTTATAAGGAGTGTGTAAATACACTTTTATAACCGGGAAAAATGTCATTAAAACAGAGTAACCAGGGACTTCCCTGGTGGTCCAGGTTTGATCCCTGGTTGGGGAACTAGATCTCACAGGCCACAACTAAGACCCAGAGCTGACAAATGAATAAATACGTATTTTTTAAAAACCCAGAGTAACCAAAAACACCAGGCAATGGTATTTGCAATAAAAAAAAGACACAAGTCATTGAAAACAGGCATATTTATTGTCTGTTAATTATGCTCCATAATTTTAAGAGCTTAAAAAATCTTTAGAGCTCTTTCATTTCAAAGTCTGTATTATAGTACATAAGTTATCATCTTCATGGAAGATTAATTCATGTACACTAGCAGATGTTCCTGTTAAATTCCAGTGTTCCCTTTCCAGACAATTAATTAAAGTTCTCTAATTTTGGTGCCACCAATTTTAGATTTGAGGTCCAGTAGTCTATTAATAAAGACAATTGTAATTCTGTTGAATAAACGGTTTGCTAAACAAAGAATGCACATGTATATGCCTGTATGTGCAAAAACACTTCTGGAAGGAAATGCTAAACAGTGATTACCTCTGAGGAAGGTGAATAGGATATGAGGGAGCATCTGACTTTAAAAAAATATGTATATATTCACTTGGCTGCACTAGGTCTTCGTTGCAGCACGTGGGACTTAGTTCCCTGACTGGGGATCGAACCCAGGCTCCCTGCATTGGGAGCGTGAAGTCTTAGCCACTGAACCACCAGGGAAGTCTTGACATTTTACTTTTTTAGATCCTTTAGTACTGGTCACGGAGAAGGCAATGGCAAGCCACTCCAGTACTCATGCCTAGAAAATCCCATGGATGGAGGAGCCTGGTGGGCTGCAGTCTGTGGGGTCACTAAGGGTCAGACGCGACTGAGTGACTTCACTTTCACTTTTCATTTTCACACATTGGAGAAGGAAATGGCAACCCACTCGTGTTCTTGCCTTGAGAATCCCAGGGACGGGGGAGCCTGGTGGGCTTCCGCCTATGGGGTCACACAGAGTCAGACACGACTGAAGTGACTCAGCAGCAGCAGTACTGGTCAAGATTCTTTTATTCAATAGGTTTATCCTTTTTAAATTGTGGTAGTTGCAAAACATTATCATGTAAAATTTACCTTCAGTGATTTTGAAGTGTACAGTTCAGTGGTGATGGCTATATTCACATTGTGTGACACATCTCTGCAACTTTTTTATCTCGCAAAACCGGAACTCTCAACATTTCCCAGCCCCTGGCAATCACTATTCTACTTTGTTTCCCTGATGTTGAGTACTTGAAATAGCACATATAAGTGGACTCATACAGTATTTGTCATTTTGTGACAAGCTTATTTCATTTAGCATATTGTCCTCAAGCCTCAACCGTGTGACAGGATCCTTTCCTTTTTTAAGGCTTAACTAGTCCATTATATATATGTACCATATTTTCTTTATCCACTTAACTGTTGATGGAGATTTGAATTGTTTTCATTTCCTGACTATTGTGAAAAATGCTGCAAGTTACATTGGTGTGTAAATATCTCTTCGATTCTGCTTTCAATTCTTGGGTATATACCCAGAAGTGGGATTGATAGATTAATAGGTTTATGTGTGTGTGTTTAAAGGTGGATGGTTGCTGACCTGAGCTTGAGTTGACATGGTTATTAAATTGTTACTAATAAAATTATAAATCCCCCAAATGTTTTGCAGCAAGAGAATTGCTGTAAAGATGGAAGACCAAAAAGCACTCCTCGTTGGTCGTTTCTTACTTTCTATATGAAGTGGCTCACACTTAGCATATGGCTTTTGCTCAGTTTTTCTAAGAGTCGACTGAAGTCTTTTGCATCCTCTATTTTTTTTAATGTTTATTTTTATTTGGCTGCACCGAGTCTTAGTTTTGGCACACAGTGTCTTTAGCTGCAGCATGTAGGATCTAGTTCCCTGACCAGGGGTTGAACCTGGGCTCCCTGCCTTGGGAGCTCAGACTCTTAGCCACTGGACCACCAGGGAAACCTCTCCATCCTGTCATCAGGCCTCAGAACACGTCTGAATTGCATCAAGGTAGGTTTGCCAGTTTTAGCAAATAAAAATACAGGACACTCAGTTACATCTGAATTTCAGATAAACAACAAATAATTTTTAAAATATCAGCATGTCCCATGTATATACTATTGACCTGAAATTCAAATGTAATCAGGCATCTGTGTTTTATCTGGCAATCCTAAATCAAAGGTGATGGACTCCAGGACATTTATTCCAGGTCAATCTACACCGACCTTCTCTGGGAGTACCCAGCTGTGCTATGGTGGGCGTTCTTCTTACCACACAACTGCCCCGCCCCCTGCCTTGCTCCCCCACCCCTCCATGCCCTTAGCTCGGGTCTCTGCTAAATGCTGTACCCTTCTTTCCTGCAGCTATTTCCTGGGATCATAGCTGACAACTCAAAGAGCTGGCTTGGGCCGCTGCTCACTACCTAGGGTCAATTAACACAAAGGAAAAGCAGTCCCCACTTTGTCTCTTCGAGGTCAACAAGACCCCAAAGCAGATCACTGGAACTCAACACCACAGTCACAAGTTGGTCTGTAATTACAGCTGGTTCAAAGGCTATAGCTCCTTTGTCTGTGATTATTTTCCCATCTGAATGTGGAGTAAACAATTTTTTGACAATTCACACTCACCCTGTTTCCATGGCTTTCGGCATTAAAAGTGTCTTAAGGAGTCCCAATCCTTGTGCAGAGGGTTCTGTAATCAGAGGCTGAGGCTTGTCCTTGCTCTCAGCAGCACCTGGGTCCAGGATTAAACATCAGTCTCTGCCCGCTGGGCAGAAGCCACAGCTGCAACACACTTTCCGGAAAATGGGCCAGGCCGAAGGAACTCCCTGTCAGTGTTTTTCAGTGTTTCCAGAGCAAAGATAAAATTTCCCTTTCACCAGACTGACTACACAAACTAAAAATAAAATTGAAAAAAGCGATCTAGTTCTGTATCATTTTTCCCCATGGTCAGGTCCCATTCAGGTCACTGGCTGTTCACTGAAATCGGTTATGAACAGTTGCTTGGCTCTGCCTTGCCTGGAGTTTAAGGCTGTCAGCCAGCCATACCCTGCGTGATGGCCCCGCAGAGCAGATAAGGCTACTTGTGGAAGGTTCGGCCGAGGGTAAAGAGGGAATCCGGTCAGCTTTTCCTCGAGGCTTTAGCAGTGGGCTTCCATGGGCTTTTTTCACAATCCCCAAATCTCAGGGAAAGCAGGCACAGCATGTCAAGGGCACAGCAAGGAAATGCTGTGCACTTCCTTGGAATTGAGAAGGCAGGAGAGAAAACCAACTGACAGCGGATGCCTGTCACTATCATCTCTTTTCCCTTTTGTTTTCCAACCTGAGTCACTTCCTGTTTCTACTTTCCTCAAAGATGTCATAAAATGTAGGGTGCACAAACTCTGACGCAGTGGTACCAACTAGTTCACATACAACGTGGGATGGTTCTGGGTCTAGTCATAGTGATAAAGTGGAAGTCCAGAATGCTTGTCGGAATATGTTTTGAAAACTTATGCTTTGTGGAGGCGGGGAGGGGTTTAAATTGGGAGATTAGGATTGACATATACAAACAGATAACAAGGACCTACTGTACAGCACAGAAAACTCCTCTCAATACTCGTTTCAGTTGCTAAGTCATGTCTGACTCTTTGGCAACCACATGAACTGTAGCCCATCAGGCTCCTCTGTCTATGGGATTTCCCAGCCAAGAATACTGGAGTGGGTTGCTGTTTCCTTCTGCAGGGGAATCTTCCTGACTTAGGAATCAAACTCATGTCACCTGCACTGGCAAGTGGATTCTTTACCACTCAGCCACCTGAGAAACCCTCTCGGTTCTCTATAACGGCCTATATGGGAGAAGAATCTTAAAAAAAAAAAAAGTGTGTACACACACACACACATATAACTGATTCACTTTGCTCTAGAGCAGAAACAAAACATTGTAAGTCAACTACACTCCAATTAAAATTTAGAAGATGTGCTTAAACATCTCGTTGGAGACAGCATTCTTCCTGGTCGCCCCTGCCCCTCTCCCAAATCACTTACGGGTCACTCAGCTGATTCCAGTCTGAGTCGTCTCCAGTCCTCCACTCCAGCCAGCCATCGTTCTGAGCTGACACAAGATGACATTTATGTGCTGTCTGGTTTAAACCTCCTTGAACAGTGATCACTCAAATCAATCACCTTCTCCCTTATTCTGGCCCACACTTCATGTTTATATTGTCTTCCTAAGATAAGCGGTTCTCACACCTTAATATACATAAGAATCACCTATAGAGAATTTTGGAAAATATAACTTCTGTATCGTCCAGTGGCAGCTTACTCAATGCACAAATCTGTAACTACACGCTCAAAGAATGAATTTTACATCGTGTAAATTATACCTTAATAAAAGATTATTAAAAAAAAAAATCACCTGGAAAGCTTTTTAATTCTGACAATTTGAGCCTGAGATGGGTCCAAGGAACCAATGTCTGAATAGGCATTCCCTGTTACTTCTTCATAGGTGGTCCAATGGTCACATTTAGGAAAAAATGCTGTGAACACAGCGAGGTCCATCAAGCGGGGTCCACCCCCAGCCACCATGACAGCCCCACCAACAGCGGCTTCTGCACTTCTTCAGGAAAAGACCAAAGGATGCTGGATCGAGCCACTGGGCAATCGGTTGCAGACCCAAGCCTGTTCTCGGTTCTGCCTCAACCTGTGTGCTCCTGGTAATATGCTTCCAACCCTAAAAATACATGTTAAGATTGATATAAGCCCTCAAAACCTTAGAAAAACTATTTTAAACTCTACATGGCAAAGAAAACAAATTTTAACAGTTTACAGGTACTAGTCTCTGTTCTGATGGCAAATCTGCTGAAGAAACCTCTTTCCAAACTAACAGCTCTAACAGCTCACACATTTATTACCTAATATGGCTGGCTGACCAGTTTACGATCTGTGCTGCTGAGGGTGCGCTCAGTGCATGACCTGTTCTGTCCGTCTGTCAGCAAGTCTGTGACTGGGGGAACAGAGGACATTGTTGCAGTAAAGACTACCCTCTCCTCAGCCCTCCCCCACACCATTCTCTTCTCAGAGTGGATGAGTCACACAAAGACTGGTCTACATCTGTGAGGAGCATACCTCTCAGAAGGCACTCTTCTCCAGGAGTCCAGAACCAAGGGGAGCCAGAGCTGGGGTGAGTTCCCAAGGGCTGTGCTTAGATCTTATCCCCAGCCTCTCAAGGTCACCCACCCTCCCCAGATGGAGATGCCACAAACATGCCAAACCCTTTCAGCCACAGCAATCCCAGAGGAATTCTAACACAGCTATGAAAAATCAGGGGGTACCTTTTGAGCCCAAGCCTCTACTTTGAAATTTTCCTGCTCTTGTATTCCCACTGAGACCAACTTACAGGTGAATGTACTGGAAGAGATTTCCATATCAGGTTTCCTGTGTAAACCATTAAGCTCTTGGGCACTATGTTATACAAAGGATGGGGTACAATACTCAAAATGACACGTCCTGGCAGTTGAGTTTTCAAGTGTGGAAAAAGATGCACAGACCACAAATGAATCTTCTAAACTGTATTTGGAAATGACAGAAACATTCAGAACTGACAAAATCTTCCTAGAGACAAGGCCCTGAGAGGAGTCTGTCCCCACTGTGTAAAGTTTTACATTAACTGTACAGAATGAAATTAGCAACCAGTAATCTTTGGCACTAGAATGGGTAACTCCTTAGCTGTTCATACAATTTCCAAACTGCACATTACATGACGTTAAATTGCTAGTTAACAGCTGAATTTTACATTTAAATTACCTTTAAAAGTTTGAAGTCCTAGCTAAGTTTTTCAGTATCAATATGCTAATCATATCTAACAGTGCCTGAGGTAGAGACTTCTGTAAGAGATTTACTGAAGAGAACACAATTGAGAGTATAATGAAGAAAAACACTTCCGGTCTTGGAAGCATATTATAGCCAAACGTCTTTGCTGGTTCAACAAGCCAAGCCTGAAACGCAGAACTCTTACTTCTTTCATTTCTGTAGAGACTCTGTAAGGGGGTAGGGCTTTCTTTTGTTTGGATTCCTGCATTTTGGAATACACAGATTGCTTCTTTTAAAAATATGATTCTTAACATGAAATGTGCATGAACCAAACTCAACACCATTATTAAAAACAACAAAAACAACACAACTGCATTAGAGACAACAAATAAAATCTTTTAAACTCTCCATGATATATGGCCAGAATGAGTGACAAGTATGCAAGTCAACCTAATGATTCTAACATTTGATGGTGACTGTGAATTATTACAGATTTATGATACATAGGTGAGTTGAAATTTTATTTCCAAACTCAGCACTGTATAAGTGCAGGGGCTTTATTATTTTCAGGTGGTAAGACTCTTCATGAAATTACATGATTTTATGAAGATAAAATCAATATCTGGAACCTTCCAAGCAAAATGACCAGCAACTGTATCTCTGACTTCAGGTACTTTACTTCACAGTCAGGAAAGACCTTTTCTTTATAAAAAGGCATTTCTTGAAGTAGGTTCAAGTATTACATACTTGCCTTTTACCAAACACTGCCTGGCCAAAAATTTATCCTCAACTATAGGTATTATTTTTAGAAGTGTACAGTCCCATAAATGAGATGGAAAACACAAAGCCTGGACATTTATAAGCTTAACGGGTAAACCATAGGTATGACTAATAGGAATAACATTTAAGTCCATTCTTGGAATAAGCTGCTAGAGCAAGTTCAGTGTTTTCAACAACTGATTCCTGTGATAAAGAGCACCGAAGGACATCTCATTATGTCATATAGTTCTTTCAATGGTTTTTTTGAAGCTCCAAGCTCAATGACCCAAGTTGGTCTTTTAATACTTTTCACCAGAGGCTTTCTCTAACTACTCCATAACACTTCTGAGAGGTAGGTGGCTACTGGAACTTGGAAAAGTAAAGGGAATTGCTTAGTTTCATACCACAAAGAAATGACAGTTAAGGTACCTAATGATGACATTTTTCTTTTTAAAGACATAGGTGTCCTTCTTAAAGACAGATATGTGGGAGTTCTAACCTGTGAGAACCGTTTTAGATGACAAAGTTCATCTTTATCAAAAGTAATTCTATAGATGTTAGTCAAGGAAAATCCCCAGAAAAACTGACTTCTAATGAAATAACACGCCTGTGGTTTTAAATGAACAAATATAGAAGCTAGCCAAACTAAGGCAGAAAGCAAAAGGAAGCCACAAAATGAACATTAACATTTGTTTAGAGGAAAATGCTATCTAATTCTTCCCTCAAATTTGAACTAAGAAAAAAAAGTCTGTTTGCTTTATAAAGGATACACATCTGAATAAATCCGATTGTATATTAAGGAATATAAACACGTTGTCGACCATATCCTGATTATAGTATGTGAAGGACTAAGCACTCAACTACTATTTAGAGAAGCACATGTCATAAGACATAGCATGTCTTATGCAGCAATTCAAAGGAATGTGATTTTGATAGGAAAAAAAAAAGCTGTTTATACAAACACTTGCAAGTTTCAGAACAGTAACTGGAACAATATTTATATTCACTCAGTGGGTTAAGCCAGACACCGAAAGGGCCATTTTCTTAATGTAGGTCCATGACATGTTATTAGGTGAGAATAGTTTTGGCAAACTTGTATGTTCAAAGGCTAAAAGAAATGGACTAAGGAAGCAGTCAGAGTTGGGAAATCTATGTCATAATTAGAACTTTAGTGAGAGAATAAAAATAGATTTGAACACATGTGAAGGTGACCCAGAATATCTTTCTATGTACTTGAGGAAGCTGAAGAATTATCCAGACACAAAAGATAACATTCTCATCAGAACAAGCCAAGATGAAACACCGGAGGCCCTGCCTGTAGAAACGAAGTAGATGCTTCTGGCGCCGAATGTCTGCCTGGCATTTCTGCTCGACTCCGTCCCTCCCCTATCATTCAAATTCCCAACCCTCCCAAAGGCAAAGCCACTCTATTCTCCCTCAGGCTCTGAGTAGATGGACATGAACCTACGTGTATTTTTCCCTGTCCTTCAATTCAGAAATATGCATGAAGTTCTACTGACATAAGAATTATTGGCAGTTATCTTAGCCAGCCTGAAGTATTTAAAATCTTGCCTGTTTTAGAATAATTACTTGAAATTCTTTATTAAACACTTTGTTCGAAGGAAACTGTGCAGATCTGGTAATTATCCAGGATACATACACATATAAGTCATTTTCTGAAATTTTCTCTTCAGTCTCACTGGAGTTGACCTTTTGCTCAAGTGTTTATAGAGATCCGGAGGAGCTTCTCTTGGGTAAAATTTACAGATTAAAAAAAGCAAAATAAATGTAAATGCATGGCTAGAAGCTTAAATTTTCAACTGAATTTTTTTTTGGGAGGGGGAGAAATGGAGAACAAAGGAAAAAGAACTGTACACAGGATGCTGTTCTAAGACCCTCCTAAATAATAAAGAACTGACATTTTAAAATTAAGAGCAAAAACAAAACAAAACCCACACTCTTGGAATTTCAAAGTTATAGGTGGCTTGCAATTAACTTTCTGTTAGAGAAGAGTGAGATGTCCCAAATGAAATGCTCCCTGGTGAAGAAAACACTCCTCCCTTTAAATCTTTACCAAGCTCTTACTCAGAAGCTCTTAAACATAAGACAAATGACGTGAACATGACAGAGAGGGCAAAGTCATCCAACAGAAGGGTGAAAACGGCAGTTAACCACTACTGCAAATGATGAGTGTAAGGTAAGCATGGATGGCTGGCGCTGACAGACAGACACGCCTAGAGCGAATAAACACTGAAACTCTCTTTCAGACTACTTACAGATAGAATCCCGGGTCTGAACTGCTCTTCCCGGCAGAAACCTACTTTGGCAGAAGTAGGTAAATTATAAAAACTCCACGGTAAATGATAAGAAGTAAGGAAGTTGAATTTAGGCCTGCCACATGCAGTGTAAGTGGCTTTGATTAATTTTTAGCCTAGAAGGGAATTTTCGTATTTTTACTGTTAACATATAAAGAAAATATTCATCACTGGCATCTTAAGAAACCAGAGAGAGGCAGATTTTTTGATTCAGATTTAAGGCAAATCAAACAGGCCCACAACTAAACATCAGGGCTTATTTTCTAGGCATGGCTTTGCTTGGTGATAGAGGAATCTCAGAACAGTTCTAGCTACGGTCTCCACACTGCTACTGGTTGAGGACACCTTTGTGCATCAGACTTTTGAAACAAATGACGTTACATACACACCATCAAAGCAAGGCTTGCTATTTAAAGGACTCCTATAGTGAATCACTTGAAAACAAAAATAGCTTTGCAAAAACTAGATACAACTTTGGGCATACGAATAAGATTCAAAGATTTCTCAAGTCAGAGAGAGATCTCCATCTCCTTCTACCGTGGACTTCCTCTCCAAGGATAAGAACTGACTCATCCCCCTTTGGCTCCTCACATATCTGAAATCGTCCCTGTAACACGAGAGGCACTTTTTATTAGGTGTATAGCATCTATTAAAACTTTAAACCCCAGGTAGAGTTTGCTGAACAAAGTAATAACACTAGCCTAATAGGCATTACCTTAAGGATTTTTTCCCCCTTTAATATAAAAGTATAACTACAGTGGTCCAATGTACAAATACAAAAAAAAGTTCTCATACTAGAAAAAAAAAAGTACCATAATACTGTACATACAAAAACTGTTCAACAAGAATGATTTAAATATATCTGTTCTTTTCCAGATCTGGAAGACACAAATGTAAAGTTCTGCAACTGTATTATTGCTGGAACTTGTATCCAGGAACGCTCTGTTTCCCGTTCTCTCCCCCTTGTCCCAGCTCCATCTTCAGAGTCCCCTGAGCTTGAATCATGAGCCAACAGCATCCCTGAAGATAAGCAGAGCCAAATGTTTACTCAACGGAAGTCATTATTCAGTGAGCCGCTGCTTACCATGAACTATGAAAGCACAAGCCTTAAGCCCAGCCAAGATTAAATCCAGACGGAGGTCTTCCCATCCCCTGATTTGCTACTAGCGCTGCTTTTGTTGGAACCAGCTTTGGACCCCACTTTGGCTTTTTTTTCCCGGGAACCATGGGGGTTGTTTTGGTGATTGTAGGCCTGGATGGCCAGATCCAAGCGTTCCTGAGCCATTCTGATTTCCCTCTGCAGAGTCTCCAGGTCAGGTGGGAGGTTGTCCTCATGGCTGCCGTACTGCTGTTCCTGGGCGATGTTGGCCTTGTTTTGCTTGTAGGCAATCTTAGCGTTGGACAGTTCGGTGTACTGGATTTGATCTGGTTTGACGGCAATGTTATAGCCAGGGGGAGCAGATGGCGTATTCCAAGTGAAAGGATAATTATAAGCACCCGGATCTTCCAGTTCCCTCCTTTTACTGTTTAGTGAGTCTCGAATTGTCCCAAATCCTAAATGAAGCATCTCCCAAATGTTAAGCAATAGGCAAAGGCCTGTAACACCATACATTATCAGAAGAAAGATGGTCTTTTCAGTGGGTCTAGAAATAAAGCAGTCTATCTTATGAGGGCAAGGGAGTCTGCTGCACACATAAAATGGGTGGACTTGGAAGCCATATAGGAAATACTGCCCAACCAGGAAACCCACCTCGAACACGGTTCTTGCCAGCAGCTGCAGCACATAGATCTTCATGAGCCCATCCTCCCGAATCCGCCGTCGGCCGTCATGCTTAGGTTTAGATTGGTTCTGATCTTTATTTTCTTTCTCACTTTCTAATTCCATTTCTGGATACATCATGGGATCCTCTTCATGGTCCTCTTCTGTTTCTTCCAGAGCCCGGTGCTGTTTCCAGCGCATTGCATAGGGCTTGCTGCGAGCGGCCTTCTTGTCCGCGTCGCTGTGCTCCATCTTGGCAATCTTATGAATGGCATAGCCCAAGTACATGACTGAGGGGGTGGCCACCAGGATGATCTGGAACACCCAGAAGCGCACGTGAGAGAGGGGTGCAAAGGCGTCATAGCAGACGTTCTCGCAGCCTGGCTGCTCTGTGTTGCATACAAATTTGCTTTGCTCGTCGTAATAGATGGATTCTCCTCCTACGGCTGTAAGGACGATCCGGAAAACGATTAATACCGTGAGCCAGATCTTCCCTACAAATGTGGAGTGGTTGTGGATCTCCTCTAGTAGGCGAGTGAGGAAGCTCCAACTCATGGTGACTAAATTGGTCCGCCCTGACAAAAATGGAAAATACCAAAGGAAGATCAGCAAATATTAAAGTCTTACTTTTTTTAAAATTGATGATATCTTTAGAAACTACTTCTCTACATACTTGAAATCTAACTTCAAGGCTCATACTAGAATGACAGAATAAACAACACCTCACCCACCACATCACCATCAGGAAAGGCCATTCACCTCAGTCTATGAGCACTGGTTTATGCTGACAGGGTCTTAGGGAAGTCTGATTTCTTTTCATGTCTTCTCTAGTTTAAAAGGTAAAATTGTAGCTGTCATTTGAGATACAATTCTTAAAGTACACTGGATGTTTTACATATAGTGTTATTTCTTAGACTTTCTGAATTTTGTGAGATAGAGGGAAGAGTACAGAGGTACACCTATTCAGCCACAGTAAGACTGCCACTGAGAACATGCTGCGGATGCCTGGGCTGGACTCCATTGTGAAGAGGTACCTTATTAACAAACTTAAAAACTGGATCTGGTAACAAAGTATTAAAAAGAATTAAGGAGATGGTATAGCTGCAAATATTAATAACTGGAAAAGATCAAGAACTAAAATAAAAGAAACTCAGAAGCCTTAGCTAGGGTGCATCACATAGCAGATTCTAGCATTCTGTATTATACTTCTGTATTTTATTTATGGTTGATGTTAAAAAATGCCTGCAGAGATAATCCAATCCATAGGTAAATCTACTTAAAAGAGCATTTCAAACAATAGTTTTATTCTGAGATTCTTAGATCTATGTTCAGAATCTTGGTAAAAACCATCTAAATAAGATAATATATGTAAAGTCCCTAATTCAACCCCTGACACAAAGTACACCTAGCTTTTCTCCTCTATCTTTCCTCTCTTGATTTACTTCTGCAGATTACAGTTGATTATCAGCATCATCAAATAAATTTAAATACTCTTTTTACCTGTTATCCAGAATTTCTGCTATCCAAAATTTTCTTAGAGAAATGATGCTTTGTTTACAACTTTTCCAGATTTTCTCTGGAAGAGAAACAGAAGAGAAGGCCATAAGTTTTCTCCCACAGAAAACAGTAAATCACCAGAATGCCATTTTCAGGGAAAAACAGTTTTCCATGTACCACAGGAATCAATCAGCATGAGATGGAAACAGGACTGAGCTTGAGTATCACTGTTCTCTTCTTCAATACATCGTGGTAGGAGAAAATACCTAAAAGTGACTCGAACATGCTTTAGTCACTGTAGTCTAAGAAAATATGACAGGAAAACGAATCATTTGTGAAAATCTGAAACAGATGAACGCTGGAATCTATAGGAAAAAGCCACAGCAGAAAATCTCAATGAATTTAAGCCAGGTCATTATAGGCGTCGTGAAAATCTTCATGCCGCGTGCTCTATTCCTGCCCTCTTCTCTGAAGCAACCAACTAGGAGCAAGCTGTTTATTTACAACACCCAACAGCTGGTTCCCTGTCACTGGGACACCCATATCCACAGGAGGTGATTCACAGACTCAACTGCTCACAGAAAGAAAACATCTGCACCTGTACTGTGATTACAAGTGTATATACATAGGACAAATTACTTCTCATTATCAAGTTGTGCCAACTATGGGATAGCCATGGTCACGAATCATCCTCATTTGCTATCATTTAATTTAATAAATAAAATGTGAAACAAACCCTGAGTGTTCAAAGTTATTGTATGTTCAAAATAATAAAAAAATTTTTTGGTAAGATATAAGAAAAAACCCCAAAACCATTCCCAAAAGGTCAATGAAGAAGAAAAATGTTCAGCAGCATCTACGGTGCAAGTATCAAGATTTACATACAGAAGAATCCAATCAAACAAGTATTTCACCAAAGGACTTCAAGTACAACTCTCGTTTCCAGCACTGATGTCCAACTGAGCTCAACAGTTCTCCTCTCACTCTATACACAAGTTATAAAACCAAAAGTAAATAATAAGCAATCTTTAAATGGTGATGTAAGCCAGGTTTCCATAATGAATCACATCCACAGGTCTAGACTCACATTATTCCAAAATGCCATGTCTAAAGCATTTCTCTTAAAGACTGAAATTCTATTTGTTCAAATAAGCCAAATCATGAAGGTATAATCATTGGTTAGTTAGAAAACTCATTCCCTACACTTCCATCTGTACCAAAAACAAATGGATATCTTTTTAACAATTATTGCTATGAAATAATTTCTCAACAGTTCAGTATTTCATACAATAATCTTAACTTTTTTGGGGGGAGGGGATCAATGGCAAATCCTTCAAAGCCTGTATAATAAAGCAGTCATTTAAACACAACTAGAAACACACATTTCATACTGGTTAAGCTGCAGGCCTATACAATGCTGAACATTTAAAAGCCTGGTTTTCCAAAGGTTTTATAAGTGCCACAGCACCCTATCCCCAAACCTTGAGTATAAATGAAGTGTACAGTACTGTAACTTCAGCATCTCATAAAATGGATGATGGGTGGTTTTCTTTCTAAAGTAACCATAGGCTTCCTAACCGAATGGCAGCATCACCACTCTCTGTATCTACTGAGCTGTCAGTGGGGTTTTCCTTCGATACTCTTTCCTTTCCAAATCCCTTTCCTCTCCTTGTAAGCATTAAGAGAAAGGTTTAAATATCAGAGTACACTACTCCAATTTGTGGGGAAGGGTAGAAAGGGAAAGTGGGAGGGAGTGAAAGGGGAGAAAAAAGTCAATTAGCAGAACTGTGGGTTCTGGAATTGACATTTCTAAGCAAAACTGTGTCACTGCCAAGTGTGGTCTCACTGTGTTGTTGCACCACTAAAACTCCCTTTACTCATTACCACTTTTTTGCTCCGCTAACAGACAAAACAACAGGGTTTCCCTGGTGGCTCAGGAGTAAAGAATCTGCCTGCCAATGCAGGAGAGGCACGTTCGATCCTTGACCCAGGAAGATTCCCTGGAGAAGGAAACAGTAACGCACTCCAATATTCTTGCCTGGGAAATCCCATGGACAGAGGAGCCCGGCAGGGCTACACAGTCCATGGGGTCACAAAGAGTAGGACATAACTTAGCAACTGAACAAAACAACAACAGGCAGAACATGGTCTTCTTTGACATCCCTGCTTCAGCAAACAAACTTGGTTAAAGAGTAAGGAGTGAGAGTGTACAATTAACTGCGAATGGCTCTCATGAAAAAATAAAAATCATTTCTGTATTCTATCTATGAATGGAAAGTGACATGGGAACGTGATGAGTGGTGGTGGGGACAGGGGAAGGGATGCTGAACAACTAAATGCTTTTTGCCAACTAAGAAAGCCAACAGATTTATAGGTATTTTGACACTTAATATCTTCTTGAATATATCCTTTATGCTTTGGCTGAATTTATCTACAGACAAATCTAGGAAGTAGTAGAATTAGGACACAAGAAATGTAAATCTGCATGGTTCTTGCACTGTACTGTCATTTGAGTTTCTAAAAAGGTTCTAGCAATTTACGACGCCTGGCAATGAAGTACAATTTCACTTCAACCCCATCAGCACTGTCTGCTATGCTACTCTGCCAGATGCAAAATGGAATTTCAGAAGTATCTCAATTTGTATGTTTTTAATGCAGCAGGATACATTCCCCCTATAGTCCTCTTTCTTCATGAACTATTCCTATCCTTTTGCTCATTTATCTGCAGAATATATTCTGCATTTGACATTTAATATAAATGTTTGTTTTCCTCCAAAATTTACTACTTTATATTGTCACACCAGTCAATCTGTTAAATAAATATTCTTTCTAGGATAGCTTTTTAAATAACCTGCAAAATTCTTGGTAGCCCATAATTCAAAAGTATTCTTGATTCTATCCCCATCCCACAACACAACACATACTGAAGAAAATCATGTTTGCTTACATAAAATGTACTGGACAGAAATCAAATGTACTATTTTTAGTCTGTTTTCCAAATTAATTTTCAAATCTACCTTGTCTTACACTAGAAAAAAGAATTTAAAAAATTACTTGGTATCAACATGGTAATAAATTATGTAATCCTCTCCCAAATTATTTATATTTCAAGAGTTTTCTATCAGCTATATCCTAAACAGAATCAAGTCAAAGTTTACTGCCTTTTTCTGTAAACTAAAAGCATCTTTGGAGACCAAATGTAAAAGCTCATTATTTGGATTATCTCTGGAGGTAGATTATATGATCAGATCTATTCAACAATGAAGAAACGAGGGCCAGAAAGGTTTTAAAATTTCCCCAAGATCACCCAGTTATTAAGAGGTGAATCCGAAGGCTAGAATCTGAAGTCAGTCTTACTCCAGATTCTGGGCTTTTAACCACTAGTTAAGAATTACATTACAGATGAGTTGGAACAAAGTACAGGTCCCATGTGAACATAGACGAGGGCACCTTATCCCAATTATCAGGAGCAGAATTAGACTAAATAATAAACTGACAAAGATCAAGAAATTTCAGTTTAAGATCTTACACACAGAATGAACTGCAAGTTAACAAAACAAAACAAACCCCCCAAAAACAACAAAATAAAAAGCCCCAAAAGAACTTCAAGGTTTCCTGGCAGTTGGAAAAGAAAAATAATGATTTCATTAAGAAAGATAACTTCTTTGGGCATTGAGAATAGGGGCTAGAGAAGTTGGTAAATTCAGTCCAGGAGTGATTATAGTTGTTAAAGGGGAGATATACATGTGCTCAGATGTGCTCAAAAATACTGTAAATAAATCAAACCAGAATTCTAAAGAATGTTCAAGTAACTACAGGAAAATGGAAAAAAGAAAACACATAAGCAGAGTGGACAAACAGAACACAATGGCTAAAATTAAAAAGAATGACCGTGGGAGGAAAAAAACAGACATTCACTGGATAGGAACGACTATACCCAGTGCTGGTGAGGATGTAGAGAAGCTGGTACTCTAAAACACTGGTCACTTTGCAAAACAGTCTGGCAGTAGAGCTTGCTGTAAAGAACTGTCTGCCAATGCAAGAGACGTAAGAGACACAGGTTCAATCCCTGGGTGGGGAAGATCCTGGAGGAGGGCATGGCAACCCACTCCAGTATTCTTGCCTGGAGAAATCCATGGACAGAGGAGCCTGGTGGCTGTAGTCCACAGGGTTGCAAACAGTCAGACATGACTGAATCAACTTAGCATACACATGCAAACATATATTAACTATATGATCCAGCCAGTCTGATCCTAGGCAAGAAGTAAAACCCTATGTCTATAAAAGGACTTGAACATAAATGTTCACAACAATTTTATCTGTAATAGCCAAAAACTGGAAACAACACAAATGTCCATCATCAGGTTGATGAATAAACAAATTGTGGTATATTCATACAATGGAATACTACTCAGCAATAAACTACTGATGTGTGTAACATGGATGAATCTCAAAAGTCAGGCAAAAAAAAAAACACACTGTATGATTCCACTTATAAAAATTCTAGAAAACGCAAACTAATCTATAATGATATAAAGCACATCAGCAGTTGCCTATAGTGGGGTTCAGGGAGGCATTGGCCAGTCTGATATCAAACTCTCCTGGCTATTATTTTTCAGTTTCTGTCTCACTTCTCTTTTCCAAACTTCTAAATACATATCCTGATTTTTGTTCTATCTTATTAGCCTATCCTTTTCAGCACTCTTTGTTGATTCCTTCACTAGAACGCACACTGTAAACAATGCCCCATTTGCCCAAACATCTCCTTGGAATTTCAGACTTGAAATTCAACTGCTGCTCTACGTCTTCTCTTGGATGTCTAACAGGCACCTGAAATTTAACATGTCCCAAACCAATCCTCCCCTCCTCCAAAGAGTTACTCTTTCTGTCTGCAGTTTTCTCAAACTCAGTAAGTAGTTTTGTCATTCATGATGTTTTTAAGGCCAAAATTTTCAAGACAACCTCACTCTTTTTTCTCACTCCATAGCCAAGCTATCAGCAAATCTTGTCAGTTCTATCTTCAAAATATATATATACACAGTCCAACCACTTCTTTCAGTCTCTATCACTATCACACTGATCCAAGTCACCTTCATCTCTAGCCAAGATTACTATAAAAGCAAGAGTCTTCTAACTGATCCCCTAGCTTATCCTCTTAACCATCCAAGTCTATTCTCCAAAAAGCAACCAGAGTAAAGCTTTTAGAAAACAAGTCAGATAATGTCTCCTGCTCAAAATTCTCTCAGAACAAAATCTCAGATCTTTACCACAGTCTATGGATGGCATCCTTTATCACACAGCTGCTAGGACACTTCTGGTCTCTTCACCTTCCGTTCTCCCTCTGGCTCACTCTGAATAAGGAATACGAACATCCTCGCAATCCGCTGTTCATACTCATGCCATACATTTGTCTCAAGATTACTGTACTTGTTATTTTCACTACTTTGAAATATTTAATTTCACAGATAGCAGAACACACTCTCACTTCATTTAAGTCAGCTCAGAAGTCATCTCCCTAATGACTTTCCTCAGGCCACTTTCCTCTAAAATAACATCTCTCATTCTCCAGCCCTTTAATTTTTCTTTATAGCACTTACCCCTTACATAATTTTTATTTTACAATTTGTTTATAGAAGGTAAACTCCCTGAAGGCAGGCTTTTGTTCTGTTATCCCCAATACCTAAAACCCCACAGCCTGACAAAAGGTAGTAGGTTTTCAATAAATCGTGCTCAGTCACAAAGTCGTGTTCGCTAAGTCATGTCCGACTCTGTGACCCCATGGACTGTATAGCCCGCCAGGCTCCTCTATCCATGGAATTTTCCAGGTAAGAATACTGGAGTGGTTTGCCATTTCCTACTCCAGGGGATCTTCCTGACCCAGGGTTACCCAGGGATTGAATTCATGTCTCTCAAGTCTCCTACACTGGCAGGCAGATTCTTTACCACTGCGCCACCAGGGAAGTCCCTCTCAATAAATATCTGTTCAATAAAAATGTCCCTGATGTATTAACTGGAAATATAGGATTCAGAACAATATTATCCCAATACTGTGAAAACAAATAAAATTTATGCATTACAAAACCCTAAAAGAAAAACAAAAAAGTTAAAAAAAAAAACAAACCTTGAAAGGATATAAATGAATAAGTTATGACCAACCTAGATAGCATATTAAAAAGCAGAGACATTACTTTGCCAACCAAGGTCCGTCTAGTCAAGGCTATGGTTTTTCCAGTGGTCATGTATGGATGTGAGAGTTGGACTGTGAAGAAAGCTGATCACCGAAGAATTGATGCTTTTGAACTGTGGTGCTGGAGAAGAGTCCCTTGGACTGCAAGTTGATACCACCAGTCCATTCTAAAGGAGATCAATCCTGGGTATTCATTGGAAGGACTGATGCTAAGCTGAAACTGCAATACTTTGGCCACCTCATGCGAGGAGTTGACTCACTAGAAAAGACTCTGATGCTGGGAAGGATTGGGGGCAGGAGGAGAAGGGGACGACAGAGAATGAGATGGCTGGATGGCATCACCGACTCGATGGACATGAGTTTGAGTGAACTCTGGGAGTTGGTGATGAACAGGGAGGCCTGGTGTGCTGTGATTCATGGGGTCACAAAGAGTCGGACACGACTGAGCGACTGAACTGAACTGAACTCTACCTTTTCTCTTCTTTAGCCTTTTTTCTGCATCTCCACTAGAATTCTCTCTCTAAAATGGATGTTACTCCTTTGCTGAAAAGCGACTAATGAAAGTGGCCCCTCAAATCAGTGGGGCCAAGATGGATTTTTTAAAGTATTAGAATAAAACATAGTTGATATTTGTTATAACTCTGGACATGGGAAGAAAAGATGAATCTGAGTACAAAATAATAAAGTGTCTCCACGGATAAAAGAAAAAACAATTTAAACAATACTGGAAAACAATGAACTGGGGAAAGAGGTTTTAGTAATTCTTTTATACGCAAAGAGCTAATCTCTAGTATATGAAGAGTTCAAAACAGACATTCCACAGAAAGAAAAACACAAATTCCCCATGCGCAACATGGATGAACCTTGACAATAGAGACAGGTTAGTTAGTGGTTGTTAGGGCCAATGGGCTTCCCTTCTGGCTCAGCTGGTAAAGTATCCGCTGGCAATGCAGGAGACCTGGGTTCGATCGCTGGGTTGGGAAGATCCCCTGGAGAACGGAAAGGCTACCCACTCCAGTATTCTGACCAAGAGAATTCCATGGACTGTATAGTTCATGGGGTCACAAAGAGTCGGACACGACTGAGCTTCACTTCAGGGCCTAAGGGAAATGGATTGTGACTGTTAATGGGTTCAGTTCAGTCGGTCAGTCGTGTCCAACTTTGCGACCCCATGAATCACAGCACACCAGGCCTCCCTGTCCATCACCAACTCCCAGAGTTCACTCAAACTCATGTCCATCGAGTCGGTGATGCCATTCAGCCACCTCATTCTCTGTCGTCCCCTTCTCCTCCAGCCCCCAATCCTTCCCAGCATCAGAGTCTTCCCAGTGAGTCAACCTGTCGCATGAAGTGGCCAAAGTATTGCAGTTTCAGCTTTAACATCAGTCCTTCCAATGAACACCCAGGATTGATCTCCTTTAGAATGGACTGGTTGGATCTCCTTGCAGACCAAGGGACTCTCAAGAGTCTTCTCCAGCACCACAGTTCAAAAGCATCAATTCTTCGGCGATCAGCTTTCTTCACAGTCCAACTCTCACATCCATACATGACCACTGGAAAAACCATAGCCTTGACTAGACGGACCTTGGTTGGCAAAGTAATGTCTCTGCTTTTTAATATACTATCTAGGCTGGTCATAACTTTCCTTCCAAGGAGTAAGCGTCTTTTAATTTCATGGCTGCAGTCAGCATCTACAGTGATTTTGGAGCCCAAAAAAATAAAGTCTGACACTGTTTCCAGATGGGATCAGATGCCATGATCTTTGTTTTCTGAATGTTGAGCTTCAAGCCAACCTTTTCACTCTCCTCTTTCACTTTCATCAAGAGGCTTTTGAGTTCCTCTTCACTTTCTGCCATAAGGGTGGTGTCATCTGCATATCTGATGTTATTGATATTTCTCCCAGCAATCTTGATTCCAGCTTGTGCTTCTTCCAGCCCAGCATTCCTCATGATGTACTCTGCATATAAGTTAAATAAGCAAGGTGACAATATACAGCCTTGACGTACTCCTTTTCCTATTTGGAACCAGTCTGTTGTTCCATGTACAGTTCTGATTGTTGCTTCCTGACCCACATACGTGTTTCTCAAGAGGCAGGTCAGGTGGTCTGGTATTCCCATCTCTTTCAGATCATGAACTTCTTATTGCCAAATTCAGACTTAAATTGAAGAAAGTAGGGAAAACCACTAGACCATTCAGATATGACCTAAATCAAATCCTTTATGATTATACAGTGGAAGTGAGAAATAGATTTAAGGGACTAGATCTGATAGAGTGCCTGTTGAACTCTGGACGGACACTGTACAGGAGACAGGGACCAAAACCATCCCCATGGAAAAGAAATGCAAAAAAGCAAAATGGCTGTCTGAGGAGGCCTTACAAATAGCTGTGAAAAGAAGAGAAGCAAAAAGCAAAGGAGAAAAGGAAAGATATAAGCATCTGAATGCAGAGTTCCAAAGAATAGCAAGGAGAGATAAGAAAGCCTTCCTCAATGATCAATGCAAAGAAATAGAGGAAAACAACAAAATAGGAAAGACTAGAGATCTCTTCAAGAAAATTATAGAGATTCCAAGGGAACATTTCATGCAAAGATGGGCTCGATAAAGGACAGGAATGGTATGGACCTAACAGAAGCAGAAGATATTAAGAAGAGGTGGCAAGAATACACAGAAGAACTGTACAAAAAAGATCTTCACAACCAAGATAGTCACGATAACGTGATCACTGACCTAGAGCCAGACATCTTGGAATGTGAAGTCAAGTGGGCCTTAGAGAGCATCACTACGAACTAAGCTAGTGGAGGTGATGGAATTCCAGTTGAGCTCTTTCAAATCTTGAAAGATGATGCTGTGAAAGTGCTGCACTCAATATGTCAGCAAATTTGGAAAACTCAGCCATGGCCACAGGACTGGAAAAGGTCAGTCTTCATTCCAATCCCAAAGAATGCTCAAACTACCGCACAACTGCACTCATCTCACACGCTAGTAAAGTCATGCTCAAAATTCTCCAAGCCAGGCTTCAGCAATATGTGAACCATGAACTCCCAGATGTTCAAGCAGGTTTTAGAAAAGGCAGAGGCACCAGAGATCAAATTGCCAACATCCGCTGGATCATGGAGAAAGCAAGAGAGTTCCAGAAAAACATCTATTTCTGCTTCATTGACTATGCCAAAGCCTTTGACTGTTAATGGGTATAAGCTATCTTTTGGCGATAATGAAAATGTTTGGAATTAAGACAATGGTGGTGGTTACACAACCTTGTGAATATACTGTAAAACCACTGAATTGTATACTTTAAAAGAAAAAATTTTAGGGTATATAAATTATATCTCAATAATAAACTACTCTGAGATACAATTCTCCTATCACACTGGCAAAAATCCTGAAGTGGGCGAGGTTATGGAAAACTCACCTTTTCAAATACTGCTGGTGGGAGGGCAATTTGCTAATACCTACAAAATTATATGTGAATCTGTATCCTTTGACCCAGTAACCTCACTTTTGGGAATGATCAAAGTAGAACACTGCTTCTATGTAACTCAATGTCCACTCTCAAGGGAATGGTTAAATGGACCATGGCCTATTTACACAACAGAATACCATGTGGCTGTAAAACGTGAGAAAAGATATTCAACACGTTTAAATGTCTTGAATTGTACAGAGATATTCAAGACATTCACACAGTGAAAACAGCAAAGTATATGTGTATATATGTATACATCCTTTCTATAAAGAGAAAAAAATATCAATCTGTGTTTTTTGTTTAGATTTCTATAAGGAAATACAAGGATACCTTTCTTTTTAATGAATAAAAGTGGAGGAGGAGACAAAGAGGGATGGGACAGAATTAAGACTTATTACATATCTTTTTATAGTCTTATTTTTTGAACCAAAGGAATATATTGTCTTTTTGAAGAAAACACCCCCAAAAAACATTCCATGTCCTAGAGAATAAAGTCTGCTTGAGATTTTAAAATAAGTCTTTTGTAAAATTTTTAAAGTTAAAAAAACTTAAATCCTTCATCCTCTCTACACCCTTGCCCTGCCTTTTTTTCTTCAGAGCACTCAACACTACCTCAAACACTTACTTGTTAACTTGTTCATTATCGGTCACCTCAATCAAATAAAGACTTTGTTCTTATAACCCTGGCACTTAGAAAAACTACTAATTAAGTGATTTAATAAATTTGAATCTCTGCTCATTGATTTTCCTCTACTACTTTATATGGTCTTTCCACAATTTCCTACTTGGGAAAATTTTTTATACTTTAGGATCTAGCCTAAAGGTCACTTCAAGTTTTCTAGGCCTCCTCATTTAATCTCCTCCTCAGAAAGTCCATAATAAATTTTTATTCCACCAATATCAGGACTTAATCTAGTAAACTGAGGTTAGTGGTATCAGTTTCTTCTGCTGGAATATTAGTTTCTTGAGAGGAAAGTCCATGCTTCTAAAAATTCTTCGGGCCCTCATATATAACTCAATATATGTGTGTTACATTTAACATAAAATCTAAATCGATTTATAGGAGGCAGAAATTACAAAATATGTCCACTGTCCATGAACACAATCATTTCAGGGCAGAATACATGAATGGAATAGAAGTACAAAATGTGAAAATACTCAGAGAAGGAAAAGCGACTAATTCCTATAGATTAAAAAGTATAAGCTGTCGATTATGCCGCAATAAAGCCGGAAAAAAAGTTTAAGCTTACTGCAGAAGACAAGTGGGTCTCTGAAGAATGGGTATGGTTTCACCAGGCAGAGCTGGGGTGGGAGGTAGGGGCAAGGCAGATGGAGAACATGATGTGAGTGAAAAGGGGCACAAGGCTCTTAGACTGGAACATGACGCAGGATGTTTGAGAAGTAGCTGCAGAGAAGGCTGAACAGGGAGGTCAAAGACCAGTCTGCAGAGGGGCTTAGCACACCATGAAACCTGAAAGTAAAGCATGGTAAGTAATGATGAGTAAACATTCCTCAAATGTGGTCCACGGACCACCTTCATCAGAATTATCCAGCGTGCTCGCTGAAACTGCCGATTCCCAGGTCCTACTTACCCAACTGCCACTCCCAGGCGTACTGAATCAGAATTTAACACATTTACGGTTAAACATTTAAGTTGTTTACAATGATTTATGATAATACTTAAAACTTTGTGTGTCTGTGTCAGACTCTTTGTGAAGCAACGGACTACAGCCTGTCAGGCTCCTCTGTCCATGGAATTCTCCAGGGAAGAATTCTGGAGTGGGTTGCCATTTCCTTCTCCAGGGAATCTTCCTGACCCAGGGACTGGAACCAGGACTCCTGCATGCCAGGCAGATTCTTTACCATCTGAGCTAAAGGGAAGCACATTTACAATTACAGATTTACAATAAATTTATAAAAGTATTTCTTTGTATAAAATAAATTTGTATAAAGTTGTACAAACTGTGAAAAACTTTGTGTGTGTTATTAAGAAAAAGTCAGTTCTTTTCAATGCACTATCTCTCCAAAAATTTTTAATATGTATTACTAAATGACCCCTCCAAAAAGCCAGTATCTGTTTATAGCTCCACTATCAAGGATATGAGAATGCTGCTTTCCTCACTCCCTTACCAATGAGTCTAATGCATTTTTAAACAAACAAGGCTTGAGTTAATACGTGTTTAAATTATAAGAAGTTTTAAACTGTCATTAATCATTAGGGAAATGCAAATGAGACAAAAAACGCATAGTGAGGTACCATTTCATACCCAAAGAGATGGGTACTATTAAAAAGAAATGAAACAAGAGCTGAAAAGGTTATGGAGAAACTGGAATCACTGTTGTGCACTGCTGACAATGTAAAACGGTGCAGCTGCTGCAGAAAATGCTTTAGTTATGATTTTCTCAGTATATTATATACAGAAGTACCATATGATCCAGAAATTCTACTTCTGGATGTCTATCTAAAAGAAATGAAAGCAGGGATGCAAACAGTTATCATTACACCCATGTCACAGTGTATTATCCACAACAGTCAAAAGGCGGAAGCAACACAGTATCCACTAACAAACAAAACATGGTATATACCCACAGTGTTATTCAGCCTTAAAAGGAAGGAAATTCTGACACATGCTGCGATGGTGATGAACCTTGGAGACAGTTGGCTAAGCGAAAGCAGTCAGTCACAAGAGGACAAATATTACACGCTTCTACTCACAAAAGGGCCCTAGAATAGTCAAATTCATAGAGAGAGAAAGTAGACTGGTGATTGCCAGGGGGTGGGAGGAATGGGGAGTTAGAATTTAATGGGAAGTGAGTTTCAGTTGGGAAGATAAAGTTCTGGAGACAGATGTAGATGATTGCTGCACAACAATGTAAATGTACTTAATGCTACAGACCTATGGTAAATTTCATGTTATGGATATTTTACCACAGTGAAAAAGTAAAAAAAAACTAAACTAAAATTCACTCATGCAATTAGTATTTACTACCATCAAGAAGCTTGCAATAAAGTATTACTAGTTTATAAGAAATTACAAACACTTAATAAAACTACAGTTGTATTCAAGAGGTATTTACGAACATCCCTGGTGGTCCAGTGGCTAAGACTCCAAGCTCCCAATGCAGGGGGCCCAGGTTCAATCCCTTTCCAGGGGACTAGATTCCACAACTAAAGACTGTATGCCACAACTAAGACTTGGTGCAGCCAAATAAATAATATCTATATAATATATATACATAAAGAGGTATTCAGTGTATGCTATACAACAAAAGACTAGAAGAAACAACTGGAATCATCTGTTAAAGTTTAAATATTTTTATAGCACAGTGACTCTACAGGGAAATGCTTTACTTTCCAGTTTATCTGACTCATTTTTTCCATTACAATCTCTTTACTATAATGTTGGCCACAAAAACACCATTAATCCAAAAATATCAATTTTATATATTTCTTTGGAAAAGTTTCTCATAGACTCATGTAGAGTAAAAAAAAAAAAGCTCCCAAAGGATTTAGATGAACTAAAAAAGTAAATAACTTTTCCCTTGTCAATTTTTAAATGCTCAGTAAACTGGCGTGCTGTGATTCATGGGGTCGCAGAGTCGGAGACAACTGAGCGACTGAACTGAACTGAAACTGAAATAACTAGGAAATTTTAAAAATAAGTAGTGCTATTTTAAATGTCTTGCAAATGCACAATCAAGTTGGGTCAGAGCCAAGTTTTAATCTCCTTCTTTTTTAAAAAATATTTATGTAACTAATCTGGGTCTTAATTGCAGCATCTGGGATCTAGTTCCCTGACCAGTGATCGAACCTGGAGCCCCCCATGTTGGGAGTGCAGAGTCTTGGCCATTGGATCACCAGGGAAGTCCTGAGGCTGCTGCTAAGTTGCTTCAGTCGTATCCGACTCTGTGCGACCCCATGGACTGCAGCCTACCAGGCTCCTCCATCCATGGGACTTTCCAGGCAAGAGTACTGGAGTGGGTTGCCACTGCCTTCTCCGAGGGAAGTCCTAATCTCCTTCTAATTAAAAAAAACTTGGGCTTCTCTGGTGGCTCCAAAGAATCTGCCTGCAATGCAGGAGACCCGGGTTTGATCCCTGGGTTGGGAAGATCCCCTGGAGAAGGGAATGACTACTCACCCCAGTATTCTTGCCTGGAGAATCCCATAGACAGGAGCCTGGTGGGCTACAGACCACGGGATCACAGACTCGGACATGACTGAGCGACTAACACTTTCGTTTTCACTTAAAAGTCTTAATTCCTTTTCTAAACAAAAACCCAGGATGAACTAATAGCAAGAGTACTTGAGTGGGTTGCCATTTCCTTCTCCAGGAGATCTTCCCAACACAGGGATCGAACCCAGGTCTCCCACATTGTAGGCAGACGCTTTACTGTCTGAGCCACTAGAGAAGTAAAGTGATTCTAACCTTGACTTTTATGAAACTGAGAGTAAGCACTGACCTGAGAGCCAAGAGATTCTAACAGGCACTTCAGGAATAAATATTTTTTTCCACTTTTTCATTTGTGAAATAAGTGAAAAATATCACATCAGATCATTACTAAAGTCCTTTCCATTAACAGTTGATGAAAATCAACTCAGGCAGAGCACTTTTCACAAAACAACCAATAAATTACGTGGAATTCAGAACTCCAGGGGCAGGAAAGAAGCAAAGTAACAAGCAGTGAAACTGAACAATATTAAGATGTCAAATTTTCAAAAGGCATTTTCCAAACAGTCATCCCAGAAAATCCGTGGTTGGACTAAACTGAAAAATTTCCATATTGACTCATCATGATTCTCAAGTATTAACTATCTGGGCCTCCCAGATTATGAGCTGAGTGATCCACTAAGAATTGTACTAGTGATTCACACTTCTGAATGAGACTGCTTTATGTGCAAACACAAGGAATCAATTAAAGGGTTTACAATGAAGTTTTGTTTAACTGGAACGTTTTAAATGGAAGTTAATTCTGCATGAGTGATAATAGATATTTAATAACTAGCTAGTGACAATTTCTCAGCAAAAGCATTATGGCAGCTTTAATCTATGTATTACAAACAGGAAAACAACATGTTTTCAAAAGAGCTCTTGGCTATGAACCATATTTGAATAACAAATATTTAAAATTTGTTGTAAGTCAAATTATAAAATAAAGGAGAGAAAGTATCTTGGCCCTATTAACTAACAAGGAAACAAAATACACCATTGTGGGTTGAAGTGTCAATTTGTGCTGGCAAAAAGCCATTCTATTTGAATGTAAGAACCTTCAGGAACCAGCTGGAGAAGTATGGGGAACCTGGGATAATGTGTTCATTCACAGTGCGTCGTAAGTGGTACTGTCTTCATGTAAAAAAGGACAGTATTGGTACACTAGTCCAAAATGCTTAAAGCTTCAATCAAATCAAATGACCAACAAACAGTCTAGGAAAATGACATGTCTAGGGAAAAACAGAAACAAACATATAACATTTCTGATATGACTAGGGTCACAATACAAAATTTGCAAAAAACATCATACAGTGATGGTGAGGCTGGACCGGTACAACCTTTTTGGAAGGTATTGTGGTAATATTCACTAGAAATTTTAAAATGTTTTATGTCCTTTAATCAGTAACACCACATCTAGTAATTTACCTTAAATAAATGCCCAATAAAAGAAGAATTTTATGGAATTTTATGATACAATCTCTATGAGGAAATATTGCACAACCATTATAAATCTTGTTTTTAGTTCAGTTCAGTTGCTCAGCTGTGCCTGACTCTTTGCAACCCCATGGACTGCAGTATGCCAGGCCTCCCTGTCCATCACCAACTTCCAGAGTTTACCCAAACTCATGTCCATTGAGTCAGTGATGCCACCCAACCATCTCATCCTGTCATCCCCTTCTCCTCCTGCCCTCAATCTTTCACAGCATCAGGGTCTTTTACAATGAGTCAGCTCTTCGCATCAGGTGGCCAAAGTATTGGAGTTTCGGCTTCAACATCAGTTCTTCCAAAAATCTTGCTTTAGGACAGAGATTACAAAATTCATACAACTATACAGGAACAAAAAGTAGATTAGTGGTTGCCTAGGAATGGAGAAGGAAATGGCAACCCACTCCAGTGTTCTTGCCTGGAGAATCCCAGGGACGGGGGAGCCTGGTGGGCTGCTGACTATGGGATCGCACAGAGTCGGACACGACTGAAGTGACTTAGCAGCAGGACTGAGAAGGATGGGGAGGAGTGTAGAGTAACTGGTAACAGGTACAGGGTTTCTCTTGAAGGGAATGAAAATATTCTAAAATTAAACTGTGGTGAAGGCTACACAACCCAGTGAGTCTACTAAAAATACTGAAGTACATTTTAAACAGGTGAACTGTACAGTGTGTGAATTATACCTCAGAAAAGCCATTTAAGACATTTTCTATGCATCTAGATACCAGTAAGTGACACAAGTAACTGAAACAGAACAGTGGGGCCTGGACAACACAAGGACCAACTAAAGGGGCTACTGCTTATCAGCTCCAGCCTTTGAAGTCATCAGATTGTCACAGCTTTCAAAATAAGTCTTTAACCTGGATTTTTATGTGAAGCCCGATTTGGGGATAATTTTTTGATTGAAGTATAAAATACCTACAGAAAGACGAAAGTGAAAGTTGCTCAGTCATGTCCAACTCTTTGCAATTCCACGGACTATACAGTCCATGGAATTCTCCAGGCCAGGATACTGGAGTGGGTAGCCTTTCCCTTCTCCAGGGGATCTTCCCAACCCAGGGATCAAACTCAGGTTTCCCACTTTGCAGGCGGATTCTTTATCAGCTGAGCCACAAGGGAAGCCCAAGAATACTGGAGTGGATAGCCTATCCCTTCTCCAGTGGATCTTCCCAACCCAGGAATCGAGCTGGGGTCTCCTGCATTGCAGGAGGATTCTTTTACCAACTGAGCTATCAGGGAAGCAGAGAAAGTTACACAAACAGAACCATGCAGATCAGTGAATTTTCACATAACCATGTAACCAGCACTAAAATCCAGAACAAAGCATTACCAGCCATAATTATGCCCCCTTCCTACCTAAGAGAAATCATCATTATTGACAGATTGGGTAGTAGTTTGTTGTGGGAGATGGTCCTATGCATTGCAGAATGGATCGCAGCGTCCCTGGCCTCTTCCAGCTGTGACAACCAAAGATGTCTCCAGATACTGCCAAATGCCCTTTGGGAAACAATATTATACCACACCAAGACTCACTGGTTTAAACTGTCCTTGACCTTTACATAAATGGACTCACCGAATGAACTCTCTTATATCAGAATCATAAAGAATACACTTTTGTGTCTGATTCAACATCTGCTGAGAGTCACCAATCTTGTTGCATTTAGCTCTGCTGCTGCTAAGTCACTTCAGTCGTGTTCGACTCTGTGCGACCCCATAGATGGCAGTCCACCAGGCTCCCCTATCCCTGGGATTCTCCAGGCAAGAACTCTGGAGTGGGTTGCCATTTCCTTCTCCAATGCATGAAAGTGAAAAGTGAAAGTGAAGCCGCTCAGTCATGTCTGACTCTTAGTGATCCCATGGACTGCAGCCCACCAGGCTCCTCTATCCATGGGACTTTCCCGGCAAGAGTACTGGAGGGGGTTGCCATTGCCTTCTCCGGCATTTAGCCAGTCTACTCATTTTCTTAGGTTTATTATTTCACCATTGTGTGTATATATCACAATCTATCTATTCTACTGCTGATGGGCATTTGAGTAGCTTCCAGTTTGAAGTTATTATGCATAACGCTACTGTGAACATACCAAATGTGTCTTCCAATATGTATGTTTCTGTTGAATGCCCAGACCCAGAATAGATAGTTGTGTGGTCCACATATGTCAGCTTAAGTAGATTAGTTCCTTTCTTAAGGGGGGGGTTTATCAATTTGCACTTCTTTTTCCTTTTTTCATGTTGGCAACTAATAAGAAAAATAAATATTTAAGTAATACTGAGACAGATACCTTATTAGCTGAATAAAGCCTGCCAATTTGCGATCTGCTTTTAAAAATGTTTCATTGTGTGGGAAAATGCTCATATGTAGTAGAGAAACAAAAAAAATCAAACAAAAAAATTCACAATAATATATCTGAATGGAAATATGGATGGAGATTTGATGATTTCTGTATTATTTGCTTTTCAGTATTTTCTACAATAAACACGTAATAATGAAGCTGGCAAAGCTTTCGTATGCAATAAATGCCCCAAGAGAAATTTTTAAAATAGGTCAGGGTACAAATTTCATAATATTTGCATACATACATGTTTTACATTCATAAGAACCTAATTAAATAATGAATATATCACAGAAAAGTTAACTATCTCATAGAATCTTTGATACAATTACTACACCGCTCCTGCATAAAGGGATCCAGGAAAGAACTCATATATAAAACTTCACCCTAGAGCAAAATATAGGATGATGAGACAACAGTGTAATTCTTAATTTGTAAGGATATATCAAAAGTTATTAGTTTTCTGACATTTCTTATACAGCAGTTAGTGTCATAATGCTGCTCTTCTCATTTCTTTAGAGACGCACTCTAAAGGTGTCCAGAAGCAACACAGAAAATTAACATCCTCAATACTTCCTTGAAATGAACAGTTGTTGGCACTGTGCCATTGCTACCTGCTGGTTAGGAGTGTCTGATACTGAATAAATGGAGCTACCTCTATTTGAGAAAATGATTATTAAAACAGCCACCAAAAACGTTCCAGTGTCCATTATGAATTCTATTAAATGTTTGCTTGGCATGTGAAAATGTTACAAAACTCATACTTCCTGTCCTAATCACTTCACTTCATATCAAGGATTCTTCTGTTGGGATAAGAATGTGCCCATGAGACTCAGTGCAAACCCAAAAGATTTATCTCCTGAGAGAAGGCACTGAATGTTAATATACTGCCCTAAATGGAGTTTTTAAAACCAAAATAACCTGTTACTTTAAGGCTTTGCTAAGGGAACTATTCTGAGCATCGATCTCATCTCCATTTTCCTATCTGAAGAAACTATACTGAGGGGACTTCCCTGGTGGCTCACTGGTGAAGAATCCGCCTGCCAATGCAGGAGACATGGGTTCAATCCCTGATCCAGGAAGACCCCACATGCCACAGAGCAACTAAGCCTGTGTGCCTTAAAAAAAAAAAAAACAACTACACTGGTACTTCCCTGGTGGTATGGTGGATAGGAATCAGCCTGCCAATGCGGGGGACAGAGATTCCATCCCTGGTTTGGAAAGATTCCCCATGCCTCAGGGAAACGAAGCCCATGCTCCACAACTACTGATGTCTGCATACCTAGAGCCGGTGCTCCCCAACGAGTCACCATAATGAAAAGCCCTGTCGCAGCAACCAAGAGCAGTCCCGGACAAAGATCCAGCACAGTCAAATTAATTAGGAGAATATATCACAGAAGGGTTATCACAGCTTTTAAAAAAAAAGGAAGAAACTACACTGACATGTATGTAAGTTTGAACCAAAAGGCAAAAACGTTTTCTGAGGCAAAATAAATAAAAAGCAGTAGAAACTAACGCTTCTAACTACTAAGAGCATTTTACCTGGGGTTCAAAATGTAACGTCACTTTAAATTTCTCCCTGAACTAATAACCATAATTAACTGGCAACCAAACTAAACCTATTCAAGCTACATATACATAATTTTCCTCCCAGGATATACCTCAAATCATAAACATACTTTCCTTTCCCACCCTCAAGTATGATAGATGACAATGGCGTCAGACACACAATTCAGTAAGAACTGAGACATTCCACCAATATCTACTAATTTTTCCAAACTCAAAAATAAAAGCTTTCCAAGTAAATCTGAGAAGTGCACATCTGCTTGAATTGCTCAACCTATAATAAATACAAAGCTTTCACTCTGAATAATGAGAATATGCATGTGTGCTAAGTTTCTTCCCACTGTCTGTGATCCCATGGACTGCGGCCTGCCAGGCTCCTCTGTCCATGGGATTCTCCAAGCAAGTGTACTAGAGTGGGCTGCCATGCCCTCCTGCAGGGGATCTTTCCAACTCAGGAATCGAACCGGCGACTCATGTCTTCTGCACTGGCACCAGAGCCACAGTATGAGATTAATACCCATATTTTACTAAAAAGAATACTAAAGATCATAATGACTTACTTAAGATCACCCAACAAATTAGGTGTAAAACCTAAAACACAACTCAAGACGTAATGATCTTTTTCCTATACTATGTGAATTCAGTTATTTATAAGACCAAACAGAAAGTCACTGAAAAAACTGACTGTGATATACAAGTTATATAACTAAAGTAAAGATTGCAGTTAAAACAGCAACAGATACATGAAATACTGAGGAATGCTAAAGCTGAAACTCCAATACTTTGGCCACCTCATGCGACGAATTGACTCACTGGAAAAGACTCTGATGCTGGGAAGGATTGGGGGCGGGAGGAGAAGGGGACGACAGAGAATGCGATGGCTGGATGGCATCACTGACTCGATGGACGTTGAGTTTGAGTGAACTCCGGGAGTTGGTGATGGACAGGGCAGCCTGGCGTGCTGTGATTCATGGGGTCGCAGAGTCGGACACGACTGAGCGACTGAACTGAACTGAACCTTCACAAGAAACATACTACACCAAGGAATACCAAGTTACAAGAAAGACTTAAATGCTTAAAATACTTTAAAGACTTAAAGCATTATGTGTTCTTAGATACAAGAGCAATCGTAAAAATATTAGTTCTTAAATTAATCTAAATTTAATTCAATCTTGATTTCTAAAAATACCAGTAGAATTTCTCTGGAACCAGACTAATTCTAAATTTAATGTGCAAAATTAAACAGTAAGAATGGTTGGGAAATTTCAGAAAGAGAAACAAGGGCACACAAGCTTCTCTAGATATACATTATAAAGTTATAACTTTAAAAAGTGGAATTGGCAAAATGATTAGAAGACTGGAACAGAATAAAGCTCAGAAGATGTAAATCCATCTGAGAAAATGTATGATACAGGTGGCATTTCAAACTAACAGGAAAAAGATGGAACATTCAATAAATGATATTGAACTACTATGGGTAGCTATCTAGAAAAAATTAAACATAAAAGTTTGATCTTTAGTTTCCAAATAGATCAAAGATTTGAAAGTAAAAGCAAAGCAATAAGCTAGATGAAATGAACATAAGCTGAGTAGTGAAGACTTTTCTAAAATGAAACAACTTAGATGTCAAATGACAGAATTGACAAATTTAATTATATTAAATATAAATTCTAGAAAGCTAAAAAATACTATACAGAACTCAAAAGATATACTAAATGCTTAAAATTATTTGCAATTCTTAAAAGAAAAGGTTAAGTTCTCCAACATATAAAGAGCTCCAACAGGTAATTAAAAGAAAAACAACCTCAATAGAAATATGCGATACAGAAAAACAAATTTATGCTTACCGAAGGGGAAAAGGGAGGGGAGATATATTAGGAGTTTCAGATTAGCAGATACTACTATATATAAAACAGATAAATAGCAAGGTCCTACTGTACAGTACAAGGAACTATATTCAATATCCTATGATAAACCATAACGGAAAAGTATCTGAAAGAACACACATAAATATATATACCTGAATCACTCTGCTATACACTAGAAACTAATACAATATTGTAAATCAGCTATACTTCAATTAAAAAAAAACAAACCTGCAATGAAGAAACAATTCTCAGAAAAAGAAATGTAAATGGCTTTTAATAATATGGCATGAAAAGATATTCAGTATCACTCGTAATTAGGATTTACAATTAAAACTGTACCAATATACTAATTTTCACTTGCCCAATTGGAAAAAAATTTTAAATCGATAACAGATCACTGATAAGGTGTGTGCATGCTTAGTCGCTCAGTCATGTCTGACTCTTTGTGACCCCATGGCTGTAGCCCACCAGGCTCCTCTGTCCATGGGGATTCTCCAGGCAAGAATACTGGAGTGGGTTGCCATGCCCTCCTCCATGGGATCTTCCCAACCCAGGGATCTCATCCAGGTGTCCCGAATTGTAGGCAGATTCTTTACCGACTGAGCCACCAGAGATGCCCATAAATTGGCATTCTTTGTGCTTTTCTAGAAATGGGGTAAAACGGTAAGCTTCTATAAAAGACAAGGTGGAACATCCATCAAAATTGAAAATGCACATATTTTCTGAGCCAGCAAGCAATTCCAGTGCTCAACATTTATCTAATGAAATGTTCAGATATACAAAATATTGCAGAAGAATATTCACTGCACTACTGTTGGTAACAGGCTGGAAACAACGTAAAGGCTATCAGTAAGAGACTCCACAAACAAATTACAGCACATCTACTAATGGAAAAAAAAAAGTCAGCTGTATCGGTAATAATAAGAAACAAACTAAGATATATGCAGGATATAGAACAGTGTGTAGAGTATGCTATTTGGGGGGATACTGAGTGTATGAATATCTCTGAAAGAATTCACACACAAAAAAAGCAAACAGTAACTGCTTCAGCAGAAAGAAGAAATCTGAGTAACTGAGAAAAGAACAGAGGATGGCTCGTTTTTCACTGTAAATCCTCTCACACCTTTGATTCTGTACTATGTAATTACCTATTAAAAAAATTTTTTTTAAATTCAGTGACGTGAAATACTCAAGTACAAAACTATCAATGCCTGCCTTAACGCATAATTGCATAATATGTCCAAGTTTCTTAGGACATTATTTATACTGACTCTTGGTCCAGCAAATGGGAAGAAATTAAAATCAGAACGAGGTAAACTATGTAAAAAAAAAAAACAACTAATCTTCAGGACTTCCTGGTGGTCCCAGTGGCTGGGACTCCAAGTTCCCAATACAAAGCGCCGGGTTACATCCCTGGTGAGGGAACTAGATTTCGCGTGCTGCAACTAAGACCTGGTACAGCCAAATAAATAAATATGTTTTTTAAAAAAGAAAAAACTAATCTTCAATTTCTTTATTCCATCTGACAATCTGCCTAAGCCCAGCTGTGATTATCTTCCTGGGAGGCAAGAGTCTACACTATGTATATTACATCATAGGTGATCATAGTATTTTGGTTTATTAAAACCGCTTAAGACTGATCAGGCCATGAATACAAGTTTACATCAGTAAGTATTTACTAAAAACGTAGCACTGTATTGGCATATAAGACCAAAAGTGCAAAAAAAAGAAATAATACAATAATAAGACTTCTAGTTAGAATAAAAACTCTGACAGAAGTTACTTCATTACCACCAGTAACTACAAATAAAAAAGAAATTAGTAAACATCCAAATAATTGTTGAATACACAAGTTAACTATGAGCTAGGTGCTAGGGATACCGGCCATCCAAGACAGACATTTCTCTTGACTTTATGGCACATAAAGTATAGTCTATGGCATATAAAGTACAGGGGGCATATAAACCCCCTGGCAGTCCAGTGGTTAGGACTCTGAACTTTTACTGCTGGGGCCAGAGTTCAATTCCTGGTCAAGGAACTAAAATCCCTCAAGCCAGGAGGCATGACAAAAAAAAAGTATAGTCTAATGATGAAATAGGTACTATACAAATAATTAAACTAATTAAAATTGTGATCTATCCTACATAAGGGAAGTGCAAGGTGCTATAAGACAGCCCTAATCTAATATAGGCTTCCCTGGTGGCTCAGACAGTAAAGAATCCACCTGCAATGCGGGAGACCGGGGTTCAATCCCTGAGTTGGGAAGATACCCTGGAGGAGGGCATGGCAATCCACTCCGGTATTCTTGTCTGGAGAATCCCCATGGACAGAGGAGCCCCAAGGGCTACCGTCCATGGCGTCGCAAAGAGTTGGACATGAGTGAGCAACTAAGCACAGCACAGCACACAGTGAAAGTTTTTCTACAGAAGTGATATTTAAGTTCTGAAGAATGAAGAACTGCCTTCCAGACAGAGAGATTAGCTACAGCATGTAGAAAGGCTGTTGGGTCAGCTCTGAACCTTCAGTAAATTGGGGGAAAAAAGATCTGTGTAGCTAGACCAATACTGCAAGAAAGTAAGTAAAAATAAATGATGCTGGAGAAGCAGCAAGGCCAGATCACACCCTGTTAAAAATGAAGACTGAAGGGAGAACAACAGAAGTTTTCAGATAAGTGAGTCGATTAAATTTGCTTTTAAAAGACAATTTTAGCTGATGTGAGAGGAGTAGATTAGAGTATACTGCTTAGGAGTATATACATACATAGTAAAAGTATGAAGAAACACAAGAGAATAATAAATTCAGGTTGGTGATTACTTCTGGTTAGGAGGCCTACAACAGTGGTTGTCAGGGGAGAGGAGGTGCAATCAGGTAAGGAAACAGACGACTTCAACTATACTGGTAATACTGTATTCTTTACTTTTTTATTTTATTTTTTACTTTTTTAAACAGGAGTGAAAAAACAAGGAAAGACCATTTAAAATCGACTATAATAACTGTCTTAGGAAAAGAGGGCCAAGACTAGGATGGGGAAACTAGAGGTGGAAAGAAAACTGCAAGAATCTGGCTTCAGTAAGTTGTTGACAGAGACACTTAATGAAACAGGGTACAGTGAAGAAGGTGTAGGTTTGGAACCAAGATCAACAGTTCACTCTGGGTAACTCAATTCCAACTACCTGAGTATCTAAGTGGAGATGCTGACTGAACAGACAGCTGGGATCAGAAAGGGATCTGAACAATAGATAAAAAATTGGTTGTATTAAAAATATATGGTGGGACTTCCCTGGTGGTCTAGTGGCTAAGACTCCACACTCCCCATGCAGGAGGCCCAGGTTTGATCCCTGGTCAGGGAACTAGATCCCACATGCCATAACTGAGTTTCCCATGCCGCAGCTAAAAGATTCTGTGTGCCACAACTAAGACTTGGCACAGCCAAATAAATAAAAATAATTATTTTTAAAAAACATATATATATATGTGGTAACTGAAGGCACAGAATGGTTAAAATTAGACAAGGGAGGCAGACTAAGGACCCAGACTTGAAAGAGACCATCAATTAAAGATCTGGGTAGGGGTGGAGGCGGAGAAGGCAATGGCAAGCCACTCCAGTACTCTCGCCTAGAAAATCCCATGGATGGAGGAGCCTGGTAGGCTGCAGTCCGTGGGGTCGCTAAGGGTCGGACACGACTGAGCAACTTCACTTTCACTTTTCACACATTGGAGAAGGAAATGGCAACTCACTCCAGTGTTCTTGCCTGGAGAATCCCAGGGATGGGGGAGCCTGGTGGGCTTCCGTCTATGGGGTCACACAGAGTCGGACATGACTGAAGTGACTTAGCAGCAGCAGGGGTGGAGGCGACCTGAAGAAATAGCCAGAGAGCAGGGAAGGAAAATCAGAAAACTAAGAGAAGAAACTATTTCAGGAAGGAAATTTTCGAATCCAAATAAACACCTACTCTAGATGGGCAATTAGGAATCTAAGGTCCAAGAATGAGTAAAGGGGAATTCCCTAAAAACAGACAAGAGCCCAGACCCACTTCACTCTGAACATTCCCAAAAGGAATGCTGTAACTTGGTTAAGTAACAGTAAATTCCATCAAACCTGATAAATCCCTCACAGATGTAGCTGAAAATTTTTATGACTATCTGAGACTTAACTACAATTTAGATGAAAATAGGATGTGAAGTTGATTCCATCTCTATAGAGAAAAAATAAAACCTCTGAAATACTAAACATTTTTTTGTTTCAAAGATTTTACATAATTTCCAGATTGCTAAACCTTTTTAGCATGTTAAACTCGAAACATTTTGAAAGCAAAATCCACACAACATTCATCTTTGAATCTTCAACATCTAGTTCAATGCTTACCACAGGTACACGACTGAAAAGAGAATTTCACTGAATAAACGGGCACCAGAACACTTTTATCCAAATTCTACTAGTGTCACAGCAATATAGCCTCACAGAACAGGCTTTAAGTAAGAGTTCTACTCATTCTACAGGAATAAAGGTCTCATCCTTGCCTTTAGGGGGGAAAAAAAAAACATCATCGGGCAACACTTTATTGACCTGAATGATAAACCCAAGTGTTCTCTACCTTATGCCAGCCAGGATGACTGGTCATTCATTCTTGACAGCTGTAGAAAATAGCGATGCTCAGACTTAACCAAATAGGTCCTTACTTCCACACAAACTAAATTCATCAGCTGCAGTAATATGCTTGAAAAACAACTGCTGACACTTTGCTGATACTAACAACTCAAAACTGTTTTCTATGTGTAAGTTTCAGGTTAATGGTATCAGCTAAAACCTATCTTATATGTATTCTCAAAGAAATGGTCCCCAAAAGAAAAAAAAGTAACTCCATCCTATCTTTGCCTAAATTTTTGCTAGGTATTCTGGATAGGAGCCACACATACTTCTAGGCCACAAAAAAAGCACAAGTTCAGAAATAAGTAAGGATACTTCCAGCTGCACTCAGCTATGCAAATTAATATTAAAAAAACAAAACACAAAAGAAAACACTTCATTTACTTTGAAATGTGAATTAAAAAAAAAAAGTTCCAGCTTTTTTGGAACTCATCTCTTTGCACTGAATAAAATCATGGACCTAGGTATTTACTGATGAAAAGATGCTCTGAATTTTAATTAACTATTTTGTAGTCTAGGATCCCAATTAATGAATTGATAGGTGAATCCTTTTTGAAAGGATGGTGAGGAAAGGAGTAGCTAATCAGAGACCTATCCAGAATCCTTTCGCTTTGGCTAATTTACACAGATATGAAATAATAAAAATTAGTAAGGGGCAGCAGCATTTATAAATAAGATTATTATGCTAAAAATATGTTAACTTCTTAAACCTTTTCAGTTAAAGGCTGAAACTCAATTCTACCTTCATGGACTGAATAGAAAGTTACTCAAGTCCTTTGCTCCTTTTTAAGAGCATTGTGGCTGCTAGCACAAGTAGAAAACCAATCTAAGGGGCTTCCCTGGTGGTTCAGTGGCTAAGACTCTGACCTCCCAACGAAGGGGGCCTGGGTTGGATACCTGGTCAGGGAACTAGATCCCACATGCCGCAAGGGAGACCCAGTGCAGCTAAATAAATAAAAAAAGAAAACCAATTCAAAAGTCACACAACCTAAAAAGTTAAGAACACTGACATTTGGAAAGGATGTTTGAAATGCTCGGGAAAAGGCCACAACAGTTTATTAGTAAATAGTATCAAACCATTCTTCATAAATCAGGACAAATAATAAAAGGAGAATTTCATATAACTACCATATATTCTCTTCAAAATGTCCTTTTCCTATAACACTCTGCTCACAATGATCTGGTGAAAACTAAGACACAGACTTGTTTACCAGAGCTTTTTACCTTTTACCCAGAAGACTTAGTTCATGTTTCTTTAATTCTGCCATTACATAGCACTTAGGGAATCCAAAGCAACTGCAATACTCAAAACTACGGTAAAATCCAAAAAACAAACACGCACAAACGCAGCAAACATAATCACAATTCATATACTTTTAGTCAGGAGCTCAGGAGTTAAGTTTTCTTTTTCTGTATTCTTATTCTGAAAGATACCTAAAGCCCTCTTTTGGGGTAAAGGATTTGATTCCTAAATTACATTGTCTTTTTTTCTACAGATGTTAACGTACTCCGTTGATAAGGGAATTAAAATCCTTTTCACATACACAGTTTGATTTCTACAACACTTCCACATATATTCACTGGAACATGTATACCACAAGAACGTAAGATAATTTTTAGACTAATCAGGCATACAAGATAACGCTTATCCAAAACTTACTGTAACTTGATTTATTCGTTCCCACAAAGTAGTCTTGATGCTAACAAAGTAAAGCGCGAGCACAAAGAAATCTGTACTACTGCAGGTTCTCAATGAACAAAAATTCCTTCAAATGGTAAATCAAATCCGCCCATTTCCCAAAGAAAAAGTAATCCCAATCTTAGAAACAGTCGCAAAAAAAAAAGAACAAACAATTCTAACCACACAATCACGTAAATCTTTTCAACTCAAAGCTCCAACAGCAGCCGCCAACCACACAACTGGCCACAATCACAGTGTTAGCGCCTTCCCGTAATTTTGAATCTGGTGACAGAAGAGGGAAAAAAAACCCACAACATACCGGTCGTTCAAAGTTTCACCAAGCGGGAAAAAAAAAATCATCTTAAGTTTAAAAAAAAAAAACCAAAAACGTGTTAACCGAGAGGCGATTACCATATTCCCCGGTCCCCTCACTTCCAAGCCCGCGAACTACATCTCTGAAACGTTCACGGAGACAGGAGTCCCGGCAGGGATGTTCCAGGAAAGAGCCAGACGAACGGCACGCCACCGGGAGAGATGTCAGGGGCCGAGCATCCGGAGACAAAGACCAGCCCGCGAAGCGCCCCGGCTCGGCCCTGCGCCCCTAACCGCCCGAGGAGTTGCGAGCACCGCCGAAGTGCGCGCCCAGGTCCTCCGGGCTCCCCGCCCACCCGGCGCGACCGCCGCGGCCCGGCCCACCCCCGAGCCGTTTTCCCTCCCAATTTGGGAACCGCGCGCCTGGGGACAAAGCGGGAGGGCGCGCCGGGGGCAGCGGCGGACCGCGGGTCGCGACGCCCGCTCGGGGCTCGGCGGGAAGCCCTCGGTGGCGTCCGCTGCCTCCCCTCGCCCCCCGCCGCACTCTCCGCCGGGCCCCAGGCCCCTCTCCCGCCTCCTCACAAGTTCTCCCGCCTCCCCTCGGGCCCCGCCCCTGGCCCGCTGCCTCTCAGCCGGCCCCGCGGCCGCCCCTCACCGGCCGGCGGGGTCCCCCGGAGCCGCCTCCTCCGCCGGGCCTCGGCCCGTCCCGCCGGCCGCCACCTCATGTGCCCCGCGTCGCCATCGCCTTCGCCGCCACCGTCGTCTCTCCTCCTCCACCTCTTTCGCCGCCGCCTTCGCCTCAGTCTCCGGCCGAGGCCGAAGCCGCCGCCGCCGCCGCCGCCTCCCGCTCCCGCCGCCCGGAGCCACGGGGAGGCGCCTGCGCACTGCGCGCTGCGATGGGGGCGGGGGCGTCCCGCCGCGGCCTGGGAGCGGGGGGCGCGCAGCGAGCGGCGCTGGGGTGGGCGGGGGCGCCCGGAGCGCGCGGGCGGCCGCGCCGGTGTTCAACTTTCCGCGGTCGGGTCTGCGCGCTCCGCAGCGATCCGGGACGCGGCACGTGTAGGAGCGACCCACCAGCTAGGAGCCTAGACCCCGGGTGGGCGCAGATTTCGCCTCCGGGGCAGGTCACTCCTCCAGCTTGCTTCTCGGGACAGGAACCGCCCCCGGCCGGCCGAGCCTCACTTCGAGCGGGCGTCTAACGGCGCGGTGAAGACACGCCTTACCTGGGTATCCTGGGTTGGTCCATTGAGCCCTGGAGTTGTCTCCTGTGCTGCGCTCGGCCAAGGCCAGGGGATGTAACACCGGACGCTGATTCCCAGTTCGAGGTTCTGCTCTGCAGTGACTCGAAGATCCTACTGGCCTTCGTCGGGTTAATGGTCGTAGTTCTTCCGAGGCTTGGCTTTTACTGTTCTAGACACTTTTGAGGTCCTGGACTTCTCGAATTAGCAAGACCCTAATAGGCCATTTCCTCTTAACCCTCTACATCCCGGCAGGATCCCATTTTCAAAGGACTTTCTAAAAACTTGTATGAATAGGTAACTCGAACTTTGAACTGCACCGTAGGAATATGAAAACTCCTCAAATGCTTTAAGTGGAGGGGTCCATGCATAACAATGGAAGTCGAACTCAGGAGATGGGGGAGTACTTTACTTTGTAAAGTGCTCCTAAATTATCTTATTGACCATCACGGTACAGAAGGATGGGGTTTTATTTTACCCTTTTGATCACAGAGGAAATTAAACTCTTAACCAGTAGATGACTTGGTATAGATCAAAGCCTTCCCCCCACCCCACCCCCGACGGAAAGCCAAACCCTTACGGCCAGCCGAGAGGTTGGAAAAAAACTTGAGGGCTGAGCATCTGGCCCACTGACAGATGTTTTGTTTGGCCAGTAGGACGTTTTCCAAAATTGTCAATTAGTTGCCAAATTTTAAAAATCTGTCTTTCTGGCTTCTCTCTAAAAAGTCAAAAGTTTTACTCACTTTGAGCCTCTGTTTTCCCCTGGCAGTTATTTCTGAGTAGCATCTGTCTACCAGGCTCAAGCTCCTCTCCACTCAACATCTTGAAGCATTTTCATTAGCTACTTGGCCTCAGTTTTAAATTATCTTCCCCCTATACTTGCCGTGTCCTGAGAGCCACATGCCCTCCCCACTGTCATTGTTGCTGCTGCTGCTGCTGCTAAGTCACTTCAGTCGTGTCCGACTCTGTGTGACCCCACAGACGGAAGCCCAACAGGCTCCCCCATCCCTGGGATTCTCCAGGCAAGAACACTGGAGTGGGTTGCCATTTCCTTCTCCACTGTCATTGTTACTTCTCTACAAATGTATTTAAAATTACAAGTGTGGGGACTTCCCTGGTGGTCCAGTGGCTAAGACTCTGTGCTCCCAATTCAGGGAACCCAGGTTCCATCACTGCTCAGAGAACTAGATCCCACATGCCACAACTAAGAATTTGCATGCCACAACTAAAATTATCCTGCATGTTGCAAGTAAAGATCCCGTATGCTGCAACTAAGACCCAGTGCAGCTCAATAAATAAACATATTTTAAAATTAAAATGACAAGTGTGAAGACCGTGTAAATATGTGAAAATAGGAATAAAGTACAGATAACACAGGAGACAACATCATTGTAAAACTGACTACAATATTAAAACTCCCAACAATTGCTAGTACAAGTATAAATTGGTGCAAATCACTTTGGAAAAGTATTTGGCAATGAATATCTACTAAAGCTGAACCTAGGAATGCACTATGAATCTGTAGTTCTACTGAAATTCCACAGAAATACGTACGAAATACTTGTTCTAGAATATTCATGGCAGCACTATTTGTAACGGCGAAGAAACTGGAAACTACCCAAAATGTCCATCAGCCACAGCAGGGATAGACAAAATATTACATTCACACAATACACAACAATGAGAATGAACAATCTTAACAGGCAGCTTTAAGATAGATGAATTTCCCCAAACTTTCCATTTATATGAAGTTCAAAAACAGGCAAAACTAATATGTACTGTTAGAAGTAAGGATAGTGGTTATCCTAGCAAAAGGATAGTTACCAGAAAGGAGGGGGGCTGGTCTTGTTCTCTTGATCTGAATGCTGAATACAAGATACACAGGTGTGTTTCAGTTCATTTCAGTCGCTCAGTTGTGTCCTACTCTGCAACCCCATGAATCACAGCACGCCAGGCCTCCCTGTCCATCACCAACTCCCGGAGTTCACTCAAACTCATGTCCATCGAGTTGGTGATGCCATCCAGCCATCTCATTCTCTGTCGTCCCCTTCTCCTCCTGCCCCCAACTTTTCCCAGCATCAGAGTCTTTTCCAGTGAGTCAACTCGTCACATGAGGTGGCCAAAGTGTTGGAGTTTCAGCTTTAGCATCAGTCCTTCCAATGAACACCCAGGATTGATCTCCTTCAGAATGGACTGGTTGGATCTCCTTGCAGTCCAAGGGACTCTCAAGAGTCTTCTCCAGCACCACAGTTCAAAAGCATCACTTCTTTGGCGATCAGCTTTCTTCACAGTCCAACTCTCACATCCATACATGACCACTGGAAAAACCATAGCCTTGACTAGATGGACCTTGGTTGGCAAAGTAATGTCTCTGCTTTTTAATATACTATCTAGGCTGGTCATAACTTTCCTTCCAAGGAGTAAGCGTCTTTTAATTTCATGGCTTTGGCATTGCCTTTCTTTGGGATTGGAATGAAGACTGACCTTTTCCAGTCCTGTGGCCACTGCTGAGTTTTCCAAATTTGCTGACATATTGAGTGCAGCACTTTCACAGCATCATCTTTCAAGATTTGAAAGAGCTCAACTGGAATTCCATCACCTCCACTAGCTTTGTTCGTAGTGATGCTCTCTAAGGCCCACTTGACTTCACATTCCAAGATGTCTGGCTCTAGGTCAGTGATCACGTTATCGTGACTATCTTGGTTGTGAAGATCTTTTTTGTACAGTTCTTCTGTGTATTCTTGCCACCTCTTCTTAATATCTTCTGCTTCTGTTAGGTCCATACCATTCCTGTCCTTTATCGAGCCCATCTTTGCATGAAATGTTCCCTTGGAATCTCTAATTTTCTTGAAGAGATCTGTTTTTCCTATTCTGTTGTTTTCCTCTATTCCTTTGCATTGATCACTGAGGAAGGCTTTCTTATCCCTCCTTGCTATTCTTTGGAACTCTGCATTCAGATGCTTATATCTTTCCTTTTCTCCTTTGCTTTTTGCTTCTCTTCTTTTCACAGCTATTTGTAAGGCCTCCTCAGACAGCCATTTTGCTTTTTTGCATTTCTTTTCCATGGGGATGGTCTTGGTCTCTGTCTCCTGTACAATGTCACGAACCTCCATCCACAGTTCATCAGGCACTCTATCTATCAGATCTAGTCCCTTAAATCTATTTCTCACTTCCACTGTATAATCATAAGGGATTTGATTTAGATCATATCTGAACAGGTGTGTTTAGTTGCCACATTTGAGCTGTTCTCTTTCAATAGGGGTAGTTTACTTTTCTATGGTATGTTAAGACCAATTAATAACCTTTTAAAGCATTTGGTTATGTAAGTATATATATATATATATATATATACATAAACAAATATGTATTATATATTATACATGTAAATTATATATATATATATACTCATATGTTTATTAGGTATTATTTTCTTGCAAATTCATGGATGGACATGCCCGGGAAGCCTCTCTATCTTTTAGCATTACCAGTTCTTCATGGAGATTGAAAACCAAACACTTCCTATATTTGTTATCTTACTCTCAAGCATGCAGCCTGTCTCTATCCAGGTAGAGCAACCAGTTTTTGTTTGGTTTCTGTTTTTTGCCACTCTGCTTTTTAGATCTCAGTTCCCCCACTAGGGATTGAACCTGCATCCAGAGCAGTGAAAGCTCAGAATTCTAACCACTGAACCACCAGGGAATTCCCTAGAGCAACCTTTTAAAGATGGAAATGAAACCCAAGGAAGCTAAGCTGTTTTACCTGCAGACTGTTTAAAAAATAGAAACATAGTCAGACTCTGTCTCCTGGTCAGGACTCCTTCCTCTCCTCTATCACCTTGCCAACTAGAGACATCCTTTAATCCAGTTATAGCTGAGCTGAGGCCAGAAACCTAAGCCAGCGGTCCAGGCATTAATCAGGGAAGCTATATCATAGCTCCAAGAGCCCAGCCCAACACATAGTAGGTGCTTGGCAATTGTATACAGAGTGAATGCGTGAAGGAAGGGTCACCACTGTGGGCGAATATAAAAAGGCTACCAGAGAGAAGGAAACATAAAAAGGATACCAGCGGGAAGGGAAAAAAAAAATCCTTAAGTTTCAAACGGGGAAATGATGGGGAAATGGGTCTGGTTTCCAGCCTCTGGCAGGGAGCAGGGGAGCCGGGTGCTGTGAGAACCACGTCACTTTTTATTCACATGGGGCTCAGGCAGGAAAGGATCAAAACCCAGTTTGAGAACTTGAGAGTCACCCTGGGGCTCTGTGGTTTGGGAACTGTAGGGTCAACTTGAAGGCTGCAGTGTGTCATTGTTTCCATTACACATTTTCCAGGGTCTCCACTTGGCTGGTAGGTTCAGAGCCCATTCTTCTGCCCTGGGGGATGGGAACAGAGGCCTAGAGAGGTAGGATTTGGGAAAGCTCCCTGTTGCAATAGGAAGCCCTGCCTGCCACAGACTGGCTGAATAAGAAGCTGTTGATTCCTTCTGCTATTGGAAGGGGGCATGTTACTATCACAACCCCCTCCCCGCTATAATCCCCAGCAGTCTCAGTTAACCTGTAGTTGTTATTCTGTGGCTAAATCCTGCCACAGGGGTTTTGTTTAAAGCAGATTTTTTTTGTCAAAGAATTTTTTGAATGGGTAATACAAATAGTACAAAAGAAACAGTAAGATGACTCCTTACCAATGTTTCCCAGAGCCCAGCTAGCAGTCTTTTGAGTATTAATGCTGGATTTTAAGTTAAGGTCAATTTACTTGCAAATGAAATATGCTCAGGAGTTGGGGGTGGGGAGGATATGGGAGATGAAGAGACCTCCTCTGGTACCACCCAGACAGGGACTTTTGGACACGCCCAGAACCCAGTGTGCTGGGTCACGAGCTACCCTGCCTTGGTGAGAGTCCTTGAATGTCTGGAGGCCCTGGGTTCAGAGGTCTGTCCTGCCCATCTGTTTACATTCATTTATGTGTATCCCCTTTCTTTTTTTTTTTTTGGCCACTTAGCATGTGGCATCTTAATTCCCAGACCTGGTATCCAACCTGCATGCCTTGCATTGGAAGCAGAGTCTTAACCACTGGACTACCAGGAAAGTCCCTCATTTACACCTATTTCTAAGATGGCATGAGTGCGTAGTGCTCATGTGCTCAGTTGTGTCCGGCTCTTTGCGACCCCGTGGACTGTAGTCCTCGAGGCTCCTCTGTTCATGGGAATTTCCAGACAAGAGTACTGGAGTGGTTAGCCATTTCCTACGCCAGAGTATCTTTCAAACCCAGGGATTGAACCTGCGTCTCCTGCGTTTCCTGTATTGGCTCGCAGATTCTTTACCACTGTGCTGCCTGATTTTTGCCTAAGATGGTGTGAGAATGTGATGAAATGTACGGGAAACCACATTGTTATATGTTAAATTTTCATTGTAAGGTGGTCTATAGTGATTATCATTGTTGGTTGGATAGCGGAGCCATTTACCTGTGGTATGATATGGTTGTTATTCAACCTCTCTCAGCCTTGATTTCCTCATCTGTAAAGTGGGGATAATGATATTTACCAGTTGGGGCTGTTGTGAAGATTAAATATGTGAAGTACCTAAATCTTGTAGGCTCTCAAGACATTAGTCCCCTCTCACAATGTGCTTTGGGGAATTTGGGTATTCAAAAGCACCTAACACAGAACTTTAGCAAAACATTTCAAGTCCTCTGGCATGTCCATTTGTTAGTACTGGGGTCTGTGCTGGGGTCTTCCACAGCTCAAAATTCTTCCTTCATGAGACATGATTCTATTCTATCACTACACTCTCATTCAGCCTTCCCATCACCATTATCCACAAACTCTTAGAATCTTTAAAAATATGTGAGCAGTCTCTCCAGAATGATTATTGTTCAGTCACTGAGTCATGTCAACTCTTTGTAACCCCATGAACTGCAGGATGCCAGGTTTCCCTGTCCTTCACTCTCTCCCAGAGTTTGCTCAAACTCATGTCCATTGAGTCAGTGATACCATCCAACCATCTCATCCTCTGTTGCCCCCTTCTCCTGCCCTCAATCTTCCCTGGCATCAGGGTCTTTTCCAGTAAATCAGCTCTTCACATCAGGTGGCCAAAGTATTCGGGCTACAGCTTCAGCATGAATCCTTCCAATGCATATTCAGGGTTGATTTCCTTTAGGATAGACTGGTTTGATCTCCTTGCAGTCCAAGGGACTCTCAAGAATCTTCTCCAGCACAGTTCGAAAGCATCAATTCTTCAGCGCTCAGCTGTCCTTATGGGCCAACTCTCACAGCCACATCCGAACATGACTACTGGGAAAACCGTCACTTTGACTATATGGACCTTTGTTAGCAAGGTGATGTCTCTGCATTTTAATATGCTGTTGAGATTTGTCACAGCTTTTCTTCCAAGATTATTCTTCCAGAATGATTAGTGGGTACCAAAGGCACTTTCTTGGCCCAAGCCTGTAGCTCTTGGGACTCTCCTTGAACAAATGCTGCGAGGAACCAGTGCCTGTTTTTAGAAAGAGAGGGGATGTCCCCACCATCCCTACCCCAGGTACCTTCTCGAGGCTGCCTCAGCCTAGCCATCTCATCTGGAAACTTCCACTGCCCTGGCCTGTTCCTGCTACCTTCTCTTTACTCCTCAAGCCCCCTGACACTACTCTGTGGCCCAGTGTTTTCTCCCCTGTAATTACCCTAGTCCTTCAGCCTGGGTCTTTCTCATTCTTACCCCAACTCAGGGCATTCTCTGTTCCTTGTCCAGTCCATTCATCATCACCCCCTCACTCACAGCACTCCTTAGCTCAAGGCAAAAGCTGCACGTCCCTTGCTGCCCCGCTCTTGTCACTCAGCTCCCTCGGGCTATATATAGCACAGCTGTGTCTTTAGATTGTGTACAGCCTCAAGTCCAAGTCCCTCCCCCACCCGTTCCCTTCCCCTAACACAATCAGAACAAACCTGAAGCTTCCAGTCAGGGCAGGGAAGCCCCTCCAACAGGGAGGACGGGGGTTTACTAAGGGATGCAAGTGTGCTGAATTCAGGACCACCCAGAACATGGCAAGCTTCCCATCTGTTGTCAGGGACTTTCCATTTCTCCCCCAGCCTGTTACCCATCCCCCCACCTTGCTCATCCTGGAAGAAAAGGAGTAGGCAGCACGGACAGGAATTCTAACAAACATTTTATTAAACTCTTGCGTGTGTGCTCATTCAGTGGTGTCCGACCTCTGTCCATGTGATAGGATCTTCTGGACCCACCGGCAGGCACTTTCTTTACCACTGAGCAACCTGGGAAGCCCTATTTAACCCTTACATTGATCCTATGTGTAGATGTTAACTCCATTTTACAAATGATGACATAGACTCAAAAGAGGTTGAGTGGTATAAGACCAGGTATTTAGAGAGCAGTCGGTTAAGCAGGTGACCCCAAGTCTGACTCTGGCCTGCACTCTGGGTTCATTAAGTCTGTCTGCATCATTCAATTAGACCCCTCTAAATTAGAATGTATATTAGTGTGACCTGATCTGGAAGAAAGAGTTTTATTAAGCAGATTACTAATGTAAAAGTTTAAATCAAAATAATTATTAAAGACTTGGCATATTAACAAAAACGGTATCATAATTTTATCTTATCTGTTTACTAAAACAGGACTCTACAGAAATCTGTTCTTTTAAGTTTTGGTTACTGTGTGTTCTCAGAGGTTTTTGAAATAAAAAGCAATTTTATTTCTTCTATTTCAAAACTTTCCCTCCACCGTTTAGGTGTTCTCCAGCTTTTAGAAATGGTTAGAAGTCTAGTGTTTTTTGTTGTCACTTACTGTGACCTTGAACAAGATGTTTAACTCAAGCCTTAGTTTTTCATCTTTTTTGTTAATTATTAATTTATATATTGACCTCGAGGCTTGTGGGATCTTAGTTGAGAGTCCTTTGGACAGCAAGGAGATCATCTCAACAGGGAGAAGTTGAAATTTGCTCTCCTTAGCTTAGTCCCCCCTTCTCTAAAGTACTCAGAGTAGATCCTGATTCCTGCCCTGTCTCAGCCAGACATTTCCACTCTCCCACTCTGGCCTAGACCATTGATCTCTGGAGAATTCAAGCCACCATTGGGACCAGGAAAGGCAGCACAGGAGTGTGTGTGAATGCCTGGGAGGAGAGTTCCCAGGGACGCTAGGGATATGTGGAGGCCCCGGGGGAGCAACTGTGACCCTGGGTCTCTCCCTGGAGCAGTGAGGGCTGGGGAGAGAAGAGAGACATCAGCTGCTGGACACATTTCCAGTGCTGAAAAGTTGCTTTAGGACAGAGGGTAATCTGGGGGAGAAACAAAGGCCTGGGATGGAGTGGGAGTCTCTGCAATGCACCCGGTCCTTCTCCATTTCTTAGCAAGAAGGTTCTTTGGAGCCAGCCAGACCCAGGTTCAAATCATGACATTCACTAGCTGTGTGTGCATGCTCAGTCGCTCAGTCATACCTGACTCTGTGATCCCATGAACTGTAGCCTGCCAGGCTCCTCTGTCCATGGGATTATCCTGGCAAGAATACTGGAGTGGGTAGCCATTTCCTCCTCCAAGGGATCCTCCCGATCCAGGATAAAACCCTTGTCTCCTGTGGCTTCTGCATTGGCGGGTGGATTCTTTACACCTGAGGCACTTGGGAAGCCCTCACTAACTGTGTACCCTTGGATAATTCATTTAGCCTTTCAGAAGCTCAGTTCCTGGTCCAGGGATAAGCTGCTTCTTACTGTGCAGAATGGTGGAAAGTTCTGAAATATGAATACTTGAAACGGAATAGGTGCTAATGATGGCCATGGTCCTCTCCATAAGCTAAGCATCAGCCTGCAGGCAGTAGAAAGGGTTATGGAGATGTGAGGGAAGTCACAACTGTTTCAAACTCTTGGACAAATTTCCTGGGTCCAGAAAACATTCTTGGAGGGGTCAAGACCAACACCAGACAGGCTGTCTCCCACAATTATGGCATTTTATTTACATCCCACATTGTTCTTAGAGTATTTCTTAAAAACATTTATTAACTTTTGGCTATGCTGGGTCTTCACGGCTGCACGGGCTTTTCTCTGGGTGTGGCTCGTGGGCTTCTCATTGCAGTGTCTTCTCTTGTTGCAGGGTACAGGCCCTAAAGTACTCAGACTTCAGTAGTTGCAGCACATAGGCTCAGTCGTTATGGTCCCAAGTTCTAGAGCACAGGCTCAGTAGTTGTGGCATGTGGGATCTTACTTGACCAGGGATTGAACCCTTGTCTCCTGCATTGGCAGGTGGATTCTATACCACTGAGCCACCAGGGAAGCCCTAAAATAACTATTTAGCTCTGCCGGGTCTTAGCTGGGCCATGCAGGATCCTCAATCTTTGTTGCAGCATTTGGGATTTAGTTCCCTGACCAGTGATTGAACCCTGGCCCCCTGCATTGGAAGTGTGGAGTTTTAGCCACCGGACCACTAGGGAAGTCCCCCTCTTAACAGTATTTGAGGCCATATAATTTGGGGGAAAACTCAGGATCTCTGCTCATTTTTGCCTGTATATTCCTGTCTCAGTTCTCCAAATCAAGTCCACCTCTGATCCAACCATGAACCTCCACAGGATTAAAAGACTGAATTGAGATAGGGGGTCCCCTCCCTCTGATCTTTTATTACTTTACAGTGCTTGGAGTTTCACAAGGGGGCGCTAGTGGTAAAGAATCGGTCTGCCAATGCAGGAAATCTGAGTCGAGGGTTCGATCCCTGGGGTCGGGAAGATCTCCTGGAGGAGGAAATGGCACCCCACTCCAGTATTCATGCCTGGAAAATTCATGGACAGAGGAGCCTGGCAGGCTACAGTCGCAGAGTCAGACACAACTGAGCATCTGAGCACAGTGCTTGGAGCTCCAGCCTGGAACTCAGCAGATGGGGGGTTAAGACTGATGTCCTGACCTCTCTCCTCCCCTCTCCATTCCTGACTTCAAAGTCTCCTTAAAACCGGACACTGTCCCTGACCCCATAGTGGCAGCTCCATCATCAGCTCTTGGCCAGTTCAAAACAGCAGACGCTGAGCCTTAGCCGGACTGCTTGCACTCCACTTTCTAGCCATCTCCCAGGGTAAGCACCGGGATGCTGAAGACCTGTGGGGCCAGTAGTCCATGCTTCTCCAGGAGGAGAGCGGCAACTAGGGATAAGAAGTTGCCTCAAGCAGGGACTTTTGTCTTGGGGTTAAGACTTAGAAAGGCAGCCAGCAGGCAGAATCCCTGGTCTGGGACTCCATCTAGTTTGTGATAAGAGCAGACATTTATAAGGGTTTACAAATAGAGCAGTAAGGGTCCCTAGGACAGGGAGGCAGGGGGTTGGCAACTGAAAAGAACCTGGCAAGAGATGGACCTGGAGACAGAGAATAGCTCAGGGACCAGAATCTGCTCTATTAACATTAATGTTCAAAATCTGCATGAAACTATACACAAGTTCATGTCTAATCATTTCAATCTCTGGCTCTGGTGGTTTGGTCACCATTGCTGTAACACTGGGATGGCTCTGGCTGCCCAGGGCCAGGTCTTCCTCTGCACCTCCCTTGGGAACAACCATCAGACTCAAGGCCTGTTGGGGGACCCAAGGTTAAAGGCCTGTTCCTCCCACCCTCATCTGAGGATTTTTCCAGCTGCTTTTCTTGGCCCAAGGATCATACCCGTAGGGACGCAGATGGTAGAGGGGGAGGCAGAGAAAACAGTGAAATTGGAATGAGCTGGGGAAAGAGGCAGATGTTGAGAGGAAGAGATGGGAGAAATGGCATTAGTGGTCCAGTCACCTGAGACAGGACGGCCGGAACAAGTAGCGGCTATGTCGGGCATGGTAAGAGAGGTCTCAGCAGGCAACTTCCTCCTTCCCAGCCCAGACTGAGGAGAACTGAAGTTCTTATTGTTGCGGGTGCCTCCTTCTAGGACTGGGCTGAAGCCTAGGAGCCCCAGCTGTTAACATCTGGGTGCAGAATCATGTCTGCTAACAGAGGCTGGTGGGCGCCGCCCGAGGGCGAGGACAGTGTGTCTGAGAAGCTCCTGAGGAAGACGAGGGAGTCTCCGCTGGTGCCTATAGGTGAGTGGGAAAGGAAGGAATGGGGGGCGAGGAGGGGGCCTTCTCTTGGAGAGCACTTGTCTCCTAGTCCTTTCAAACAATGAAGCTCTGAATTCGAGTGGTCCTGCCCACTGACTAGTCAACAGCTAGAAGGAGTGAACCAAGAGCAAAGGTGACACATCTGACAATAAACAAGGCAGTTTGGGTGGGTGGAGGTGGCAGCCAACCAAGCGCATGGGATGCCGACACCAGCGTCAGGACGGGCAGGAGCAGTCTGGGGTCCCCTTGGGCTCCCTTGCCCCAAGGCCCTGGGAGGGGAAGAGAACAGCTATGGGGGCTGGCAGTGGTTGGAGAAGAGCTCAGGGAGGTGGGAGAGTCATGATGATGGGCTATTTGTACAGGGAGGTGGGTGGAGGGAGTTATTAAAAGGAGGCAGTCACTTTGAAAAAATCAACTGAAAACAGTTCAATGTTCTAATGACAGCCCCTACTCTACCAACCACTCCCCAGGCCCCTCAGGTGCCCCCCCACCCCAAAGCAGCAGCAGGAAGGCAGCAGGTTATCCAGCTGCCCAGTCAGCCTAGTGAGTGTTTCTCTCTTCAGGAGAGCAATGTGCTTGGTGACTGAGGCCCAAGCATGACATTTTCTGCCTCTGTAGGCTTAGGAGGCTGCCTGCTGGTGGCAGCATACCGGATCTACAGGTTGAAGGCTCGTGGTTCCACCAAGATGTCCATACACCTGATTCACACCCGAGTGGCAGCACAAGCCTGTGCTGTGGGTGCGATCATGTTGGGTGAGTAGCTGGTGGGGTCAGGGGAGAATGTGGGCAAAACCAACGAGGCAAAATCTGGCTGTGAGCCCTGACAGTTACAGGACATGAGTTCAGTCCGTGTTCCCTACACCAGGCTCCAGAGCAAGGCCTTGGTGAACATTTTCTGGGTTCCCTGTTTATTCTCCCATGTTCAGGGGAAGACACATAATCTGTTTCATGAGTCTGTCCTGAGGTGAGAGAACTTGAAGCAGTTTCTCTTCCTCTCTGGATCAGAAGGCAGACTGCTACCTCCTCACCGTGACAGTGGCCATGTCCCCTTCTCTCAGGCTCTGTTTCCCTGTGTGCAATATGTCAGTAACCACCGGGGTCTGCCTCCCTCCCTCCCTGCTGTGAGGTTCCTCAGACAATATACGTGCAAGGGCTCTGTCAACTGTCACATGGCTTGTCTCCCCAGGCTGTGCAGCCAAGTGTTTGTAGCAGTGTTGAGACCTGGGGCGGACAGATGAGCAGGGAGGTGGACTCTCGAGGGAACGGCTCGTGTCAGCACCGCCCCCAGACACCCGGGAGACCCAGGAGGTGGGTGGCGGGGGCGATGTCATAGGGCGCTTTCCCTTCTCCCTCACACAGGCGCTGTGTACACGATGTACCGAGACTACATCAAGAGAAGCGCGCAGGATACCAGGGAGAAGTAGGAGTCCTGCAGGCCCAGGGCGGTCGGACCTCATCAGTTAATCCTGGTTATGCACCTAATAAAGGAGTTTGAGGTAACTCACCGGTCTCTTCTTCACACAGTGGACAGCAGAGCGAGGGAATGCTCTGGGTCCCCAACTCCAGGGCAAGGAGAATCTTCGGGGGCAGAGGAGACCTCTGACCCCAGAGACCCAACCACTCCCCAGCCCTCTCAGGTGCCACCCACAGGAGTGGGAGTGGGGGCGGTAAAGAGGCCTCAGTGCTCATGGGAACACTGAGTGGACAGGCAGGCGCTCTTCTCTGGGGACCAGGCAGGAAGAAGGCTGCAGCTGGGAGCAGAGACAGGGAGGCCTCGTGGGAGATGACAGAGACCCAGAACCCAAGTGCCAGGATGAGCCTGAGCTGAAGGGAAGAGGGTAGAGCAGCGGGGATGAAAAGAACGGACTAAGGCAGAGGTCAGAATGTTCTGTTCACTTACAAAACATGTCTAAGGTCAAACTTCTACTAAAAAAAAAAATTTTTTTTCACGTAAATCCCCTTCTCCTTCCCGGACCCTGAGCTCCTCTCTGTTCTCTGGGAATGGAGCCAGGCTGAGGCCATAGGAGGAACCAGGGGGCCCAATGTTCCTCCCTCTGGGCTGGAGGCTTGGGGGCTCCGGGCTTGTTGGGGATGGCCACAGCAGCCCCAGACATGCTCTGTCCACGTGGAGTCTGAGTCCCACCAGGGCCCAGCTTCAAGTCCAGGGTGTGGCCCAGCGTGGGGAGCAGGAGCTGCCATGAGACCTGGCGCTCACATGGGGTAGTTGAGCACCACATCCTGCTTGGCGAGCTCCAGCAACATAGGATCATCGAAGAACTTGCTGATGCTCACGTCCTCGCTCAGGCCCTGCAGAGAGTGAGGGCAGATGCAAAGATGAGTCCTGCGTGACTGCGCTGTGCTTGGGGCCGGGGGGCATGTGTCGGCTGAGCTATTTCAGGAGTCCTGCCATTAGGGTATCGTCACAGGGCAGAAGGCTCTCCCTTCCCAGGCATGCAGCCCCAGGCCTGGGTGCCTGAAGCCTGGGAAGACCATGTCTCCCCACGCTGTGAAGTAAAATGCTCTGTCTTTGGGAGGAGGGTCCAAAAGCAAGAAACGAAGAGCGATCCAGCTCCTGGCAAGACCACCTGGGCGTGGAGGGATGGCCGTTGGCCTGAGGACACGTACCTTCCTACGACGGGTTTTGATCATGAATTCTCGGGCCAGGTGGGGAGCTGGCTGTGGCTCCAAGGGGCGGATGACAATGCTCTTGTCCAGAGGGTCACCCGGTACAATCTGAAAGGCAAAATGGTTTCAGAGCTGCCAGGCCAAGAAGCAAGATGCTTCTCTAGGATGCTGGCGATCCCCCTGGAGGCATGGAGGTTGGGCAGGTCAGAGGGGACAGCCTTGCAGAGGTGGGAGATCGCAGTGGCCAGCCTGCACCATCTTCTTACCTGCCAGTGGTGAAAGACAGACAAGGAAAAGGCCTGGCCCTGCGTGTGAGTTCGCAGATCAGTCTCGAAGCCGAAAGAGTCGATGGCTGGGATGAAAGCTTTGATGGTGTAGAGAGGAGAGCCTGGGATGGGGGCATCCTGAGTCACGTGTCCCCTGAGACAAAAAAATAAAGGCTGAATTCCTACCCCCTGCGGAGGCCAAAAGCAGAGAAGCAATGTACCCCCAACTGTTGACCATCAGAGAAAAGAATAACCGCAAGTGCCCCACAGAGGGCGGAAACGACTTGGGCTCTTCCCACAGCTCCCTGCAGAAGTCAAAGGGGCAGCGACCTGTGGGCAAGAGTGGAAGATTGACAGGCCAAGGCCCTGCAGACCCTCCAGCCACTGACTGACACCTCCCAGGAGCTCTCTGAGGAGGGGTGCAAGGAGAAACCTCAAACTACGATGTGCAGGAAGGCTGGGGATGCCTCATTCCTTTCCTGCCTCCTTCTGGAAACCTAGGCCTCAGCAGTGGAGGGTGTGGGAGGCCAGTCCCTCCGAATTCCTTCTCACTGGAACTCAGGCTTGCCACCCCCTTCCTCAGGTGCCTGGCAGCTCACCTGCGCCTGGCCAGGACCGTGTAGACAGCAGAGACACAATCTGCGGGGGCCTGGACCTCGACGAAGTAGTAGGGCTCCATCAGACGAGGGGTGGCCTGCAGCAAGGCGGGAAGACAGGGCTCCTCAGCTTGGGCAGAGCTGGGGGACACCAGTCTTGAGGCCTCCCCGTCAGGTCCTGCGGTACAACAGCCCCCCTCGCTCACCATGAGGAAGGCCGAGTAGACAACTCTCCGGGCTGTGGGGATGATCTGGCCCCCGCCCCGGTGCAGGGGCTCCTGGGCGACCACTGCATCCAGGATCTTAAACTTGACATTCCGAATCACTAAAAAGGAGAAGGGGGAGCTGCCTAGGGAGTGGGTCTGGTGCTAGACAAGGGCCCAAGGGCCGAGCAGCAAGGAGCCTCTCGAGGCACCGAAGCTGTCTTGTAGCCACGAGGGACGTGGTATAGAATCAGCCTGTGGATGTATGTTCTAACAGCATACATGGAGGTCAGAGGGTAGGCGGACGTTTGCAGTGTTGGTCTCAGAACACACTCAGACCACATAAAGTGTCTCGAAGAGTTTGTGTTTCTTTTTCAGATATTTGATCATTAGGAAATGCACATTTGTTCCCACTGGGTCCAGTCCTGCTCTATAAATCACTTCAATCCCATCCTCCTGATATCTGTCCTCAAACACATTCCTGGAATGAAGAGCAAATGTCCACCTAGACATGACTTCCATTTCTAGGATGTACCAGGCTGTAGTGCCAGGACAGGGAAGGAGACAAGAGGAAACTGGCCCAGGACACGGGATGGCTGCATGGGCCCCAAGCTATGTCTCCTGCCAGGTCCCAAAGATGAGCCCACCCGAACTGATATACCCAGATGCAAGGACCCCAAAGGACAGGGTGGAGAAGGCAGAGGCGCTGGTCGACTTACACTCATCACAGAGGGGCCCCTCCCTGGTTCCCCACTGGAAACCTTGAACAATGCTGTCCTTCACTGAGCCGAGAAGAGCCTTGTCCACCTGCACAGAACGGGAGGGCCCCTTAGCGGTGACCCTGGCCACAGCCAGAGTTTAGAGGGAGGAGAAGGTCAGCACACTAGTAAAAGGATCCTCTTCTTCACCAGAAGACACACAGTACTTCCAGGAAAAGAAGAATGCTTTGGAGTTTCTTCCACTCAAGAGCTAATAAGCAAGGGCCGCATGGTCCCCACCAGTCCTGCTGTACCTCTGAGGGCAGGGTATCGTCGACCAGGATGTTGGGGCCGGTGGCATCGGGGCCAAAAGCCCAGATGGAACGGGCAGCCAGCAGATCCCAGTCGTACTTGGTCTGAAAGAACTCTCCCAGCTTCTTCCTGGAAAGGGAGGGACGGGAATGATGGTGTCAGACACTCTGGAACTGCCAGTTTCTGGGCAACAGTGCCCTCAGCTACCCACACTCTGCCCAGGACAACTGCAAAAAGGGGGAGGCAAAATCGCTTCCCAGAGAGGGGGATGTGTCGCATTAGAGACTCATCAGGTAAGCTGTTTGGCCCTGGAATCGGAACCACGCTCTCACCTGTTCCACGTGATCTGGACCACCTCGTTTTCTATGTCCTCTGCGAGGCCCTTCTCAAGAGGCTCAGCAATCATGGTGATCTTGTTCCTGGTCAGAAAGGAAACAAGTAATGAGGAGGGTCAGCAGGACTAGCAGGAGGGTCATTCCCAAGAAGAGGATGACAGAAGAAGGAGCAAAGGCAGTGACATAAAGGAAAGCCATGGGGGCAGAGCAGAGCAGAAAGGGCTTGTCTTCTTTCACTTGAATCCATCACTTTTTAAAAAAAAGTCTAAGGCTTGGGGAGAAATGTTCTTTTTTAAAGCTTTAAGCAGTATTAGTATATTAACCAGTCAAACAGCAGAGTTGCTGCTAGGGGAGATTTTAAGATAGTCACATTACACAGAGAGGAGAAGTGGCCATTAAGACACTCACCCTGGGAGTAACTAAGGCAAAGAATTCCACAGCATTGCAAACAAAGGCAAAGGGATGTGAGGGCTGGGATAAAACTCAGGTACTTGAAGTACCCTTATCTCGAGACTCAGGGTCTCTATTTTCACAGTGCTTGTGGCTAGGGCGGGCTTGGGGGGAGTCCCAGGATCACTAGGACCCCCAGCGTTCTTCTTCTACTTTTATTTTTGGCCGTGCTGCGTGGCATCTAGGATCTTAGTTCCCAGACCAGGGATTGAACCTGCACACCCTGCCATGGAAGTATAGAGTCCTAACCACAAGACCACCAGGGAAGTCCCCCCGCAACTTACTTCTTATTGGGAGTTTCAGCGAAACACTTCAGGGAAGACGTTTCCACCACCGTCTCACAGAACGTGACAACAGGGTCAGCCACCTGAGACACAACACACACTGTTGGGTGAAGTGGCACCTTCTTGGAAGGACAACCTTCTGCCAAAGGGGACTGCCCAGTTCCCCTGATGCTATCTCTATGAGAACCAGTCCTGATCAGAAATAGTGACAAGCACTGTGGCAGGCTCAGGCTAAAAGTCTGTGAGGAGAAGCCTGGAAAATTGAGCGTAGTGCAAAATTCATGTTCCTGAGCCAAGAGCAAGTGGAGGATCAAATAAGGGCCTTAGTTAAGAGTCCCCCAAAGTATCTTTCAACACCCGTATAGCTGTCCCACCACCATCCACTGACACCTGTGGGTCTGTCAGCACTGGCTCGAGAGACTGACCGGTGAGCGCCCATTCCATTTTCAGAGACCCCTGGCAGCAGGGCTCCTCCTGGAAGCTCCCACATGGCCCCCTATCGGGACACTCGGTGTCTTTCAGAGTGCCAGTCTTGGCTAAGAGAGGGCACTTGAGGCACTCACTCCCACCCTCCACAGCCTTGGAGACAATGTGTCCACTGGGAGACCAAGGCTGTGCAACAGGCAGTTTAATTCAGAAGCTATACTAAGATTTCACAGGCAATCCAGAAGAGCCAGTCCCGGCTCCCTCCTTGAGACCATACATGCTGAGCCCTCATCAGCACAGATGGGTTAATTGTGCAACTATTTTCTTAATGAAAGACCAAGAATAACTCAGGCTTGGGAGCCTTGGCTTTGAATGCAGACATTGAAAATAACATCCCCCAAAGAGGGCAAACCAGATCTCAAATCCTTCCCATGCCGGGAGCAACAGTTCTTGCTTGTCCCATGCAGACCACCTCCCGTACTGCACCCCTCTCCCCTTGGACCTTCCCAGGGAATCAAGGATTTGGTTCCTTGAACAATCAGCCTGGAGCTGTGAGCCAAGCTCCTGGCCAAGCAGGCGCTCAAGACAGCAGCAGCTGCTTCACCTTGATGTCGATCTCCGAGTACATCTTCCGCAAATCGTGCATCACACAGTCCAGGTAGAGCTCCCCAGTGCCCAGGATCACATGCTCGCCAGACTCTTCCACCTGAAAACATGACAGCCCTGGGGGTCACAGGCTGGACTCTCCTGTGCCAGCCACAGCAGACAGAGATAGAATCGAAGCTAGCACCTGGGAGGAGGTGCCGAGCCCACTATCAGAAAAGTCACTACTGTGTTGGTTCCATTCCCTTTGGGAATGATTAGTGGGGAGCAGCGACCTACGAGTCAGTCCTCAAGACACCTGGACCACCGAGCACAGCGCTACTGGGTGTGAGCTCATGGACTGAGTTCTCATCACAGCCATTTAGGAAAAAAACATTGTGTCCGTGGATATAAGCTAAGCCCTGGCCAGCTCCTCTGGAAGGTATGTTGGCAGGCTCTGAATGACTCACTCTTCCCTGTAAATCTTCTGGAAAATCAAAGTGTGCTTTCTAGGCATTAGAGTCGCCTGATGAAAGCAAAGCCACGGTGGCACCAGCAGACCCCTCTGCCGGGGCTCATGGGGCACGCCAGCGGCTGTGGCCTTGGGCCTACCTTGGTGGTGAGGGACGGGTAGCTCTTGTTGACCTTGCGCAGGCCGTCCAGCATCTTGGGCAGCTCAGAGGGATTGACTGGTTCCACGGCAATCTTGATAACAGACGTGGTGTTGAACTTCAAGGGCCGGAAGATCTGAGCCTGAGACCCAAAATACAGCAGAGCCGTGAGGACACCTGGCCTGAGCAGGTGCAGACGGTGCAGAGGTCAGGGAGAAGCTGAGGGCCTGCTGGGGGGAGGACTATCCCCTCCACCGGGAGCCAGGGCGCTGCTTGGAGGCAACCTGCAGGGCCATGTCTTCCTGTGTATGCTGGCAGAGAAAGAAGACTTAGAATAAAAAGAGCCCCTCCAGGGCTTCCCTGATGGTCCAGCGGTTAAGAATCCACCTTATAATGCAGGGGACATGAGTTCGACCCCTGGTCAGGGAACTAAGATCCCACATGTCACAGGGCAACTAAGCCCATGTGCCACAACAAAAGATCCTCCATGACACAACAAGAATCCTGCATGCTGCAACTACGATCTGATGCAGCCAAATAAATAAATTAAAAAAAAAAAAAGAGAGAGCGCGCCCCTCCTAATTCCTAGGAGCTGAGTCCAAGGAGAATCCAGGGGGGATTGGATCTAGAAGGTGGAGCCCATGCTGAGGCCCGGTAGCAGGAAGCAGCAGGGACTCTGGTTCACGCTCCCCTCGAGTCCTGCTGCTTATCGCTCACATGTGCTGGGGCTTCCTGTGATCCTACAGCGTAAGCCAACCCAGCTGCCTTTCCAGAAACTCTACCTCCTCGTTGCCTCGGGGTTCGGTTATGGTCGCCGTCTTCACAATTGGTTGATCGACACCTTCAATCAGGACCCAGTTGCCGGCAGGAACACGGTTCACTTCGATGTGGTACCTGGAAAAGCGTCCAGTAAGTGGCAATGAAACTTGGGAGCAGGGTGTTCATTCCAGAAAACTTAACTGAGCACCAGCTCTGTGCCAGAAACTGAGCCAGGAGCAGGGTCAGCATAAAAAAAAAAAGCTAGATACATTCTATCAGGGAAGGGATGCGCTTAAACAATCATACAGCGACACATATGTGTCATTACAAACAGAAGGTGCCATGAAAAAAAAAAGCGAGGTACTTCATGAGCATAACACAGGCAAATCTAATTCAAGCTGGATGTATGCAGTAAGCAAACCACTGCCTCCATGGGTAGAATGTAAGGAAATGCCAAGAGCACCACAGAACATACTGCAACTCTCCTGTTGATCAGTCGTTAAGTCGTGTCTGACTCCTTGTGACCCCATGAACTGCAGCACTGCAGTCCTTCACTGTCTCCTGGAGTTTGCTCAAACTCATGTCCATTGAGTCAGTGATGCCACCCAACCATCTCATCCTCTGTCACCCCCTAACTCTTTAATTTCTAATTCTTCTAACTCTTTAACCTTCTAGAGAATGGGGTACATCTGGAGGGGGTGGGGAAGGGGCTGTTGGCAAGACGCAGCAGCCACCCTAGGAACAGGCCAGGCTCGGTTCTGCTTTCTAGCTAAAACGCCAAGCTGATGAACTGATGAGCAGTCCCCAGGTCCAAGCGAAGTTTAATTCTGCAGATTGGGACGCTCCAAGGGATTTAGCAAAGTTGTCTCTCTTGGTCAAAGAATAGCCAGTGGAGACTGGGAAATGATGTCTTTTGGAGAAGAGACATGCAGGTTATGATTTAAGGAACGCAGAAGGGGAAGACAGGTTTGAGATGAGTAAACACAGAAATCCTGCTACAGGAGTTCATTTAAAGCATCCCAAAGGCAAAGGCAGGTCTCCTGGCATCAATCCTGGCATCAGTCTTGGCATCAATCCCAACAGCAGCTGCCCTGTGATTCCAGCAATCTCGGACAGTAAGAGGTAGAAATCAGCGCGTCTGCTGAGGGAGGGTCACCTTACCCCCAGCACAGGCAGCCAGCAGCTTCTGTGTGTCCAAGGAGGACCACCCCTCTACCCCTTCCAGCTGGCTGGGGCAGAGGCCCAGGCATGCGTCCAGGGGCTCTGGATGGCAGTACCTGGCCACGGAGATCCAAAGGCGGCCCACGGTGCATATCTGGGAGTCTTCCTCATCCTCCAGGGTGTAGTTCTCTCCCAGGACCTTCACAGGCTGCCCAGCATGGATGGTGCCACTTAGCACTCGGCCAAAGGCGTGAAACTGAACTCCATCATCTGTGCTGTACATCTTGGTCGTGTGGCACATCAGGGGACCCTGGAGGTGGGGACAGAGTGTCGCCTCAACTACACACACTCTGGATAAGTTCCACCATCTCCCCTTCCCTTGTCAGCAATGACCTGAGCTCCATGAGGAAGCAGCCCAGACTGAGAAGATAACATGTTGATCTCCTGAAAAAATCCCAACCAAGGCCTACCCCTGGCTGAGTTAAGACGTGTCACAGGCATAGCAAAAAAAAAACCTCTTCCTTTTTCCTGCGGGGGATGAGGGCACTGGGGAAGAGAAGCAGGTTTAGGATGGCAAACTAACACTGTCAACTTGCAAGACTACAACATTAACTGGTCCCAAATTTCTTCAAAGAAGAAACTCATAATTCTCAACTGGCTGTAATGTTTATGCCAAGAAACTAGAGAATGCCTGAGGAATGACTGGGAAAGATTGTTTTAAAAGCCAGGACTGGTGAGGTTAGTTACCATTTGTTGAATCTTTCCTATCTGTTATGCACCATGCTAAACACAACCACAACCCTTTCTTAAATCTTTCTTACTTCTCATAACTTCCACATACAAATTATTATCACTCTATACACCAAAACCCTCAGACTCAGAAAACCTGAACAACGTTCCCAAAACCATATCACCAGGAGTGGGCTCTAAATTCAGGTCAGTCTGATTAAGCCCAGGGGGAGGGCCATGCAGGGATGGAGAAGGGATTATTCCTGCAACTGAAAAAAGAGTTCCCACAAAGGAGGGATGGAAATCAGAGAACAGGGGGGCCATGATCCTTACGTCGGGGTCACAGTCACTCATAGCCTCGCCAAGGTCGGAGTCCACGCCACCGGTGTAGGTGTGCTCGATCTTGGGCTTGGCGCCCACCTTTGGAGAGGGGATGTGCTGCACACACATGTCCACAAAGCCTGCAGAGAAGAGATGGCCATTAGCATGAACTCTCAGGGGGAAAGGGAGTGCGGAGTTCTGATCCACGCAGATGCTCAGAAAACTAACAGTGAGAGACTGATTTTCAGCTCTAAAAGCTACAGTTCTATGATTCTGGGCAGACATGATACCCTCTTTCCTGGGCGCACGCTGCTAAAGGATTTGGAGTCACATGAATGCCAGGGAAGAGCAAGAAGCAGGTCTGAGTGGCTCATTGGAACTGAACTGACAAAAACTTGGAAATATCCGTTATCGGTCCGTGACCTTCAGTGAATAGGCACTTACTGAGCTCTTACACGAATAAGTACCTCATCTCTTCTTTATAGATCTACTTAGAACAATCTCTGAATTGACTCTTCCCTCCGGGAAACACTGCATATGTTTCTGTTCAAACAGCTATTTTCTGTTTCTAACAGCCAATAAGCCATACAAGAGAGAACCTCCATTAGCACCTTGGGGTGCTAGCATGTCTGCTTTAAGTTGGGATCTCCTTTGTCGGATAGATGGCCAGCCCAGAATGAACCATTAAAATTATGCACTTCGGGGGATTCGGATACCTAATTCCCAAAAGACTTAGAACCAAGCAATTGCTAAGAGAGCCCGGCGCCATCACCTTTTTTGCCTCCGTGATTTTACAGATGAGAAATCAGTCCCAGAAGGATTGAGTGGCTGACCCGGGATGACCCTGTGGGACTGGGCCAGAGGAAGGTCAAGATTCAGGTCATCTCCCAGCCAGTCTAGGCCTTGTTCTACTACAGCACCTGCCTCCTGCATAACTAAAATACCAGAAAGAGGAGCTCAAGGTAAAGAGAGATCTGAGTCTATAACTCATCTCCCAAGTCCTAGCTGGGGGCTTTCCCCACCATTTCATGACACCTAAGAGTCTACCTTCTTGACTGCCCTCTGGCAAAAACACCACCACTTCAGAATCTGCTTCTCCATTCCCTTTTACTTGCATGCTCCTCCTGGAAGGGAAATTTAATTGCTTTCGTTTTCCCAAGATAGAATTCCTGATACCAAAAAAAAAAAAAGAATTCCTGGTACCATCCACTAAGTAAAGCAGCTCAGGAAAAAAACCCAGGTGACCGGTATCCTGACTGTGGGTTAAAGAAGAGTTCCCATGATACACGTGGAGGAGATGGTGATGATGACAAACTCCTTACCTGTGAACTCGCCAAAGAATTTTTTGCAGACCAGCCTGAGCAGGGGGCGGATGTTCAGCTTCAGCTCCTCCTTGGTCAGGTGGATGCCAAGCTCATCCAGGGTCCTCGGGAGACTGGTGTCCACATCACCCACGACCTGTGATGGCATCAGACACCACGTCAGCCTGGGTGACCCAGAGAACAAGAGAGGACAAAAGGGCACTAGGAAGGGTCACTGCACCGCGTTCTCTTCTACACGGAGAGCTCCGGGGAAGGACACCAATTTGGTTTCAGGGAAATCTTTGGTACAAGCTCGGTTAAATGCCCACACCAGCCAATAAACCTGGCTCTCTCAGACAGACTGGTGTCAATGCTGCCCTCTGGTGTCTGAAAAGCAGCATCTCATCTCACTCAGGGAATCCATACCCTTCCTTCCCTATTTAGAGACTTCTTAGATTTAGAGGATCACCGCAATGGAAGGAACCAAAAAAGGTCACCTAGCAGTCTATCGGCTGTCAGGATGAGGCCAAGCTAAATCATCCCCAGCAGACTCGAGGTCTCTGTGCAGACAGGCGCTATAAATTTCTTTTATTAATCCATTCTGGTCTGACACAAGATACGAAGTATTTTCCGGCACTAATAAATTTAATCGTGTTATTTTGTCCTGTTGCCATGTTTTCACTATTTTGTCAGTTGGAATGGCCCCACACATTTTGTGTGTGTTTGTTCATTGTGCACAGTGCTTATTAAACACCTGCATAAACACATAACACAGTTATAAAGTGCAGTTGTCTTGGGAGAAAAGGTCTGCATGAAAAATTCCTCTGCAACATTATTGCCCTTTTAGTTATGCCTTTCAGAGAGCACAGATTCATACAAACGCAACATCATATTCTTTTCTCTGGAGCATCCCATGCGTTGAGCTACATCCTTACCACCATCTGATGCATGCTTTTCAATCTGACAAACATCACATACATACATGCCCAAGTGAAGTGAAGTGAAGTCGCTCAGTCGTGTCCGACTCTTTGCGACCCCGTGGACTGTAGCCCACCAGGCTCCTCCGTCCATGGGATTCTCCAGGCAAGAATACTGGAGTGGGTTGCCATTTCCAAAATAGTCATTAAAATCAAGCTCATATAATCATTCATCTAATGGCTATTAAATACTTAATTTTATGGGATGTACCATAATTCTTTCATCAGATTCTCACCAATGAACACTTATCACCAGTTTTTTTCCCCTTTTCCTGATGTTATAATGCTATAACATACATATACATCTTAATACATATGTATTTTATGTATAAAAATAAGGCAAAGCCCTGTAACTGAAACTATTATTTCTCAAGTGTCACATTCTTTGGAATAGTCAAAATTCTTGTACATTTCTCTAGGCTGTGCCTTTTCTATCTCCCTCCTTTACTCTGATCTCAATAGCACTTAAAAGGACTGAAGTGTTCAAGATCCAGAAGATTGACTAACCATCTTCACACTGAGTAATACAAAACTAAGCAGGCTCAGGGCCAGGGAGAAGTCCAAGTTCACCAACTTTTCCACCGTGTGCTTAGAAGGGCAGACCTGAGCTAGGGGACCCAACATACTCACCTGGGCGAGGATCTTATAGAGGGGCTCCAGGATAAACTCCACAAAACTTCTCTGGGAGCTGCTGGTTGGGGCCTTTTTGGTGAACTTCCGCCTAAAGAGATCAAGAGTTATGGGAGATCCAAGAGGGAGAAGGCAGTGTCACCAACCCCAAGGGTGTACTTCCTAAGTTCTGAATCTGGGCAAAGCCAAGCTGAAAAGAAAGAATGTGTGTGGTCATCAAACCTCCAAATAGGGACACCTGAGAGGGCATGGGTCATGACCCTCACGCACGCCTGGGCTGAGCTGTGGGGACCTCAAGGGAAATGCCTCAAACCCTGTTGGAGCACACGAAGCTGGCTGGCTCACTTAGAGGAGGCAAGATGGTAGTTCATGTTTAATCAAGAAGTAGGTTTTCATGGCCGGAACTCGTTCTCTGTCTGTTTTCACTTACTGGGAGGATGGATCACACCTCCAGGGAGTCCACTTCCCACACTCTACTTACGTCTTAGGGTTGAAGTAGATGTCACCCCAGAGTCTTTTAGCAAACTCCTGGTAGTTAATGTCACCTGTAAGAAAAGCCACACTATGATAATCTACCTAGCAAAGTTCTGTTTGAAATTCTGTTTCATGTGCCACCAGTGGTTTCCAGCTGAGGAATTCTAGCACCTTCCTCTCCAAGGTCCAGACATTTGCTTCTATCCAGGCAGGCAGGTAAAGATATTGAAGCACAAGGGACAGGACTGGCCTGAAGCTGACAAGATGATACTGCAGCCAAAATGAGCACCCAGGTAGCTCCATCTCCAGGCAGCTTGACTGAGCTATGGGCAAAGGTACAGTTTATATTCTTTCCTTTAATGGAACAGGCTCAACTGCCTAAATTCTATCCTCTGTCTGTACCTAAACCTGTCTCTCTGCAGTGATGCTTAGAATTCCTTCACTCCTTCCTGATCCATGGAAGCTCTACTTCGCTGCCGGTGTGGGCAACCTTCCAGCAGCAGCACCATGCCGAGGCTCCAACCAGCCCTCCACACTCTGGAAGCTGGCGTCTGCAGAAAAGACACCAAAGCCCACCTTTGTCATCCTTTTAGTGTGACTGCAACTGCTAATCCTCACCAGACTGAACCAAGCCATTGTGGCTTTTTTTTTAAAGAAAATTTTATTGGACTTATTTATCACACAAGGCCTCAAAAAATTAACAGGAAATATATGGTTTAACCCTCTAGATCTCTACCTAACCGAGTCTTTGTATGTTTATAGTCACTCAGTCGTGACTGACTCTGCAACCCCATGGACTACAGCCCTGCCAGGCTCCTCATGGGAATTCTCCAGCCAAGAATACCAGAATGGGTTGCCATGTCCTCCTCCAGGGGATCTTCTCAACCCAGGGATGGAACCCAGGTCTCCCACATTACAGGCAGATTCTTTACCATCTGAGCCAGCAGGGAAGCCCAGGAAGAGAAGCAAGAGTAAGAATAAGAATGCCCTTGTGGCTTTTAAAATTCAAGATCTTCTAAGTCCAGAGCTCGTTGACCATGTTTTCCTTTCTTTCCCATGTTATTAATTACTGAAACTTTCCCTCTCCCGTGAACCACTGTGTCTTTTACACACCCTCCTACTCCTGCACTTAACACACACTATACTATAATCACTGGACTGAGCTGTGTAGGCAAAGTGTGTGACAGAAGTTAAATAAACACTGACACAAACAATGTGCAAACATCTCTCTAATCCACCCCCACCCCTCACCCTCAATCTCACAGTCAACATCAAGCCAATATTCCCAACCCTCTATCTGATACTGGTGGAAATGTGTAAAGAAACGTCCCTTCCTCTCTGGCCAAAGACAGGCCAGCCCTGCCCACACATTCCACCCCAATCTTTATTAGCTCCTAATTCCCTACAGGATAAAGTCTAAACTCCTTAACCCTGTGTTCCAAACTCCCTCCATGTGCTCCCAACCCAAGCTGCCAGGCCTGCTTGAATGCCTCTCCTTGATGAAGAATCCACTGTTCCCGAACAGCTGCTCCTCCATCCTCACCTCCTCTTCCAGCCCAGGGAGTCTGGAACCCCTGACTCCTTACTCTCTACTATCCAAGCCCCCTCTCCTTTAGCCTTCTCAGACCCCTGGGCCTTTGGAGCTGAATTCCCTCAGCCCCACCCACCTACGGCAGCCACCAGCACTCTGCCCGGACCACCTTACTGTCATTCATCACTGTGGAGTTCTGTCTACCCACTGGAGGAAGTTCCCTTAAGTCAGAGATCATTCGCCATGCCTTGTAATCCTGGGAGGAGGACATGGTTTCAATTCTGGCAGGATGGTGTGATAGAAAAAGCACAAGGTACATTCTAGTTCCAGGCCCACCAATAAGTTCTGTGTCCCTGGGCATAGCTTTCCCACATGGAAAATGATGGGGAAGGACTCGATGATCTGACTCCTCCCAGGGCTGACATTCTACAAGTCCATACACGGTGTCTCAGAATGATCTTGGGGCCCAGAGCTGGTGTCTGCATAAACACTGGGTTCAAAGGATGAGTAATAAATCTCGCCTGAGGCTCGGCCATTTTCAGCCAGAAACTGAATCATCAATGTAATATAATTACATAAACAGTCTTGGGTTTTGCTTCATATGCTGATTCAAAGAACGTTCAGAAACATAAACTGGAACCCCGTTCAGATGGTCTTCATTTGTTGTCCATCTAACCATTTTTTTTAGGAAGAACCATCTGGAAACAACCAAAATACATGTCTAATGATGAGAACATATATATCCATACAGTGGACAATGGGCAGTTATATAAAATCTTTTTTTTTTACTGGACATGCTGTGCAGCATGTGGGATCTTGGTTCCCCAATCAGAGATCAAACCCACATCCCCCGCACTGGCAGCGTGGAGTATTAACCCCTGGACTGCCGAGGAAGTCCCAAAATAGTATTTATAGATAAGATTTAACAGACAAATTCTTATGATCTAATATTAAGTAAATATCTCCTGTAATTAAATACGAAATAAGATCTCACTGGTGTAAAACACTGAACAGAGAAAGAAGGAACTGTATCTAAATGCGTGCAGTAGTTATGGTAATGAGGTTATCGGTGAATTTTGTTTCCTTGATTAGATTTTACTGTATTTTCCACTTTTCCAAATAAGGATGCAGTAAATATATACACGTTAAAAAAAATACCAAGTTTCAGCCGGCCCATTGCTTTCACCAGAGCAAACATTTCTACACCGAGAGTGAGGCAGGGCCACTGACTGGTGCGAACAGAAGCACCGGCGCCCCAGGAGGCGCAGAGGCAGAGCACGTGGGGCTGTCCTGAGAGTCGGGAAGGTGGCCCCAGGGCTCGGGTGCTATGGCTCCGGGGACCTACATATAAAATCACTCTGCTGGGTGTCCCAGTGGGCTGGGAATCCAACCTGAGCTCCCAAGTAGGCCTATGAAACGTCTATGTTGCCTGGTGGTGCTGGGGGCTCAGTCGCTAAGTCATGTCTGACTTCTGCAACCCCAAGGACTGGAGCCCACCTGGCTTCTTTGTCCAGGTGGGATTTCCCAGGCAAGAATACTGGAGTGGGTTGCCATTTCCATCTCCAGGGGAATCTTCCCGACCTAGGGACTGAACTCGGGTCTCCTGCATCGCCGGCATATTCTTTGCTGACTCAGTCACCAAGGAAGCCCCTATGTGCCTGGATACGGTTGGAGAGACAGCTTACAGCACCACTGGTGAGAAAGAGTCTATCGTTGAGGAAAAGGCTTGCATGGCTTTGGGAGCACGGGTAATTTCTTTTTGACAAAACCTGTCTCACTTGAGGAGAATCTTGTTCCTCGTATGAGCCCCCTCTTCACCCATTTCTTTCCAAGCACCTTCATCCTTCTACTGTTTGGGGACCACTGAGCCTGAGAGGAGAGGCTCGGGGTCAAAAAGAGCCCCAAATGTGACTTGGTAACAGTTGATCCAGCGCTCTTTCTGGCAAGGACTCTGGCCTGCAGCCCATTTCTGAACTGTTCAGCAGGAAACACACACACGACTCTGGGGAAGCTGGTGAGACAGACTGCCAGCCAGAGCTTACCGAAGGTGTCAGCATAGATCTTGGCAAAGGAGCCCAGCGTGAAGCAGATGCTGTACTGGGAGCTGGAGAAGCAGACGTTGCCCAGGAGCGGGGAAAGGATCAGGTTCTCATCCGTGGAGTACATGCTGAAAGAGAGATGACCCGGAGTGTGGGGCTGGGCTGGGCTGCAGTGTAAGCACGAGGCAAAGGGTGAAGGGCAGGACTCGGTATCACAGCCTCTCTCCAGCGGCCGCCCTCAGAAGGGGTTTGCATAACACACACAGCTTCACCAACAGCCGGCTCCAAGAAAGTGACATGATGGAGCTGTTCCCTAACTCCCAGTAACAAGATGATTTTCCAGAGCTGGAAACACACTGCATGATCCTGGAGAAGTTAACTGCGCCAGACAAAGGGAAACTTGGAGGACAAACACCTCAGAACACAGGAAATGAAACTACTTTGATGAAACAGGAGTACATTTGAGAAATCTCAATTTCACAAATACAAACAGAAATACCAGTATAAGTAAATGAACGAATGAATGGAAAAAAAAAAAAGCAACTTTGCTCCCCACTCTCATATGGCCTTGTCTGGCTTTGCTTTACAAACTCACGTTAAAACATTTAGTCTTAAAAGTCATGCAGAAGCCACAGGACCCCCAAGTTCACTAACATTTATAAGAAAACCAGCAGCACATACGAATCAACCCAAGTCTTCCTGACACACTGCTTTATGGAATTTCTTAATCTAGAAATACAAGTACTGGCTTCTACAGAGCACTCCCCTCCCACACTCCCAAGTTATGCTCCTCGAAGGCAAGTGTTTTCAACTTCTTTAAAAGCTGCTTCTAGAGCATTTACCTCCATATTTCTAAATAATATATCTATGGTGATATTTCTTGTTTGGCGCTTGAGATGTGACTTCTTGACTTCCTATTCTAGTAGATCACGATTTAGCCCTACACAACCCCTGCCTGTCTTCAGAGAAGTGGATCATTTCATCTTTTGGACTCTGGCTATAACACTGGGCTCCAGTCATTCTCAGCCTCTACAATGTCAGGGAGAAGATACCCCTGTTGAGAACCAGTACTGCACACTGGGGGTGTTCCTAAAGCTGAACTTGTCCTGGGCTACGAGGGGCCTGTCCTGGATCCTCAGGTGGTGATTTTCTCAGCTGGACAGGCTCCTCCAAGGTCCTGCAAGGGGCCTCAAGAAGTTATCTGTACATCTTTCCGCTACAGGTTAAACTGTCCTTAAGACATATTTAACCTATTCTTCAAAGCCACCATGATACTATATTCCAAGGTCTCCCAACCATCATTCGTACTTATTAACCTAAACCCCAAATCCAACTTGTTGAAAAGCAGCTTCAGTAAGAAACAAAAGCCAACAGTTCCTGCTCTTACTGAGTCTGTGCTAATAAGATAATAAAAGCTGACATTATTCACCCATAAGCTATTATCACTGAGCACTGTGCTAAGTATGTTATGTCAGCTATCTACTTAATTTCTTGTAACATCTCATTAGGCAAATACTACTATTCTCTTTTTATAGAAGCAGAAACTGAGGCTCTAAGAGGTTAAGGAATCTGCCCAACTTTACATGGCTGGCTGGTGAAGATGAGACTGACTCTAGAGCTCAGGGAACTGACCGCAGTAATAAACTGAGGATGTGCGGTGAGTTGCCTATCTGGTTAAGGAGCAGAGTTAATGAGGCCAAGGCTGGAGAGTCAGTCCCTGCAGAGTCACAGAATGTTCCTCCAGCTGTGTCCAACAAGCTCATCAATGCATGCCAAGATCTCAGAGTTGTTCCCAGAGGTGTTCAAGGTTAAGATTTACAAAAACCAGAGTGCCAGGGACAGGAGGTTTACTTCGGGGGCTTCTCTACCTTATTAATCCATTGACCTCATCAACAATGTGACGTAGCTTATAGTAAGCATCCGTGGGTGGCAGCTTCAGCTCCAGGATCAGCCGGTCAATCTTGTTGATGCACACAGTGACTGCCAGCCTCTCCTGCACCGCGTGCTTGATCAGCCGCTCTGTGTTCAGCATCACCTGAGACACAGAAGGTGGGGATGAGCACAAAGAGGACAGAACAGGCCAGCACAGAGTCAAAGAAAGTTCTATTTCAAAATATGAAGACCATGGAAGAGAGGAAACAGATTATGAGGGGGAAGCAGAGGGTACCTTATTCAACAGCAGAGTCAGAAATTTTATTTATTTTTTTGGTCATGCCACGCAGCATGTGGGATCTAAGTTCCCCGACCAGGGATCAAACCTGTGCCCCCTACATTGGAAGTGCAGAGTCTTAACCACTAGACCAGCAGGGAGGTCCGAGAGTCAGAAATTTTAAGAGGTGACCTTGTAGGGTTGAGAATGAATAAATACACTGATGATTTTGGGAGCCGTTTCTCAGTGCCAGAGAAGGAACCGAGAAAGGCTTAGGAAGCTGTGGTGCTGAAATAGAATTGTGGGTATTCTATTGTGGAAATTCCCTGACAGTTCAGTGGTTGGGACTTGGTGCTTTCACTTAGCGGGTCCAGGTTCAATCCTTGGTCAGGGAATTAAGAACTAAGATCCTACAAACCTCGAGGTTCAAATGAAACAAACAAACAAAAAAGAGTTGTGGGTATTAAGATAAATTGAGTTTTTTCTTTTTTACTACATTAATGTTTTTAATATGTATGTATAGAAACAGTTATGTATGGGTGTATATTATCTGTGTTTAATGTACCCCAGTAGCCATGAACATACTCTGAAAGACAACTGACAAAATTAATGGCCTAAAATTAAAAAAAAAAAAGAAATCAATGGCCTATATTCTCCAAAAATGCCAATGTCATAAAAGACCAAGAAAGAAGAACCATCCTTATTAAAGACACATGAAAATTAAATGTTATGCATCATCCCAGATTAGGAAAATAAATTCTATAAAAGACATTTATTGGGACTGACTAAGGTCTATAGGAAAATTTCTGTACAACAATGGTCTATCAATGTTAAGTTCCCCGATTTTGGTAAGCCTACTATGGTAACATAAGTGATGTCCTTGTTCTTAGAAAATATATTCTGAAATATTTCCTTTTCATATGGTACAAGGGGAAAACACATACACAGGTGAGTGCATACAACATGTACAGACAGAGAATTACAAATGAGGGAGAGTTCTTTGTGTTACTGCAACTTTTCAGCAAGTAAAGGGCAACTCTGGCTCCCTCTGCTGGCTATCTCACTGATGACAACGTGAATGAGGTTAAGTCAAACGACGGAATCTTTCTATTTAGAAATAAAAAAGACACCCTGGATCTTTTAACTTCAAACTCTTTTTAGCTTAGACAAACTCATTAACATTTCAAACTCTTTCCTTCCTCCCTTTTATTTACCTTTGCATTTTTGTGATGATTTTGAGCCTCACTGGGTAAGGAGTGAGGGACTCATGAGAACTAATTTTGACTTTCATTTGCTGCCCTCATTTTTACAGCAAATGTGAACTTTAATCCCACAGACTCTCACGTTCTCTAGCTCCCAGCTCCCTCAGAGCTCTGGGCATCATTGGGGGCAAATATAACAGGGAGGAGGAGTCTAAGAAAACAGAGGCGGACTCACGCCCTCAGCAGCATCGATGAAAAGGACCACTCCATCTGAGATGCGCAAGCCTGCCGTGACCTCATCAGAAAAATTCACGTGTCCTGGAAAACAAATACCAAATAAGTCACAATTTGTGTGGTGGCAGGATGAGACACAATTAACTTGTACATGGTTGGGGGTGGGGTGGGGCTGCAAAGCACACAAACCCACGAATATTCTCTTTCCCCTCTCCCCATAGCTCCCTGCAGGGTATAAAATTCCACATCAGAGTCACTAAAAGCTTGGATTAAGCTTTTATCCAGGAGACCCTCAAACACAAAGGAAGCATTTCACCAAGGAGGGTATAAGGCATTCATACTCACAGACTAAACCAGTCACAGACTAAACTAAACTCAGTAGAGTTCTGTGAGACAGGACAATTTGGAGGTAGGAAAAAGGGCAAAGGAGGGCCTGCAGCACAGGAGCTGGCTGCTGATAAGGTGGCTGGTGGGTGCAGGCTGGGAGTCAGAGGCTGAGAGGTATGAGGGCAACGGGCATCTGATGGGGCAGAGAAGGCCAATCTGTCAAAACCCAAATTTTCCTATTTAAAAAAGGGAAAGCCTTGGACTTCCCTGGTGGTCTAGTGGTTAAGACTCTACCTTCCAATGCAGGGAGTGTGGGTTCAATCCCTGGTAGGGGAACTAAGGTCCCACATGCTGTGGACAAAAATTAAAAAAACAAACAAACAGGGAAACCCTGAGCTGCGCCTTTCCAAAGAGAAAGTCAGCCACAGAGCAACATATGGTAACCTGTTCCCATGGTAACCTGCAAGTCCCCCAGCCATTGGTGTGTGCTCACCGAGTCTCTTTCAAAAGATTGAAAGACTGAGACTGCCTGAGCCCAGGACCATGTGTGACTCAGCTTTGCTGCCCCAATGAATACATGACTATAAGATTCCCCCAAATTTAAATCTTGTAAAGCAGAGTTAAGAGAGGAACAAAACAGAAGGTCTGGAGCAGAGTGCTTGCTAATTAACTCATTAGATGCAAAACAGACAGTTAAAAAAAGAAAATTATCTCAATGAAGGCAAGGAAATATAAAAACAAAGTTGCAATGCTCTGTTCTGGAAAGTGTGGGACCACGATAAACAAGCTGGACAAGGTTCTGAAGGTAAAAGGTCAAGGGATGACCTACCCGGCGTGTCCATGATGTTGAAGAGGTAGGATTTTCCCTTGGTATCTGGCAAGACCACTGTCACGGGAGTACTTTTGATGCCAACACCCCTCTGAAAGGCACAGAGAAAGAGGGCAAGAGTGATCAAGGCGTCTTCCTATGCAAGAGGGGTTCATGGTGCTCCTGGGTCTTTCCAGTTGCTAGTAAATTATACTGATGTCTCTCCTTGTAATGGGTGTGATTTTTAACTAGGCCTCTAACCAGAATGACCTTGAAGATGAACTATCTGGGTGTTAAACAGCGTTGGGAGGGTTGGGGGGTGGGGAGGAGTTGGTTCAAATACAAAAAGCTAAAAATAAATGAACAAGCTAGCAAAGCAGTAAATAAGTGTTAGTTGCTCAGTTGTGTCTGACTCTGCCACCCCATAGACTGTAGTTTGCCAGGCTCCTCTGTCCATGGGATTCTCCAGGCAAGAATACTGGAGGGAGCAGCCATTCCCTTTTCCATGGGATCTTCCTGACCCAGGGTCTCCTGCATTGTAGGCAGATTCTTTATTGTCTGAGCCACCAGGGAAGTCCAGCAAAGCAGTATTAAACTTAAGTAGAGAATCTAGAGTCCTAAAATCTTACCCTCCTCATACAGTGTAAACAAAAATAATTAAGCACCATATAAGTGAAAAGAAACAATCTGGGGTATTTTAGGTTTATATATATAGGAAATGGCAACCCACTCCAGTATTCTTGCCCGGAAAATCCAATGGACAGAAGGGCCTGGCGGGCTACAGTCCGTAGGGTCCCAAAGAGTTGGACACAACTGAGTGACTAAAGCAAACCATATATATATATATAAAATATATAATAAAAGCTGTTAACAGAAAGTAAGGATTAAAACAACTTCAGTCACGCTAATATATATTCATATATATAAAAACAACAGCTAATATCTGTTGAGTGTTTAACATATGCCAGGACTGTTTAAAGTTCCTTTAGCTAATCATACTTACACTCTTGTGTGTAATTTAACATGTGGTCATTTAGCAGAGATAGAAATAAAGGAGAAAGGGACACAGAAGGGGTTGGAAGGGAGGGACAAAGATTCAAATGGAAAGAAAGCCCAACCAAGTGGAACGGCAAAGACAAAGATGTATACTCACTCCTTTAATCAGAAAGAAAAGCACAAAGACAGACGAACTCATTCACCAAGAGAAGCTACTCCCAGAGAGATCAACACATGGACGGAGTCATCTTACAGCAGATTTTAAGGATGATGTCATTTGAAACATCCTATTTAGCTTCTGCAAAACTTACAGCATAAGTGTTCTCAACACCTCCTGGCACTTGCCCTATTAAGCTCAATTATATCCAGCCAAGGATACGAAGGTCCCCCTTGTACCGGACAGTTTGCCTACCCAGTTCTCTTTCAAGTTACAGATCTTGGGATGACTGGGAGAAGCAGGGAGATAAAGAGTTGAGTGTGGGAGTGAGAGAGCAGGCAGTGGTATGGACCAAACCACTATCATAAAGGCTTCTCTACATCCCCTACAAAACTACTACGGCTGTGAACAAAATCAGATTTCCAAAGGCACACTTACCTCTTGTTCTGTGAAGAGGATGTCAGTGTAGCACAGCTAAAAATAAAAATAGTAAAGAACTGTGGTTACCACCTGAATTCAGACTCCTCTCCCACACAAACCATCAATCACTTTCCCTTACCACCTCCCTGCTCGAGGGTCTCTCCCTCAGGAGAAGAGATGGAAGATAACAGGGTGTCCCTACAGACATTTCAGACAATGAGACTGGCACCCTGCCAGATAGAAAATGCTCCTTCCTGGATGTGTGCTTTCTTGGGGAGTGGGGGAAGTCACTAAAGACCAGGTATGGCTGGAGAGCTAAATTATATCAAATGCACTGAATTCTTCGCAGTGGTACATGGAGACATAGCTGGCCTTCGTGGAGCCCCCACACGTCAAAATAGTCAATCTGGTGGAGACTGAACATTTATTGCACTGAGACTTGCAGTCACACTTGGCCTCATTCACAGGCATTTAAATTTATCATGAAAGCAACAAGGTCCAATTGTATTATATTTATAGAGTAGCCTATTAATACTATGACAGGAAAGAATAGGCTATAAAAGTCAGGATATATCAGAACAGAGGAGCGATCCCAAGTGAAGAACAGATCACCCCAAAATACTGCAGGCTAATATTCTCTATGTTCCTGAGAAAGCTGAAATCATTTTCTGAAGGGTTATTCATAGAAATTGTAATTATAAAGCAGCACATTGTAAGGCACACAATCCTAAGGCATCATTATTTATAATGAGAGTGGCAAGGTGGAAGGAAGGGGAAGGAGAAAGACACCCACCCCTGTATATTCTGAATGGTTCATCCTAAACCCTGAACAGGATTTCTACTTACATCTTGGTCATAGCGCTTTCTGATTTCTGGGTGAGTCTGCTCTATTAAACAATCTACAAAACATGTCTGAAAGAGAAGAGAAAGTTATGTTCTGCCACCCACCAAGGAAAATCTATTCTACCCTTCCCCCAGTACACCGCATAAATTAGGAATAAAGAGAGGAAGAGAGCAGGGAGGATTATGGCACAGCAAAGGATCAACAATGAAGCCACAGGATTATTTTCAAATGAAAGATGAAATCTTTCTTAGACAAGCAACCCCCGGGAAATAAAAACTTATAAAATCAAAATCAAAGTAAGGCTCAATTTCCCCTCTTCTGTCCAGATGTAGACACAAGGCTCAGGCATGCCAATGGCTTAGCCTTCCATCTGGTGCTCAGAAAAAGCTGGAATCACAGCTCAGTTTCACGACAGGCACGGAGGCCCCCAGAGTCAGGAGGTCCAGCCTTCAGGCCTCAGACCCCAACATGCGACTCCGAGGGCTGAAAGCAACGAGCAGAAATGAAGAGCAGCCCTGTTCCAAGTAGCCAAAAGCCCGCTTACCTTGCCGTGGTGCAGATGGCCACAGAGAGTCACATTTCTGATGAGCTCTGAGTTATCCATCAGATCTGCCAAGAAACTGAAAGGACAGAGGGAAAGAGAAAAGGGGGCTTCGGCAAGTTTCCAAATGGGCGAGTGGCACAAAGGTGTGTTAGGTACTTTTGGCCAGGGACAACTTTCAGACCAACTGGAGAATAAAACTGAAAGCTGTCAGTCTAGATCTGGCAGCAGGTAGCTCACACACAGCAACAAAGACCCAGCACAGCCAGAAATAAAATAAATAAAAAAATAAAAAAAATAAAGTATGAACAATGGCAGGTGAGCTGACTGTTTCAGAAGGGACCTCACTCCTTCGGACAAGATGTCAACATGTTTTTTTTTTTTTTTTTTAAAAAGTTTCATTATCTAATAACGGTTCACAAGTATCTCAATACAAGGGCCTTATAAGTGCATTTCATCAATGAAAATATTTTTCAAACAGTCTGCAGTATGAATAGTCTAAATTATTCTACACACATATACCTACTTGTGCCTCCTTTTCAAAATAAAGAGTTGTTACATTCCCAAAATACTCAGCAACCATACCAAGTCAAAATAGGTTCTAGTGGCCCTAACAATGATAATTACAATACCCAGTCTGTCTCAGAGGCAGGCTTCCAATACCAAACTAAAGGTCTGGAAGAAGAGAAAACAGCTGAGATCTGTAGGAGAGCCACAAAGAAAGTTAAGACTGAGCCTAAATATCTCAGCAACCATATAAGATGATGGAAAATTTTGGCAAATAGTAGGAAGCGATTTTTGCTTTCACGATAATTCACTGGTGCAGCATCATGGATGGACTTAGAGATTATCATATTAGGTGAAGTAAGCCAGACAGAGAAAGACAAATATCACACGATATCACTTGTATGTAGAATTAAAAAAAAAAAGATGAACTTATCTACAAAACAGAAATAGGCTCACAGACATAGAAAACAAACTTACGGTTACCAAACAGGAAAAGGGTGATAAATTAGAGGAGTCTGGGATTAACATATAAACACTAGTATATACAAGGACCTACTGTACAGCACAGGAAACTATACTCAGTATTTTGTAATAACATACAAGGGAAAAGAATCTGAATCACTGAGCTGTACACTGGAAGCTAACACAACACTGTACCTCAATTTTTAAACAATTAATTAATAAATAAGAAACAGCTCATGGATATGCCCTTTTACCTACCAAATAAAGCTGGACGCTGTCAGACTAGATCTGGCAGCAAGCAGCCACAGAGCTGAACCTGGTCACAGAGAGAAGTCAGTAAAGTGACTCAGGCACAAATGGATGCCACTGCTCTCACCCCCTCTTGCCCCCAACTCCCTGGCTACTTCAACCACAAACTATCTCCAACCTCCGTGAGAAAACGAACCCACGATATTCATGCAGAGGCCGTAAGACCTTGTAACTTACTCCATTTCGTACACCGTGACAGGTAATGTCTGCTCCATCAGAGTGAATTTCTTGGTTTTCACTGGCTTAATAATGGGTTCTAGGAGAAAGGAAAAAAAAAAAAAAGGAGTGATGTACAGGTAGGCATAAAGCGTAAAAATAAATGGCCCTATTCCATGAGACTCAGCTTTTGGAATGGATGATATAGGACACCAATTTATATTATTCTTGAGGACCACTCAGGTTGCGAAAGTTCTGGGAATGCTATTTGGCACGAGACAGTGAGGGATCCTGAACTGGGGACTGAGGTGTTTGGACTTCATTTTGTGGGAGGAGGGGAGAGGGACTGGATACAGGACAGGATGAGGTGAATGCAGCTCAGAACTCCCCCTTAATTTATAAAATGCAACTACTTTCCAGAAGATCAACGGAAATTACTAAGGAAGTGGAATATAATCATTAACAGGACTGGTTAAAGGAACTGGCATTATCTGGATGGGAAAAGAAAAACATAACAGACTGGAGGGGGAACTTAAAAACAGTCTTCGGGAACCGAAACAGATATTAGATAAAGAAGTGACTCATATTTGTTTAGTAATGAGCTGTTTTATTGAATATCAAAGCAGGGTTAACTGAATCTCAATCCAGAAATAGCACCTGAAAGAAAAATTAGTCAGTTCATCACTGAACTTTTTCAGACTGCTTCTGTCAAAAGAAGTTTTCCAATTTTGATTTTACCTCCTACAACCCAGTGCCTCCGACTCACCTGTGAGAGGCTGGGTGTCCTCCTCCTGAACTATGGTCTCCACTTCAGGACCATATACCTCCTCAGCTGTAGGGTAGTACTTCTTGTCCTCGTGCAGCACCACCTCCATCCCAGGGTGGTCTTCGTCGTGATCACCCACATCATCGTCGTCCTCGTCCTCATCGACCTGAAGAAAGCAAAAGCAGGAAGGAGTTTGGAAGAGGCACGCCCTCTTCCTGCTCAGTGACTGACTACAATACCTGAGTTAAAAGCAATAACCTCACACGCCTGGCAGCTTCTTAAGTTTCGCACTAAGGAGTCAGCAAAGCGGGTTCTACTCTTGCATGATCCTCCACAACGAGAAGACTGTAAGCCATGGGCATAGACCACTCCCCGATTCAAATGAATCCTTTCTTGGGACATGTGCAGAGGGGCCAGCTGTGGACTCTGGGCAGATGCAGCTACAGGACTTGAAAGTAGAACATTCTTAACCCTCCTGAAGACAGGAAATTAGTGGCAGATAGTTTGTGCAGAGAGTTATTAGATGCCTTGATCTGAGTGAGAAACTTTCCTCCATTGGCACCTCAGAGGTGTGACAGCCATTGTGCCACCAAGTAATGAAAAGAAAACCCCAGGGGAATAAATTCTACAGGCACCAAAGGGACACAAAAAGGTGGCTCAGTGCCTAAGAAGTCACACAAAGAAAAACAATCTGGATCCCACTACAGTGAGGACACTACACTGAGTGATCATGTCTTCTTAGGTTTCTCTGACTTTCCTTGTTTTTGATGACCTCCAGTTTTGAGTAAGGCATTTTATAGAAAGTTTTTCAATGAATTTGAGTTTTTCTCATAAGTAGGACTTGGGGATCTTAAAACTTTAAGGGATTTTGAAAGGATGACCACAGAGGACAGCACCACTTTCACCCCACATCAAGGATATATACTCTCAACATGACTTATTACTGTTGATGTTAACCTTGATCACCGAGCCAAGGTCTTGTTTGCAGGTTTTTGCACTGTAAAGTTACCCTCCTTCCCCAATATTGTCCTCTTTGGAATGAAGTCACCATGTACAGCCTACACTTAAGAGGAGGGGAATTATGTTTTCGTTTTTTAAATTTTTGTTGGTGAACAGCTGGATGCAGCATTGTGCTGGTTTCTGCTGTGCAGCGAGGTGGATCAGTTACACCCATGCACAAATCCACTCTTTCTGAGATTCTATCCCTATCTGGGTCACTGCAGAGTATTGCGTGAAGTTCCTTGGGCTATACCATGGGTTCTTATTGGTTGTCTATTTTATATAGAGCAGTGTAGAGTTGTGGTATTCTTAGGGGTGGAATGTTTACATCAGTTAATTGAAATTTTACGGAAAGAAACTAGCCTCTTCATTTATTAATTTCTACCATTATGAGCTCATGAATATTCATTTTATGCTTTGAGAAAGAATCTAGTAATACTTAAATTTTGTTCAAACTGTTGCATCTTTGGTCACTGGGAGCTCTTAACAATCGGCTCCTGTGTCCCTTCAGTATGCCTCCATTGTTGTGTGGTTGTTGTTTTTAAACACGTCTTACTTTACAGCACCAGAAGTTGCTCCAGGTTCGTCTCATGTTTTTCTTGTCCAGAGTTAGCCATTGATGTAAGGAGTCACAGTTCCTTCACTGGAGAGCGGTATTACAGAACCGAGACCTGGGCACTAGGCATGCGCTACATTGTTCTTGTTTAGTTCCTAAGTTTGACTCTTCGTGACCCCATGGACTGAAGCCCCTTGGCCCCTCCCTCCATGGGATTCTCCAGGCAAGAATACTGGAGAGGGTTGGCATTTTCTTCTCCAGGGGATCTTCCCGACCCAGGGATCGAACTCGAGTCTCCTGCACTGGCAGGCAGATTCTCTACTACTGAGCCATCAGGGAATTGCTTAGAGGCCCTGTCAGCTGATATAACAAAGAAATAAATCTATGTATCTTAACCAAGAAAAAAAAAACAAAAACTAACCCTTTCTTAAGGGCCACTGGTCACAAGTGGATGCAGATGGAAGGCACTTTTCTGGACCCTGCCCTGCGTCTCACACATCAGGAATCCCACAGGACAGGAGCTCTGTAAGAACTAGTCAACTCTGTATGTTCAATTTGCAGCCTGCCACACAGCCAACTCTATCAAATGAAGGAAGCCTTTCTACATATTCCTGCCCCTGTTGAATACTTCCAATAATAATAGCATTTACTCACAAGACAGCCCAGTTTCCTGTTGGAAGACAGGATGGTGGGAGTTCAGTAAGTAACAGGGGAACAGCATGAGCTGAGATCACACAGCAGGTGATCATGTCGGATCCTCTGCATCATTCTAAGTGATCTGACTTTATGGCAGTGCTTCTCAACAAAGGCAATTTTGCCTTCCGGGAAACATTTGGCAACATCTGAAGACATTTCTGGTTGTCACCACTGGGTGTGTGTGTGGGGGGACCTAGTGGGCATGAGCCAGGGATGCTGGTCAATATCCTATAAAACACAGGACAGCTCTTGCAATGAAGAATTACCTGGCCCCAGATGTCAACAGTAGCAAGGCTGAGAGGTCCGGTTCTAGAAGTTCTGAGCAGAGGAGAACTTTTGTTTTAGAAGAATCACTCTGGTTCTCATACTGAGAATATACTGGAAGGAGGGAGATTAGATAGAAGACTACTGCAGTGAAGTAGGAGAGAGATGGCACCAACAGTGACTTACATCAGAGAAGCAGCTGGGAGGGTGGTCAGAAGAGCTTGGATTCTGCATATATTTATTTTTTCCTTTCCTTTTTTTTTTTCCTATTTCTGCATATATTTTTAAAGATAGAGTCAAAAATATTTTCCAGTGAATTCAAATGGAATGAAAAAAAAAGAGGCAAGGTTTTTGATCTGGGGAATGTATTGTCTTTATTGAGATGAGGAAGACAGTAACAGTAATTGGAGGCAGGAGACGGGGTGGAGAAGTTCTGTGTTTAGGTCTTAGATATGCTAAGTTTGAGATGCTATCCGTTCCGTTCCGTTCAGTCGCTTAGTCGTGTCCGACTCTATGCGACCCCGTGGACTGTAGCCTACCAGGCTTCTCCGTCCATGGGATTCTCCAGGCAAGAATACTGGAGTGGATTACCGTTTCCTTCTCCAGGGGATCATCCCGACCCAGGGATCGAACCTGGGTCTCCCGCATTGGAGGCAGACGCTTTAACCTCTGAGCCACCAGGGAAGCCCTGAGATGCTATATTAGATATCAAATAGAGATGCCAAATATGAAGCTGGACATACCACCTGAGGTTCAAGAGCAAAGTCCAGGTTGGAGATAACATTTGAGGGTCCTCGGGTAACAGAAGGTATCTGATATACTGGATAAGATGAGCAGGTGAGTGAGTGTAGACAGAAAACAGGTATCAGTAATGGAGCTTTGGGACCTGTTGACAGTTAGGAGGTCAAGGAGATGAGGAGGAACCAGCAGCAAAGACAGAGAAGGACCAGCCAGAAGAGAGAAGGGAAGTCCAGAGGTTCCCTGGAAGTCCAGGGAAGACAGTGTTTTAAAGAGGGAGTAATTAGCTGGGTCAGATGCTGCGTGCAGGGCAGGTAGGGTGAGGATGGGGTCTGACACAGAGGTCACTGATGACCTTGACGATAGCCATCTCCGTGGAATGGGAGAGGCAAAGAACAGAAGTAGGTTTGAGGAAAAAAAAGGGAGAAAAGGATTTGGAGACAGCAAGTAACTACTCTTCAGAGATGAGCCAAATTGGGAAACAGGGAAATGGGAGGCAACGGAAGGGAGCTCTGGGGTCAAGAAAGGATTAAGGTAAAATAACAAAACCTTTTGGTTCCTGCAAACTCCACTCTTTTCTAGAAGAGCCTTCCTTCTTCCCCATCTCCATTATTAAAATCCTATGTATCTCTTCACTGCATGTCCAACTCTTTGCAACCCCATGGACTGTGGCCCACCAGGCTCCTCTGTTCATGGGGATTCTCCAGGCAAGAATATTGGATTGGGTTGTCATGCCCTCCTCCAAGGGATCTTCCCAACCCAGGGATCAAACCCAGGTCTCCCACACTGCAGGCGATTCTTTACCATCTGAACCACCAGGGAAGCCCAATACTGGAGTGGGTAGCCTATCCCTTCTTCAGGGGATCTTCCAAACCCAGGAATCGAACTGGGGTCTCCTACACTGCAGGTGGATTCTTTACCAGCTGAGCTACCAGGGAAGCTCTTCACTGTTACACACCTCCATAAAAAGTGTTTAAAAAAAAAAAATCTACGCACCTATGTGGACTAGGAGGCTATAGGATTCTCATCCTGCTAGAAAGAGTATGGATGAGTACAGCCACACTGAAGAGTAACCTAACAGTAAAAACACATTAAGTATATATACAATCCTATCATCAGCAACTCTGCTTCAGGGAATATAATATAACCCCCAGAAATGTTCACATGGAGCATAACGGGATATACCTGAGAATATTCACCGCATTATTATCTGTGATGAGGGAAGGCTGCTGGCAGGTATCCTGGGTGATATACACCAGGGAGAATAGAGCAGCAATCAGATGCCACAAACTAGACAGACACACAGCAACAGGGATGGATCCTAAAAATACATCACTCACCACAAGACTGAGTGGCAAAAGCAAGAAACAGAATGATGTAGACAACATGATACCATTTACCTACATTAAAAATACACGTGCAGAGGGACTTCCCTGGTGGTCCAGTGGCAAAGACTCTGTGCTCATAGTGCAAGAGGCCTGGGTTCGAGCCCTGGTCAGGAACTAGATTCCAGATGCCACAAGGTCAAAGATCTCCTGTGCTACAACTAAGAGCGCAACCAAAGAAACAAAGATTGGAAAAAAAGTTCAGGCGCACCATGCAACTATACACACTTTGAAACATCTACAAATAAAAAAAGCATGTGTACACTAGAATTACTGTGGTAACGGGTCTAAGAATGAAATAGAAAGGAATTCATGAATTCATTAAATAAGGAGAGAGCCTTGCCCAAGCCATGATACTGAGGAGCTTCAACTAGAGTATGATTCCCTCAACCCTCTGGACTGAGATGAAAACATTCAGACATTGCTTAACCATTCCCCCCGGCTTTTATTTTTAGTTTATGTTGTTGTTAACAGCTTTAGTGAGATATAAATCACATGCCACACAATTTGCCTACAGTTCAATGGTTTTCAGTATACTCACAGCTGGGTAACCATCACCACATTCAAATTTAGATTATTTTTATCACCCCCCACCTAAAACCCTTGTACCCTTTAGTCATTACCCACCTAGTTCCCGCCCCCAGCCTGGGCAATCACTAATGATTCTACTCTCTCCCCACAGATGCCTACCCATTCTTCAGGTCCACTTTGAACGTGACTTCCTCAGGTATTTTTCGTGGTCGATCTAGCCAGGAATGACCCTTTCTTATATATTATTACTAAAAATATGAGTTTTTTAAAAATTATTTTCATTTGGCTGTGCCAAGTCTTAGCTGCAGCATGCAGGAGGGATCTTTGATTTTCTTTGCAGTATGAGGGATCTTGGACAGCAAGGAGATCGAACCAGTCAATCCTAAAGGAAATCAACCCTGAATATTCATGGGAAGGACTGATGCTGAAGCTCTAATACTTTGGCCACTTTGATGGGAAAAGCCACCTCACTGGAAAAGACTTTGATGCTGGGAGAGAGTGAAGGCAGGAGGAGAAGAACGGAATGACAAAGGAGATGGCTGGATGGCGTCACCAACTCAACAGACATGAGTTTGAGCAAGCTCCGGGAGATGGTGAAGGACAGGGAAGTCTGGCATGCTGCGGTCCACAGCAAAGAGTCTCAAAGAGTCGGACACCACCGAGCAACTGAACAACCACATGTAGAATCTTTAGTTGGGGCATGTGAAATCTTAGTTGTGACATGTGGGATGTAGTTTCCTGACCAGGAATTGAATCAGGGTCCCCTGAACTGGAAGCACAGAGTCTCGGCCACTGGACCACCAGAGACGTCCCTACAGATACAAGCTACTAGGGCTTAAACGGTGCTTGTCCTTCCTTGTATCCTATTATAAACCTTGCTTGTACTTCATCTCTCCTGGCAAGGAGCCTGTGCCTGGAGGGCATGGATAGTGCCTTGGCTCCCTTCTGCATCAGGATTTCCTGCAAATAGTAAGTGCTTGACAAATACTGAATGACTTCATGGACTTCATTTAGCTCAGTATTCAAAGATTCAAGTTCAAGAATTCTGATTATCAAGAATTAGATTCTGTTATCCAGTATACTGTCTGGATATATACCAGAATATATATATACACACACACACATATACACACCAGGATATACATATATACCAGATGGCTCAGTGGTAAAGAATCTGCCTGCCAATGTAGGAGACGTAAGAGATGCGGGTTTGGTCCCTGTGTTGGGAAGATCCCCTGTAGGGCAACCCACCTTACCTGGAGAATCCCATGGACAGAGGAGCCTGGCGGGCTGTAGTCTATAGGGTCATAGAGTTGGACATGACTTAGCAACTGAGCATGCATCCAGAATACTGGCCTGTGTCATGTGAAATCTTATACACCTCTCTTCTCTATCTTCATCTAAGTCACTGATAAAAAGATTAAAAAGGACAGGACCAAGCATGGATGCCCGGGTTATGTCACAAGAGCTCTGGTAATGATCCAGTAACTAACACTCTCTGGGTACCACTGTTCAACTGGCTGGAACCTCTCCAAACTGTATTGTAACTCAGCCCATTGTCTTTCCATAAGGACATCATGAATTACAGTGGGGAAAGGAAGTGAAATGAAATGAGGACCAAAGAAGCCTTCCTATTTGGCTTGAACTGGATTCTTGAGTTACTTGTATAATAAAAAATAATTTCTTTAAAATATTTTTAAAAAGAAAAAACTGGTTTGTTAAAAAATAAAAATGCCTTGCCCAAACCAGGATATACATAATATCCACAACATACCTATGACTTATATCTAGCAGTGGGATCAAGAGAAATTTATTATAAAAACTCATCCTGGCTTCCTAAGTGTTCAACAGTCATCTGTTCTAAAATTCCTTCCATAATTTTTACCATGGATGCGTAGCTCTCACTGGTCCATAGTTTCTGAAGGCAGTACCTTATCTTCCTTTGAAAAGTAGGAGTTGCCCGATTCACTTTTTAGTACCATGGCCATGCCTCGTTTTCTTAAGCTTACTAGTCTACCTCTGCGATGTCTCCCCCACCATCCCACCCAGGATACAATTCATCTGGGGCCTGGAGACTTGAACTCATCTAAAGGTGCGAGCTACTCCCTTTTCACCTACATGGTTTCAATTTTCTTTTTCCAGTGTTTATTCTATTTTTTCTGGTTTGAAGGACACTTTCTCTGATGAATAAGACAAATGGCAGTCAGGACTTTTCTCCTGCTCTTCTGCTGTCCCATTAATATCAAGCCTCCACTGAGGAGCAGTGGGCTCATCAGTGTGCTTCTGACTCATTTTGCTCTAAACAGTGTTACAACATAAAAGCCGCCTTTGGTGTCTTCTGCAAGCCTCAAACCATTCTGAACCATTCCATCCTCTGTAACGCTCCTGAAGAGGAGGCACAGGAATCTGTGCCTTCCCTTTCTACTGATTTTATGTATTTTTTATTTCATTTATTCTTCACTGCTGCTCGCAGGCTTTCTCGAGTTGCAGCGGGTGGGGGCTACTCTTCATTGTGGGGCACAGACTTCTCGTTTCAGGCAGGCTTCACTAGTTGCGGCTTAAGGGCCCTTGGGCTTTGGCTCAGTAGTTGTGGCGCACGGATTTAGTTGCTCCACAGCATTGTGGAATCTTCCTGGATCACGGATCAAACACATGTCCCCTGCGTTGGCAGGTGATTCTTAACTACTGGACCACCAGGGAAGTCCCTATGCATCTTTAAAACCTGAGTTTATGAGGGAGCTCCCAGGACAGCAGCCCTCGAAAGAGCTGACTACCTTTTCTAAGTTAGAACTATTCATGATAGCCAAAAGGCACTTCAAGAAAATGGAAGAAGAGCTACTACCTGAAGAACTAGAACGCAGAACATAAAACCACCCTACCAATGAAATTACCTTATATTCTCCTTTGGAACTTCAAGTATTCTCAGGGGCAGTGTAGGAACCAAATTAAATCATAATAATTATAAAAAGGACAATGTTAGAGATAAATATAGGTTACTAATGGCATCTGGTCCCATCACTTCATGGGAAATAGATGGAAAAACAGTGGAAACAGTGTCAGACTTTGTTTTTTTGGGCTCCAAAATCACTGCAGATGCTGATTGCAGCCATGAAATTAAAAGACGCTTGCTCCTTGGAAGGAAAGTTATGACCAACCTTGATAGTATATTAAAAAGCAGAGACATTACTTTGCCAACCAAGGTCCGTCTAGTCAAGGCAATGGTTTTTCCCGTGGTCATGTATGGATGTGAGAGTTGGACTGTGAAGAAGGCTGACCACCGAAGAATCGATGCTTTTGAACTGTGGTGTTGGAGAAGACTCTTGAGAGTCTCTTATACTGCAAGGAGATCCAACCAGTCCATTCTAGAGGAGATCAATCCTGGATGTTCATTGGAGGGACTGATGCTAAAGCTGAAACTGCAATACTTTGGCCACCTCATGCGACAAGTTGACTCACTGGAAAAGACTCTGATGCTGGGAAAGGTTGGGGGCGGGAGGAGAAAGGGACGACGGAGAATGAGATGGCTGGATGGCATCACCGACTCTGTGGACATGAGTTTGAGTGAACTCCGGGAGTTGGTGATGGACAGGGAGGCCTGGCGTGCTGTGATTCATGGGGTCGCGGAGAGTCGGACACGACTGAGCGACTGAACTGAACTGAACTGAACTGAACTAAGGGAGCACAGAAGATTCACTACTTCATTGCTTCTTTAAAAACAGAGATGAGGCAAAGTAATATATTAGCTTTACCTCATCAAGATCTTTGGTCTCTCTGCCCAATTCATCATCATCTTCATCGGAATCAAGCTCTGGTCCGATGTAATTCCCAAACTCATCATACAAGTCTGTATCCATGGTGCTAAAATTCAACAAGAGAAAAGTTAGATGCTGGTGAGGGAACCAAGGCCTCCACCCTAGCCTATGGTTGACCATATCCCTTCACACATTCTCCTCTCCAGTTACATCAACCCACCAACTCCTCCTCTAAAGCCCTGTACCTGTCTCTCCTCTCTGTCCTAATCCGGTGTCTGTTTACATACACTTTGCCCACTTTTTCCCCTCCCCTCCACCAGGGCTCAAACCCACGCCCCCTGCAGTAGAAGCATGCGGTCCTAACCACTAGACTGCCAGGGAAGTCCCAGCCCACTTGTTTTTTCCTTTTATACTAAAAGAATTTAAATTTTAAAATAATTACATATAGGAAGTTGCAAAAACAGTGCACATCACTTTTCCGTAAGTTATTTGAGAATAAGTTGCTGATACAATGTCTCATCACATCCTCAGACGTGCAGGAGTTGGTAAACTATAGCCTGTGGCCAAATCTGGCTGTTCTCATAACAGCCTGGAAGGTATGATTTTTTTTAATATTTTTAAACAGTTGGAAAAAAAAGTCAAAAGAATAGTATTTCATGATACATGACAATCAGTTCTATGAAATTCAAATTTCAGTGTCTATGAAAACAGTTTTACTAGAACACAGCCATGCCCGTTTTTTTAATACTGTCTGTGGCTGCTTTCACCCTGTAACAGCTGAGTAGCTGCCTCTGAGAATATAGGGCCCTCAGAGCCTAAAATATTTACTATCTGGCCCTTAACAGACAAAGTTTGCCAACCCCTGCTCTCAGTGCATGTGATTCCTACAAACAAGGACATTCTTCTACATAACCACAAAACAACCATCAAAATCAGAAAATACTGACACACTACTACACCTAATCCACAGGCCCCCAGACAAGTTTCAGAAATTGTTCCACTAATGTCCTGCACAGGAAAGGATTCTATGCTTGCACCTGGCTATCATGTCTTTAGTCTCTTTCAATCTGGAACAATCCTTGGCCTTTCCTTGATTTCTATGACTTGACACTTTCGAAGATTATAGGCTAGTGAGCTTGTAGAATGTTCCTGAATTTAAGTTTGTCTGATGTTTCCTCATGATTAGAGTCAAGTTATGCTCTTTTTTTTTTTTTTCAGTAAGAATATCACAGTAGTGAGGCTGTGCTCTTTTCAGTGCAACTCCTAACAAGTGGCATATGATTTTAATTTCTTCCATCAGTGGTGATGTTAACTTAACCACTTGATTATGGTGGTGTCTACCAGGCCTTTCCACTGTATAAAGCTACTTGTTTTCTCTCTGCAGTTAATAATCAAAATAACTGTTCAAAGACCATTTCCTTCAAGTCTTCCTAGAGCCTCAATTTCTCACTCACCTATGAGCTACAGCCTTTTGTGTCTTTATCAGCATTTACTTCTGTCATCAATGGTGGTTAACTGCACTAATTACCCTCAACAACAACTCTACAGCTTACAAGTAACAGACAACAGACCAGAGCATGGGTTACTGGTCAGGGCTCTGGAACTGGCAGACCTAGATTTGAATCCAAACTCTGTCACTTAATAACTATGATAACTATGTCACTTTAAGAAAGTTATTCACCTCTTCAAGCCTGTTTCTTCAATTGGAAAATAAAGTAATTAATTTTCATCACATAAAGCGTTATGAGAATTAAACAAAATAGGCTATGTAAAGAATTCATCATGATTCCTGAATCAATCAATATTAGCTGGCATTATTTTTTAGCCATTCTTTTGTCTGTTTTATTTGTATTTTTTAGTTAAAAAAAAAACAAACAAACTTTTTTAGCCATTCTTGAAAACAGGAACCCTGTGCTCCTTGTGCCCATGTGCCAGTGCCCAAGACAGCACTTCACATAAGTAGGCACCGGATAAACGTTAACTGACCAGAACGTTCTATTTTGAGATACTGGTATTTCTTCCACAAGTGTAATCCCTCCACCTCCTTCAGTGCCCCTTGTTGAGTGCTGATTGTGGATGAAATTGAGAATTAAGAACACTACTAATAAGTAAATGTAAATAACCACGGAAACTTTCATATGCATATTCTTTTTATTTCCAAAGAGCTATCATCTCTGTGCACATTTCATTCTCCCAAGACACCCATGAAATGACTGCAGAAATTTCTACACAAGGCTGTTCATGAAATAATTCAAGTCATTTCTGCTCCAGGGCCATTGCACTTACTCTTCTCTTCCAAAATGCTCTTCCCTTGGGCATGTATACCTTGTTCCTTCATCTCACTCAGGTCTCTACTAAAACAGCACCTTCTCTGAGAAACCTTCCCTTGTCACTCTAAAAAACTCCTCTCCCACACATACACTCTCCAACCCCTATTTTCAATGTTTTATTATTTTTATTGACATTTATCATTAGCTGACAAGTACCTATTCGTGTATTTACCTTCACCTCTGCAACTACAGTTTAAGCAAGGACTGGTTTTGTTTGTTTTCACTTAAAAGGGTCCCTGGCACAAAACAGAACCACTTGCTGAATGACGAAATGTATGGCTCCAACAAGGCACAGAGAAGATAGCTGACCTGCCCACAGTTGCACAAAACTAGTGAATTTCGGTACCAAACTTCACTGCTGCTTCCCGCTACAATGCAGGCTTCAAAGGAACACAGAGTAACGACGGAGGGAGCTTGATAGAGAAGTGAAGGCGGCGCAGTTGGAAGAGAAAGTAAGATAGGGGAATAGACACTCCAAGAACGACCCCTGCCCAGGGAAAGGGTTTTATAGACGGACGACACGCAGGGAACCCACGAATCTGTTGGCCGGGGGAACGGGCGGGCTTTCATTCTCTATCCTACTCCACGCCTCAATTTACCCATCTGTAAAATGAAAGTGGCATATAACATATAGCATCTCTTCCAGATCTGACATTTAATTTCCCATTCCACCAGTGCAAGCCTCCCCTGACGCTAAGCAGCGCCACTCACCTCCTTCTGCTCAGCCAAAAACTCCGGGTCGGCCGCTGGAGACCGTGCTTCCGCCCCACGCCGCCTCACCGCCTGCGCCCGCCGTCCGGAAGGACCCCACAGGCGCCGCGGTCGCGTTTCTTCCCGGGAGGGCAGCCCTCTGCCTGTGGACCAGCTCGGAGGAATCCCGGCTGCGGACACAGGAACCTGAGAAGAGGAACTGTGGGTCCCCAAACCACGGCGTGGGCTCCTCCAAAGAAAGCGAGGCCTGAGGACGCGTGAATCTGATCAGGCGCCTCTGGGCCACCCTGACCGGGGGCCTTCGGGGCGGTCACGTGGGAGGCTGTTGTAGCAGTTGCTGGGCAACCACAGCTGCTGGAAGTGGTCTACGCTGAGCTGACTTTGTCCGGCAGTATCTGGGCATCCTCAAAGAAAGAAAGGAAATCGAGGCCCCGGCTGCTGGGGTGAAGGTCGGGGGCAGGGGGATTAGCTGTTCTAGATTTTCAGTGATTGGGCAAGGTTCAGAACTAGGCAGGAGTCAGGACACCTGAGTTCATTTCCTGGCCAGCCCACCCTACTTCTTGGTCTTTCGCTTACCCATGTTAGGGTGGACGGTTGGTTTTAGACCTCCTGCTTCCGTGTTGGGGCTTCCCTGGTGGCTCAGACGGTAAAGAATCTGCCTGCAGTGCTGGAGACCTGGGTCAGGAAGATGCCCTGGAGGAGGAAATGGCAACCCACTCCAGTATTCTTGCCTGGGAAATCCCAGGGACTGAGGAGCTTGGTGGGGATGACTTCGCCACGTGATCTTTAGCTAATAGCTCGGAGCACTAGTAGTAAGGTTCAGAAGGGTCTCACCGCAGTAAATGCGGATCCAAGATTAAAACTCGTATAGGTGATCTCCCTATAGAACGAATCAATCAGCCTCAGACACGTGGAAGTTGCAGAAGTGCATAGACAGAACTAAAGAGGTTACCCGAGTACCTAGGGATTTATGCTCCAGCCTTGGGCTGGACAGAGGGATTTGAGAACGGGAATCATTAAGCCCCTTCCTCTGTCGCGTCTACTTGATTTCCTGCTCAGTCATTGCATCTGGTTGCAGGTGGAAAGTATCTTTCCTCCTTAAAAGACATTTAAGGATGGGTGCTTCCCTGGTGGCTCAGATCGTAAAGAATCTGCCTGCAGTGTGAGAGAGACCCGGGTTGGATCCCTGGATCGGGAACATACACTGGAGAAGGGAATGGCAACCCACTCCAGTATTCTTGCCTGGAGAATTCCATGGACAGAGCCTCCTGGTGGGCTACAATCCATGGAGTCGCAGCTGCGACAGGATAGAACGACTAATGCTTAACTTAGCAATGGGTGAATTTTTATCCCTGGGCTCAAGAATAGCTTACAGTAGTTCTGATTTTGTGTAAGGGCCTCTATAGCAACTTGTATATAGTGAGTCCTTGTGGAAATGTGAAGGAACGAAATTCTGAAATCGAAATGCTTCCTCAGCCAAAGCACCAATACTAAAATATTTTTAGAGACAGAATAAAAAAAAATGAAAAATTGCTATTTGAAACAACATGGATGGACCTAGAGAGTGTTATGCTAAGGTGTTATAGAGTATTACAGGGTATTTTAAGACAGAGAAAGTTAAATACTGCATTATTTCACTTATATGCAAAATCTAAAAAACAAAACAAGGAAAACAGAGTCAAAGATACTGAGAACACACTGGTGGTTGCTACAGGGGAAGGTGGGGGGGGATGGATGAAATAGATTGAGAGGCACAAACTTCCAGCCATAAAATATATTGTTATGAGAATGTAACATACAGAATAGGGAATAAGTCAATAATATTGTAATAACTCTTAAATTATGACAGATGGTAACTAATTGTGGTGATCATCTGGTAATGTATATAAATGTTGAATTACTGTGTTGTACACCTGAAACTAATATAACATTTAATGTCAATTAAATTCCAATTAAAAAATATTTTCAGAGGCAGAGAACAAAATTAAGATAAGGCACTAAATTGAAAGTCAAGACTGTTTTCAGCGACAACAAATCTTAAGCAAGACCTCACTGTGCGACTCAGCTCCCCTCTGTAAAACAGAGAACTAGATTTTTGTAACACCCCCAAAGATAAGTAGTTATCCAGAGTGCTTTGGGGTCATTTTGTTGGCTGGCAAAGAATCCAGATGCAAACGCCCACCGCCCTCCCATCCCTGATGTTCGTCTTCTGTTTGACATTCATTTCCTTTGCCTTCCTAGGCAGGGGCCATGAAAAGGAATGACATCATCAACTTCAAGGCTTTGGAGAAAGAGCTGCAGGCTGCACTCACTGCTGATGAGAAGTACAAACGGGAGAATGCTGCCAAGTTACGGGCAGTGGAACAGAAGGTAGCTTCCTATGAGGAATTCAGGTCAGCTTAATGCCATTTTTCTCAGGCTCTCCTGTTCTGGTTTACTATAGTGGATAAGAGCATGCACTTGGCGTCAGACCATTCTGGGCTCAGTCTTAGCCCTACCTTCTGCTACGTGTGTGATCTTATGCAAATTATTTTCCCTATCTGAGCCACTATTCATCATGATTAAACATTGCACATAAGATTCTGAGCACGATACGTAACACATGGGAAGTGCTCAAAAGTTATCAGTTACTTTTGCTGTTGTTATTTTTCTCATAGGGGCTTGCCAACAGGTTCAGCCTGTTTCATGCAGAGTCCAGCCACCTCATACTTACAGGCAGCATAAGGTCCATCCCCTAATCTCTGGCCTTTTCTCATAGGGGTATCGTCCTTGCATCACATCTGAAGCCGCTGGAACAGAAGGACAAGATGGGAGGAAAGAGGCCTGTGCCCTGGAACTGTCACACTAGTCAGGGAAGGCCTTCCCAGGATGAAATCACTGAAATCTCCCTGGTAGGTGAGGCCCAGCAGGAGTCTCTGCCCTCAGCCTCCCGTCCTATCTTTTTACAACATATACATTTTCCTTGTGTCTCATGTAAAGCCAACAGAAGCAACCTTCTGCCTCCCAATTCCAGAAAGAAAAGCAACTGGTGGGTGATGAGACTCAAACCTGCCAGATCAAGTCAGAAAGGTGTAATTGGCAGGCCCCTGTCCATCAGCCCTTGGCTTGCATTCCCAGATCAGATTTGGGGTGCCCTGCCTTGGGTTATATGGTAGAGTCTGATTCTCTGGCACAGTTGGGAAGGAGATACACCCTGTCAGATCCTGAACACTTGAGTTCTTTTTTCTCCTCCTGAAGTTTCCAAATACCTCCCACCCCCACCCTTCTCAGAGTGAAGTCTGACTTACACTTGTAGAACAGGGCTATGTCCACACTCATCAGCAGGAAAGTCCTGGTACAGCTGAGAATCTCACATCATGGCCTGCATTTTTTCCTCTTGGGACCCTCCCTCCCCATCCCATCCCCTGTTCCTTCATCTGAAAATAAGGCCCACAGGGACTGCGGCCATGCCAGTGCTCAGAGACCAATACCAGAGCTGAAAACCTCATGGGGTCCCCTCGCTGTCACAGAGCAGCTAGAGGAGCTCGGGACTCTCTTTCCCTTCCTTTGTGATCCAGGAGAAAACGCTCTTCCAGCCTGAGACCTCAACTGAGTTCTACCGTGACTGGCGGCGACACTTGCGCAGCGGGCCAGAGCGCTACGAGGCCCTGCTGCAACTCGGGGGTCCGAAGCTGGGCCGCCTCTTCCAGATGGACGTGGGGTTTGGACTTCTAGGGGAGATGCTGGTGGCGCTGGCCGATCATGTGAGGCCTGCTGACCTCTGGGCGGTGCTGGGGATCCTGCACAGCCTGGCCAGCACTGGGCGCTTCACCCTGAACCTGAGCCTGATGAGCCGTGCAGAGAGAGAGAGTTGCAGAGCCTTGTTTCAGAAGTTGCAGGTCATGGGCACTCCCAGCCCGGAGGGGCAGGGTCTGGGGGAGAAGCCGGGTGGGCTTCAGGAGGAGGAGCGTCTGCTGCAAGGGCTGCTGATGCTATACCACGTGGACTAATGGGACCATTTACCTTCAGAGGCCCCCAGTGGTCATCAGATTTTTTGATGGTCTTGGGGGCTCTGCGGGACTTTAATCAGAAGCCCACACCTGATTCCCTTTTGGATTTAGAGTTTTCACAACCAAAGCAGGAACTGAATTTTCACTTTTCCCCCAGCCCCTTGGGGGCTTCATATTCTGAGCTTTGTAGATCTACAGGATGGTCAAGGGCCAAGCTGAAAGACTTTTGCTTCCCACCCTTAGAGTCTGCTAGTCTGCTAGCCCATGGCCCTGAGATATGGGTGAGCACCCAACCAAACACTGGTACCACCCATCACAGCCTCCACTCAAAACAAGGAAAAAACAAAATTGTTAATCCTCCATGGTCAACAAATACTGATCTCCATAGTTCTTTTCTTAAAATTGATTTTTATTGGAGTATAGTTGCCTTACAATGTTGTTAGTTTCTTCTGTATAGCAAAGTGAATCATTTATACGTACATATATATATATATTCTCATTAGTTATCTATTTTATACATAGTAGTGTACATATGGTCAATCCCAATCTCCCAGTTCATCCTGGGAAACCAATGAATGGACATTTAGTCAATAAATGATCAAATGCTACCTCATTTGAAGTGGAATATTTTTCTCCAGGGGCTGAGTTCCCATGCAGGTTGGGCCTGAGAAAGCCCCAAGCCTTCAGCTCAGGCCTGGCCAGTCTCCCAGATATCTTCAGATGGCCAGATGTGCAGATGGGAGGGTTTCCTTCAACTCTCAGATTAACCAAAGGGAAGACCTTTCCACCAGGCAGGCAGACAGGGCAGAGCCTGAAGCGGAAGGGCAGAGATTTTCCCAAACTTGTACCTGGGCCCTTGTTTCTCCTCCCGGCTTCCCCTGACCCAGTGTTCTAGAATGCTAGAGTTCTAGAAAGGGGAGAGGGAGCCAGATTCTAGAATGGGTTTCTCCTCAAGATCACATCTGGAACATGAGAAGGGCATCTTGTATGTTAACTGGTAATCAACTGCCTTGCCTATGGCAGCTTCCTCTGCAGACTGTTGCTTCATTTTCTGGCTGCTGAATCCTTTCCTCATATAGATGCCTCCTCCCAGTAGTGATTTATAGAAGCCCCATAGGCCTTTAGTGCCTCGGGTTTGCCCTGCCCCCTTTGACCCTTCCCTTGCGCAGGCATGAACCTGGCCCACACCACTATGCTCCTGTGGGCGTGGGGGAGCCTCCAGGCCTTTGAAATAGTGGAGAATGAGAACATCTTTCAGAGGACCCCCTGCCCGGCTTTCCTGATGTTTGACAACGCGGCCTACCTGGCCGACATGAGCTTCGAGCTCCCCTGCTCCTGTAAGCCGGAGGAGGTGTCCGCTGTCGTCTGGTACTATCAGAAACACCTGGGCAGCAGCCACACCAAAGTGCTGACGGACTTCGATGGGCGGGTGCTGACGGAGGCAGCCCAGGTGCGCGTGGGCAGCGACATGCTGGTCCGCTTCAGCATCCGCATGTTCAGCCTCTTGGTCTTCCGGGCACAGCCGGAGGACTCCGGCTTGTATTTCTGCGGCACCCGCAAGGGGGACTACTTTTACGCCTACGACGTGGACATCCAGAGCAGTGAGGGGATGGTGGCTACCTTCAAGGACCAGGGCCAGGAGCCCTTGGAAGACGAGTACCACGGGAGCCTCCGCGTCTTCACCACCTTCTGGGAGTGGACCCCCTGTGACCGCTGCGGGGTGCGCGGGGAGCAGTGGCGTATAGGTCTGTGCTACCTGCAGAGCCCGGACCTCTCTCCCCGCTACCGCAAGATACCGCCCAACGTGGTGTCTTGTGGTTCGAGGGCTGTGCCCAGGCAGCTCCGGGCCAAGGCCAGCGACCACAACCCCGAGCTGCTGGTTCGGAGCTGCCTGATGCCCTGCGAGAAGAAGAAGAAGGTCCAGGAGGGCGTGATGGCCATCTTCAACTATGTGTCCAAAGTGGGCAGCCGGCCCTGGTTGCCCCAGGTGCCCATTCAGTTCCACCAGCAGAGGCTGGGCCACGGACTCATCATCTCCTGCCCCGGGGCCCGGCCAGAACACGCTGTGGCCTGGGACAAGGACCACCAGTACCTCTACCGCACGCAGTACCTGAAGGGCGTCAACGGGTCCATGAGGGTGTTCATCGACCACGGCAACCATCTCCACATCCGCTTCACCCGGCTGGAAGACCGGGGCATCTACTATTGCTGGCGGCAGGGCGAGCGCATTGCTGGGTTCCGACTGGGCGTGGCATCTCCAGGTCGCTACCGGGTCTCCTTCTCTGACCCCGAGACTCGGGCCGCCCTGGGGCTCATTCTGATAAGCTACGTGCTCATCACGGTCATCTTTATCAGCGTTCACCTTTGTCGTTGCTGCTGTTACTTATTCCGCTTTTGTCCCAACTTCTCCCCCAGGCTCTCTCTCCCCCAGCTCTGAAGACCAGCTGTGCTCAAATGTGTTTGTTAAATGGTCCCAGATGCCTTGGTTGGGGGCGGGGCATGTGACCCTGCCCCCCCATTTTTGTGAGCAAGTCTGGAACCTCATCTGGGAAGCAGGGAAGCCTGAACAGGTGGGAGATGGGGAACTGAGTCCAGGATGGAAGTAGTCGGAGTGCACGTGTCTTCTGACTTCACGCTCAGAGAAGGAAGAAGTGAACCTAATATTTATCACCTATCTGGTGTTGACCGCGTTTGATGTGCTTTATTTTCTTGCCTTCGTGGATTGCCAAGTGGGTGCTGTTTGAACTGAAGGTAGCAGAGAGAGGAAGAAAAGAGTTGGGGTACCTAGTATATATCCTCTTTGCCTTCTTTCCCAGCCTCATCCCGGGAGCAGCAGGTAGAAATGGTGAGTTTGGGAATAAAGGCAGAGACCAGGACAGGAGAAATGGGTGAGGAAAGTGGAGACTAAATTCAGGGCTTTCCTGAGAGATGGCACCCAGCCTGGGGGCTGGGGGTGAGAAGAGGAGCCCGAAGCAAAGGCAGTAGGTGCGTGGGGCACCAGGGCTGGCGAGCAGAGCAGGGTTGGAGGTGGGATGTGTCATGTGGTCACTTCTGGGGATGCTGGGGGCCCCAAGATGATCAGTGATAAGAAGCAAGTTGTGTCTTGCCTGAGGCTACTTCCTGTCCTCTGCCCCAGCCTCAGCCTCTGCTGAACAGATCAGAGTCCACTCTGGGGAAGGCCACAGCAGTTGTCTTTATTTGTTGCATTTATGTCAATGACTAAAGCCCGCAGTAATGCCCCGAAGGTTAGCAGCAGTGGGTGGCAGGAGAGAGTGGGGGAAGGGTATGCAGTCAAGTCCCTCTGACTTGGAGGGAGATGGGGACCCAAGGGTGGGCTTCGGAGCCCCACTTGTGGGTACTGATCATCTCATGCCCACCAGTCTCCCTGTGAACAGCAGAACAGGTGCTCAGGGTAAGTGTCTGCCCCAAGCTTTCCTGCCTCCAGGCTGCGGGAACACAAACCAGTGTCTTCACTCTGCATGGGCCTCAGGTTTCGAATCATAAAATAAAGTACTACCTAAAACATGGGGAGGGGGTATGTTTTGTACTTGACTAAGAGGGGACTACAGGGGCCTTGGTTTAGGGAAGAGTAGTGATCACTGTGGGGAGAGGAGGTTGGGTGGCAACAGAGGCTTCACCTAGCAGTGTTTCCTGGGGTCAGGTGGCAGTTGCAGGGACTCACAGGCCTGGGTGGACAGGGTTTACGCAGCAAGGAAAGGGTCTTGAGAGCTGGGACAAAGCAGGCCCCGCTCCCATGAACAGCAGCCTCTTCCTTTCCTGTGTCAGCATCTTCAAGAGGATGAGTCACTTTCTTGATTCCCACGACCCAAAGGCCAAGTGTAATTGCTCACCCACGACCCCCACTCTGATGTCTAGCATCATCCCAAGCGCTGCCCCCACCATCTCTACCTGCCCCCTCCAGCCTGTATCAGAGTCCTCCTGGGCTTGACCTCTCTGTACCCACAGCAATGGGCAAGGCCCCCTTTTACTCCCTCCCAGCACCCCTTTCCTCTGCACTTACACTATACTTCCCCCAAGCGCAGAGAATCAAGCTCCCACGGGCCCATGGCATGCCCACGTGGCAGTTCAGTGGGGCTGAAACACTCGATGCATCGTTCAGGAGGCCCCTCTGCAATCTGAGCAGGCCAGGAATTCTGTCTGCTGACTCTCCCAGTTGGCAGGATAGCCCCACCCACCCTCAGACTGGTCAGAGTCAGTCTAGAAGAAAAAGCCTCTGGCCAAGGCCGCCTTGTCTTGGGGACTTCCTCTGCCTGTCTCAGACTCTCAGTTTTCCTCCAGCAGCCCAAGGCCCCATTCCCAGATACCCCCAGACACCTCCATCTCTGGCAACTGTTGCCGTGACAACAGAGGTTCGGGAGGGTAGGGTGATTTATGAGGTCTCCCTGCCCTCCCCGCTTTCTCTCCTCCCTCCCAATTCTAACCCAAGCTGCTGGCCGTGCCCCTCCAGGCCTCCCTTTGGGGTGAGTGCCCTGTTAGTGTTGCTGGGTGTGGGGTGGGTGCTGTCTGACAGGCTTAATGCTGATGGAGCCTAGGGTGGCAAGCTGGCATAGAGATGGAGCGGGAAGAGGAGCAACTGGATTGGGTGGGAACTCAATTCTGGGGAAATTAACTAGCAGAGAAGGGACAGCTACCCTGACTCCTGCTGCAGACCCCTCAAACGGTGGGGAAGTGACCACCAGACGGGTCCTGCTCACATCACTTCCTTGTGCTCCTGCTTGGACTCCTTAATGACCTGAAGGGGACAGAGAAGGTGCCACAGTTAGGAGCTCACACAGACTCCAGGTCCACCACGGCTAGGCAATGTGACCTGGGACAAGTTCCCAGCCTTCCAACTTTTCTATGATAGTAACCAGCACGCCGCCATGCAGCAGTCAGAGGGAGAAACGAACTAATCCTGTCAAACAACTAGCAAACATCTGCCTGGCACATGCTGAGCTGCTGTTGTAAGATTAGCTAGTTCTGTTGCTGGTACGGTGGGGAGGGGATATGCCCAATCTCCTCTTCCCATTCTTCTGCCAGGTCCCTTTCACCAAGCTGAAAGTTGAAAGTTGGGAGTGAAAGTTGCTAAATTTAATTTTCTTTCTGTCTCCCCCAGGCCTGCTGTGGGGGCACTTGAGTCTGAGGGTGAGAAAGGGAGAAAGAAAGCCAGAGTCAGGACCCAGTCCCATGGCCTAAGCATCTAGGCTCCCCTTAGTGTAGGGACTGGGGAATGGAATTATATCTGGGCTCCTTCCCCTCTTCCAGAGCCTCCCAGAGGAACTCTTGGGAGTTATGGAGGACCTTCAATATGCCGGTCCAGGCTTTCTCCCAGAGCCTGCTGGGGCCAGAATCCTGGGCCTGCCCTCCTCACCTCTCCATCCCGCATCTCCACGGTCTTCACCACAATGTTCCTCTTGAGGTGGCCTTCTGACACGGACTTGGTGTCCAGGCTGGTTTCTGCAGACATGACGAGAGGAGGCCTCCATAGGCTATCAGGGCCCTAGACATCCTCTCCCACCCTTGGTTTCCCCCTGAGACCCCTAATCATGAGTACAAAAGCCTATCCAACCAGAGAAGTCCTAGGCTATCCCAGAGGGGCTGGCAACCTCCTAAGTCCCCATGGTGCCAAGCAAGCCCTCACTGCCCTGCTTGCTGTCCTGGCCTGGCTGTATTTCAGCCCCTCTGCAGTCCCTCACCTGGCCCCTGGCTCCCTGACAATCCAGCATCATGCCAAGGAAAGAGCATGTGGTTATTGAAGTCAGGCAGGCCAGAGCTTGAGTCCCAGCTCAGTCACACAACTACGGGTAAGTTAATTTACCTCTTCCAACCTCAGTGTCCTCATCTGCAAAATGGGGATGCTGCTGCCTACTTCTCTAGGTGGAAGTAATGAGTCAGTTAACTGAAATAATGTGTGTAAAACAATGGGCACATATTCATGTTCCGTACACATGGGTCCCTCTCCCGTTCCTCTTCCCTTTTCCTGCTTCTCTCTCCACTTCTCTAGGACCCTTTTCTGTCTGGTATGTGGCAGCACTGCCTCTACCTGGTCCTCTGGTTAACTCTTCTGATACTGAACTAAGTCCTAGGACATGCATGGCTAGTGTTCCTAAATTTCTAGTCCAGAAGAATTATTTTTTCCCTCAGCTGAGAATTATTTGAGGGCCACATACAAGTAAGAAGTAATTTATTCCCCCTTGCAGAGAGAAAAATATAACATGTCACACTCACTAATGTTTAATATTAAGAGCAGGGGACATAAAACTTTGTTCACTCCAAGAGAGCAGCAGTCTAGAGGGAAATAATCCTCTGGGCTGAATCATCCCTGAGCTGAACAACTGAGACTCAGGGACAGAGGGATCAGGCCAAGAGCTTGGCCGCCAGGCACTGTGAGACTCTAGGGGCCCTCCTGGTGATGGGAAAGAGGTGAGGCAGAAGCTGGTGTTTGCTCAGAGGCCCAGAGCATCTCAGCTGAGTACCCGAGGACTTAGCACCTTGAACACTGGCCAACTCTATTACTTTAATGTACATTTACCCTGTTCCAGGTCCTGGACTGGGCGCTGAGATTGCTGGGGAAATGACACAGGGTTGGCCCTTTAGGGAAACCTGGGAGGAGGGAGCTCAAGAAGATGGGGAAAGTGGGCTTGGTGAGCTTGCTCCCTATCAAGCTGAGAAAAGCACCACGTCTAAAAGGCAGGCAGCTAACCGAGAGCCGGCGGGGCTCCATCTACAACCTGGTGAGCCTGAATTGGTATAACTTGTATTGTGAGCCTTTTGAGATGTCTTGTGACCTTGTGACTTTCCCCTTCTTTGGTGCTTTTGCCCCCTGTAGTGACAAGCAGTTAAAAAAACACACAGACATCAAACACTCAGCTGGACAGGGATCTGAAGACAGGAGAGGGGTTAAGACCCTCACTCAGTTCTGCAGTGGAATGGGGAGTGGGCATGGGAGGAGGGACACAGGACAGAGCAGGACAGGAGTGGCTGCAAGCCCCACCTGGAATGCTCTGGGATGGTGTGTTCTGGCTGGAAGTTCTGCCGTGAATAATGAAGGTCCCCACAGAGAGCATGGGGCCCCTCTGCCCTGGTCCTCGGCCTCAGATCAGAAGAGCAACCCACAGGCCTGGGGGAGGGGGCGGGAATCCAACACCCTGCCCACAAAACCCCGTTCTACTGACCTCGGATCTGCAGGTTGGAGAAGGTCTGCACAGGAATGGTGATGCTGAAAGACAGCAGAAGGAGAGGGGTAACCAGCCTGCCAGAGGACTTTCCCAGGCCAGATCCTGGTCCAGGGTCATCATGATAGCTTCAAGGCCCTTTTCCTTGCCAGGAAGGGCGGACCCCATCTCTTAGCTTCTGCAGCAGCCAATGCACTCCTGGGGCTCTAAGAGCTCTGCGTGTTATAAGCAAGGGGAACATCTCCATTCAAAAGAGAGTGAGTGTTCTGAGGATGACAGAGGGGAGGGGAGAGCGGTGAAGAGAGTTCCCAGGAGGCAGAGGAGATTGGTCAGCAGAAAAGAAGTCCAGTCTTTGTTGGGAGGGTGGGGAGTGAGCCTTTTAGTTTGGAAGATAACCCAAGTCCTTATCCTAGGACCTGATCAGCATGGTCTGAATTGAATCCATTCATTCATTCATCAGGCATTTATGAATACCAACTGTGTGTTAGGTGAGCACTGTGCTGGGCACTGGGATAGGAGGGGACTGGTCACGAGGCTGAATAAGACAGTCCCTGATGGGGCTTCCCAGGTGGCGCAGTGGTAAAGAACACATCTGCCAAAGCAGGAGACACAAGAGACGTGGGTTCTATCCCTGGGTCGGGAAGACCCGCTGGAGAAGGAAATGGCAACTCACTCCAGTATTCTTGCCTGGGAAATCCCACGGACGTAGGAGCCTGATGGGCTACCGTCTATGGGAGTCGCAAAGAGTTGGACATGTCCGAGCACACATGCACGCGTGAAGGGAGCAAGGCGACTCTGGGGCGGGGCAGTAGGGCAGGCGGCCCGTCTGGGCTCACCGGTTCTCCTCGCCCTCCAGCAGCTTCCTGTAGGTGGCGATCTCGATGTCCAGGGCCAGCTTGACGTTGAGCAGGTCCTGGTATTCCTGCAGGTGGCGCGCCATCTCGTCCTTGAGGCTCTGCCCCTCTTCCTCCAGCCGGGCCAGCGCCTCCTGGTAACTCGCGGCCTCCCGCGCGTGGCGCTCCTCCTGCTCGCGCATCTGCCGCTCCAGGGACTCGTTCTGTGGGTGGAGCCGGACCGTTCCCCGAGGCCCCGCCCCAAGTGACTTTTCAGAGCTCCGCCCCCGGCCGGTCCTTCGGCATCTGCTAGGGCCTAGGTCCCCGGTCCCTGGGTCGCTCACCCCGTCCCCCTCCTCCGCCCGTGCTCACCGTGCCGCGCAAGGACTCCAGGTCGCAGGTCAAGGCCTGCAGCTGCCGCCGGTAGTCGTTGGCCTCGTGCTTGGCCTGGCGGAGCAGCTCCGCGTTGCGGGCGGCGGCGTCGTTCAGGTCCGCAAACTAGACGAGGAGAGGGCTTTATGCTGGGGTGCGGTCTGGGGCCGCAGATCGCGGGAGCTTAGTGGGCCCGGGGGGTTGGAACGCGGTCTGGAGGATCAGGGAGATGGACCGGACGGTAGGGTTGTTTTCCAGCCCACCCCACGCCATTGGGTGACAGACAACACTGCTACTTCTCTAGCATCTAGCTCAGATGATCTAGCCTGATGAGGGAACGCGTGAATGAGCAGAGGGTGCCACAGAGCCCAGACTCTCCAGTAGCTCCATCCTCGGGACTGAACCCTGTCCTCCTCGCTCACACACAGGGAGCTCTGGTGAGCAGAGACCAGGTTCTAATAACGAGGCTGAATAAGACAGTCCCTGATGGGGCTGTCCCTCAGCCTGCGCGGAATCCCTCATGGCTCCATCACGCCTTAACCTGCTCAGAACCATCACTGACTTCTGCCACTTACACTCCCCAGCTCCATGCCCTGGGCCAGGATCTCCGGGCCCCCACTTTTCTGTGCTTTATGGCCTCTGCTCAGGCTGTGTGCTGCACCCTGAATGCCCCTTTCTCTCTTCTCTTTATGTTCGTAGGCTGCCAGTCCCATCTGGCCCACTGCCCTCCCATGAAATCCATCCTGCTCCCACATTGCGTATAAACCCTGCCCTGCTGTGTTCTTCATAGACATCAGACTGAGTGACATCACATCTCCCTGCTCAGATGTGTCTTTGTATGCTGGGCAGAGCCTGGCATGCAGCGGATGTTCAATAACCCAGGATGCAGATGACAGAAGCATCAAGGCTAGGGACTTCCGTGGCAGTCCAGTGGTTAAAGCTCCACCCTTCCAATTCGGGGGGTGTGGGTTGATCCCTGGTCAAGGAACTAACATCCCACATGCTTCGAGGCATGACCAAAAAAGCCCCCCAGATAAACAGTTAAAAAAAAAAAAAAAGAATACAGGCTCTTAAGTGAGACAGCTAGGGTTAGAAATCCAGCTCTGTTGCTTAGGAGCTCTGTGAGTTTGGTCAAATTGGTTAACCTCTCTGGACTTTAGTTCTCTCATCTATCAAAGAACAGTACCTACTTCATGGTAAGATAATCCTTGCAAAGCACAGGGCCTGAAACACAAGAGTGTTGGCTAGTAGTCAATAGCAACAGATACTAATAAGTACTTATTGGAAGTAATAGTGCCTGTATGACCCGGGGCAAGTCGCCTCACTTCTTTAGTGAAGGTCAGTCACTCAGAGAGGATCCTCTCCCAGCTTTCTCCACCCTCCTTCCCGGATTCTTTTGTATGGAGCCAGGAGGGCTGCCTGGAGAAGGCAGGCTGCCCCAAAGTCAGGGTTACCTTGGACCGGTACCACTCCTCCGCCTCATGCATGTTGCTGGATGCCACTGCCTCATACTGTGTGCGGATCTCTCTCAGGGCCGCTGTGAGGTCAGGCTTGGCCACATCCATCTCCACGTGGACCTGCTGCTGGGCCAGCTGCTCCTGGAGCTCCCGCACCTCCTGGCCAGGGTGAGAGAAGGGTTGCCAGGCCTCAGGGACCAGTTGCAACTGGGGCTTCCCCATAGCGTCATGCTCTCTTCTGTCTGCCCCTTGGACACGGACGTTGGCTAGGGGAGATGGGATGCTCCTAGTTGGAGGAAATGGCATTGTCCAGGATAAGGGAAGAAGCGGGTTAGTTTGAGGGCCCCAGGGTGTCCTCCTCTCAGGCCCGGAAGTCAGGAGCGCTGGAAGCATGTCTGTGTTCTCATGAAAGAATGTCTGAGTCCTTGTGGTGTGGGTGTGCCCATGGGTTCCTGGGTTCCCTGAGCCCATGGATTCTGAATCTATTATCTGAAGTCAGAGCTCAGTGGGGTCTTTTTTTTTTTTTATGTATGGCTGTCATTTCAATGGAAATAGATGGCAGAGGGAGTGGAGTCATAAAGGCCAACTGTGTGACCTTAGCACATTCTTTAACCTCTCTGGGCTTCAGGGTTCTCTTCTGTGAAAAGGAGGTAACAGTGGAACCATCCCTCTCTCACAGGGCTGTAGTGAAGAAGAATGAGGGACAGGGCCGCTTTAAGTGGGGTGTGTGTCTAGGTGCCGGGGTGCTCTCTTACCCGCCTCTAGCTCTGCCGCCCTGTCTCTCTCTGCATGTCTTTCTCTGCCTCTCTCTCATTTTCTTTCTCTGTCAGTGTGTCCCTTTCTCTCTCTGAATATCTGTCTCTGTCTCCCCATCTCTTTCCCTCAATTCCAGTCTCTGGGTTGGCCTTTTTTCCCCTCTTTCCCGAACTTACCTCCTCGTGGATCTTCCTCAAGAACCGGATTTCCTCCTCCAGAGACTCAATCTTCCTCTCCAGATCCAGACGGGCCAGGGTGGCTTCATCTGCTTCCTGGAGCAGGGCGGGGCAAAGGGCCACTCTGACCCCAGCCCTGTCCTCTCTGCTCCCTAGTCTAATCTGATCCCTCCTTTTGCGGCTGGTGGGGGCAGGGAGCAGCACGTTGCTCTGGAGGGCTGGGCTTAGGGACTGTTTGGGTGGGCTGCCATCAATTTTCCCCCTCCCCGATCCCTCCCCACCACCCTGACCTGTCGATAGGCGGCCAGGTTGTTCTCAGCCTCCAGCCTCTGGTTGGTTTCATCCTGGAGCCTGGGGTAGGGAGATGCACTTCTGACGACTGTGGGAACCCCTCCCCTAATCTCCCTGCCAGAGAGATACTCCTCCAGCCCCAGGACCAGTGGAGCAGAAGGAGGAGTGAGGGGCAGAAGGATTCTAGACAGAGCCTTGGCCAGAAGGGTGAGCAGACAAGAGCCTGTGCTTTAAGTCATTACCAAGGTGCCTTATCAGGGTTGCTGCACCTGCTCCTGCTCACACAGTCGCTTCCACCAACCTATACTCACTCCTGCCATACACACACACACACACACACCACACACACATGTCTTCTTGCACTTGAAGTTACACATGCATACTCTGCCAGCTCGGCAAGGACCATGCCCCTGGCATTTCCTCTGACCTGCAGAAATGGGTTTATTAAGATCTCCACTTTACAGCTGTGCAAGTTGAAGCAGCTTAACTAGGGCCATAAGCTGGGGACAGGCGGAGTCCCCTGTGTTCTGAAGCCAGGCTTGCCTGCTATCTCCCCTACTGCCTGTACCCCAGCCCAGTCCTGATGTGCCCCCATCTTCCCTTCCAGTTCCTCCTCTAGACAGAGCTAAGAATATATTCCCTGTGAACAATCATGAGGCCCCGCAGTGAATAAAACTCAGAGAGCCTGCCCGCTAGGGTCCCTGACTGTCCGCTTTCCTCAGCGGGAAGGTGTGGATGGTACACCGGCTCCCTAGCAGGATTTTGGTAATCAGACTCTGGGCCTCATCGCAGGCCCTCCATCATCTGGGAACAGGATCGCCCTCCCTCCTAGAGGTGGGAAACTGGGGAGCAAGAAGGCAAAGCCCCGCCTGAGACCTGCAGGCGCCCCTCCCAGGACTCAGTCCTCCCAATTCAGGAGGCCCCTCTGCGGCTCCCCTCCTCACTTCTGCCTCAGGGTGCCCAGGTCCTGAGCCAGGTTGTCCCTCTCCACCTCGAGCCGGGTGCTGTTGGCGGTGAGTTGATCGAGCCGCAGGCGCAGCTCTCGCAGCTCCGCCTGGTAGACGTCGGCCAGCTTGGTGGGCTCCTTGGCCCGCAGCTGGTTGAGCTCGGCAGCCAGCGCCTTGTTCTGCTGCTCCAGGAAGCGCACCTTCTCAATGTAGCTGGCGAAGCGGTCATTGAGCTCCATCATCTCTGCCCTCTCGCTGGCCCGGGTCTCCTTGAAGCCGGAGTTGAGCGCCCCGGCCAGGGAGAAGTCCACCCGGGCCGGGAGTGGAGGCGGCATTCGAGCCAGGGACAGGCGGGTGCCGGGACCCAGGCGGCGGCCCCCCACCACCATCTCCGAGGAGGAGACGTAGGAGCGGCGAGTGGCTGAGGTGACCCGTCTCCTCTCCATCCTGGCCTCGCTCTGCCCACTCCTGAGATGTGCGGGCTTTAAGGAGGAGGGAACCGGCCTGGCACAGCCCAGGCTGCCCCTGGCAACGCCCCCTGGCATAGCCTGAGGGGGTGGTGCTGGGCCACAGCCCAGCCACAGGGAGAGTGCCTCTCACCCCACCGAGGCCACTGTGCCCTGAGGCAGGGCCACCAGAGCATGCCAGCCTCGGTCTGGCTCCAGACAGAGCTGCTAGTGGGCAGTTCCTGTGGCCGATGCTGTGTCTGAAACCCTGACCACTGGGCAAGCAGACCCTTTCTCTGGGACAGTGGGTCAGGGAAGGGCTGGACCAGATGACCCCTGACCTGTGTTCTAACTTAGATCCCATGACCCAGGCCCTCCCTCAGTGTTCTTCCAGTGCCTGGTAGACGTTGGGAACTTGACGAAGAAAAACCTGTTCCCTACTCTCAAGAAACAGCCTGTGTTAGATTTCCTGACAGCCTCAGTCCCAGAAGATTCCTGCCATCCTTCCCTCTGAGTGCAGGCGTCCGCATTCCTGCTGTCTCCCCATCCCATGGAGTTTTGGGGCTGTGGGCTGGAATTAGAACCAACCCTTTGTCTGGAGGGTCAATCGAGGCCTCTATCTAGCAGTGGGGGGATGATGGAAGGAATGTGGGGCTCCTAATAGGGCTAGAGGGGGCAGGTGCTGCACTCCCAGGCCCTCCCCCCAACCCCTGGGGCCACCCTGAAGCTCCGGGCTCAGCCTCACTGGGCTCAGCGCAGCGTCCCTGCACCGCCTCCCGGAGCCCAGGCCTTGACAGCTCCACAAAGCACTTATGAATGAGCTGGCTGTCCCAGCTCCCATCTTTGTCCCTGTAACATCCCATTTCCCTGGCCCCCTCTCACCTCACTCTCACAGTGGAGATTTATCTCCTTCAAGTTCCCACACATCAGGCTGAAAGGCTGGGAAAGGCTTCTGGGGATGAGTGGGTTTGGGTACCGAGGAACTAGTGGTTCTGAACTGGGAGCCCAGGCCCAGTGCCCTGTGGCCCCTTGAGATTTCAGATCCATCCACCCCTTCTATCTGGTTGTCTGGTGGTCCACCCAGGCCCTCAGCCCATCTGTGCCCCTGGACTTCTGGGAAACGCGCAGCCTTCCTCTCCTGCACCACCCCCTCTTGCTGCCCACTGCCCATGCCTGGGCCTCCGATTCCTTTTCCTGGGCACTTGCTGAATGGGGCCTTGTTCTCCACCACTGGTGAGGGCGTCACTCAGCAAGGGCAGCCCCTGCGGGGGGCTGTGCTGTTTTCATCCCAAGATGCCAGCCCATTGGGTGGGGCGCAGTCCAAGCCCCTTGCTCAAAGAGCTTCTCGGAAAGCATCTGAGGGGAGCTGGGGTGCTGCGGGGAGCAGGCTCTGTGCCCACCCTGACCATTGTGTCTGTGCCAAGGTGAGTCATTCAGTGGGCACCAGGAGAGGCCCTGGGGGGTGGCCCAGCAGTGCCAGGGCTCCAGCACTGCAGACAAGCCTGACTGCTAGTCCTCTCCTCTGCTCTCAGAGCCAGCTCAGTCCCTGAGCCCCTATCCCAGCAATACCCCTTCCTCTACACCAGGGGAGATGTTCTTCATTTGGGCATGTTTTATGGGCTGCTTGACGAGATTTCCCTGTGAGTCCCAGGCAGAGAGAGGAGATGAGGGTCCCTAATTTTTTTTTGGGGGGGGGGTGCTGTGCCTCGCAGCATCTGCCATCTCCATTCCCCAACCAGGGATCGCATTCCCCTGCCTTGGAAGCGCAGTCTTAACCACTGGACCACCAGGGACTTCCTAATTCTTTAGCAGAGTCTAATGCTGGGCCTGGGCAGTATCATGGGGAAGGGAATCATGAGAAGGGGGCACCCAGTGACTTGATCCTGTTGTGGTTTGGGGAGCTGAGGAAGGATGGGGGTGGGGAGTGACCTTAGAGGAAGAACAACGCTGGGGACAAACCCTTGTACCAACCTTGATAGTATATTAAAAAGCAGAGACATTACTTTGCCAACCAAGGTCCGTCTAGTCAAGGCAATGGTTTTTCCCGTGGTCATGTATGGATGTGAGAGTTGGACTGTGAAGAAAGCTGATCGCCGAAGAATCGATGCTTTTGAACTGTGGTGTTGGAGAAGACTCTTGAGAGTCCCTTATACTGCAAGGAGATCCAACCAGTCCATTCTAAAGGAGATCAATCCTGGATGTTCATTGGAGGGACTGATGCTAAAGCTGAAACTGCAATACTTTGGCCACCTCATGCGACGAGTTGACTCACTGGAAAAGACTCTGATGCTGGGAAGTGTTGGGGGCGGGAGGAGAAGGGGACGACGGAGAATGAGATGGCTGGATGGCATCACCAACTCTGTGGACATGAGTTTGAGTGAACTCCGGGAGTTGGTGATGGACAGGGAGGCCTGGCGTGCTGTAGTTCATGGGGTCGCGGAGAGTCGGACATGACTGAGCGACTGAACTGAACTGAACTGAATGCTGGGCCTGGGCAGTATCATGGGGAAGGGAATCATGAGAAGGGGGCACCCAGTGACTTGATTCTGTTGTGGTTTGGGGAGCTGAGGAAGGATGGGGGTGGGGAGTGACCTTAGAGGAAGAACAACGCTGGGGACAAACCCTTGTCCCAACTCCTCTCTGTGGCTTGGAGTGGCTGCGCTTCCAGCTTGCCAGGCAAGTCACAGTGTGGCCTTCTCTCTTTGTCCAAGTGAAATCTAGTTGAAATGAGTGCAAAGCAGTCCTGGAGGAAAAAGCTGTAATAGAGCAGAAAGGGCTTGTCAGGAACGCTCAGTAAACTGTTTTTGTGAAACACAGGCTTGTTTCAGCAGCAGCAGGCGAGGCCCCCTCTTTACTCGCTTCAGCCACCTCACCGGGCCCCTGTAGCCTGCCTGCATCCTCTCCCTCTATTTTCAACCCCTATCTCTCCTTCAAACGCATCCCTACACTCAGCCCTTACCTATGTGATGTTCACACACAGAAGCAAAGAGATGGTGGACAGATTTGGTCATGGTCGTTTGTCAACACGTCATTACATGCATTGTATTTACATGCATTGTAGAAAAATCAGAAAATACAGATAAGCAGAACAAAAAAATTAATTAGCCATCATTTTGCCACCTGGAGATATAAACAGATTTTTTTTCTACATGTATAAATTCATTTTTAAAAAGTAGGCTCATGCTGCACAAATTATTTTGTAATTTGCTTTTTTTCCCCTCAACAATATGTTGTGAACATCTTTTCATATCCATAAATATTTATCTCCATCATCATTTTAACAGTTGCATGGTTTTCCACCATGTGCATGAACATGCGTGACTGCTAAGTCACTTCAGCCGTGTCCGACTCTTTGTGACCCTATAGACTAGCCTGCCAGGCTCCTCAGTCCATGGGATTCTCCAGGCAAGATTACTGGAGTGGGTAGCCATTCCCCTCTCCAGGGGATCTCCCCAAGCCAGGGATCAAACCCAGGTCTGTCTCCTGAATTGCAGGCAGATTCTTTACTATCTGAGCCACCAGGGAAGCCCAGGCATGGATGTAACCAGGCCCTATTGTTGCACAGTTCTGTCCCCTCTCTTTGTTCTGGATTACACTGTGATGCACATTTGCTCCAGGTAGACATAACTCCCTCTACTCGCCTCCTCCCAGTCTGGCTGAAGCCCCATTCTCCATGACACCTCCTCTCCTGCTTCCCTAATCTGAAGCCTCGTCATCCAAAGCCTCAGGCCAGTCCCTGGATGGCCTTCTGGACTGGACAGCAGAACGCTGCTGGCTCTGTGAGGAGGACGCCTGGACACCCCTCCCCATAGCTTTCAGCCAAATCAAGTCCTATTTCAAGCTGAGTTGGGGACAATTCAAGCTGAGTTGGGGACAAGATGACCTCCCACTCGCTATGCCCATCCTCTACATCAGAATCTTCCAGGATGACCTCCTGTCTACAGCCCAAGTACCTTCCGGGACAGATCAACCCTCCACCTGGCCTCCACCCACACAGAAGGTGCCCAGCGCGTTCCAAATTTGCCAGCCTCCAATTCAAGGGGCCCTTTTGTCCCTCAACTGCTGCCCACTGACTCCCTGCTGCTCTCCCAGTGCCTGACAGAGCATGACTGTTGGCAAGCGTGAGTGGGATGGAGGGAACATGGGTCTCTGGCCAACCCCTTGCCAGAGTCCATGCACTCTGGAACCCATCCCTGAGGAAGGGAACTGAGTCACCACTAGATGGCAGCGCTGAGCTGCCCAGATCTGAGCAGCCTGGTGGCCATAGTCCTTTGGAGGCAGGAAGAAAGCTGGTCTCAGGCTTTCTAAAACCCAAAAGTGCATCAGGCTTTCTAAAACCTCTAAAAGAGGGGTCACTAGAATTGCCTCTGGCTGCTATGGCAGCGCCCTCTAGGGGAGAGAGCAAGGCCACTCAATAGCTGTATGATTGTGGATGACTCAGGAACCTTCTCTGAGTCTCCATTTCCACATCTGTATAATGAGGTCTAGACAAACTTACTTTCAAGGCAGTTGTAAGAAAAACTATCAGTGAAAGCTGGACACAGCAGGTGCTTGACAAATCCTAGCTTTCGTTTAATAACACCTACCAGGGACTTCCCGGGTGGCGCTAGTGGTAAAGAACTCACCTGCCAATGCAGGAGGTGCCTGAGACAGGAGTTCGATCCCTGGGTTGGGAAGATCCCCTGGAGGAGGAAATGGCAACCCACTCCAGTAGTCTTGCCTGGAAAATTCCATGGACAGAGGAGCCCGGCAGGCTACAGTCCATAGGGTCGCAAAGAGTCAGACACAACTGAAGTGACTTAGCACAGATGCACCAAGTGCTTTACCTGTTTCCATGTTAGCACATCTCTGATGGGGTGGGCCTGACGGGTGGGAGCTGGGTCTTCTAGGGGAGCTGCCATGTCCTGTTGACTCCATTGGGGTGGGGCAGGGACAGCATGTGGGCAGGGGCACCCCACAAAGGGCCGTGTGGACAGGATGTGGGAGGAGAGGGCAGCCAGTGAAGAGGAGGTGGGAGTCAACACTCTTCACCCCCAGACCACAAGTTGTTTATAGCTTTGGGTCTCCCAGGGAACATGCGAGAGTTAGGTCCCACTGTCCTAGCTGAGACTGAATAGAGGCTGTTTCCCACCCTGTTTTCTTATTTCCCTGACTTCCCCAGTGGGCTCTATCCTTCCATCTTTGCCCTTTCCCAGCCCTTGTGGACTTGAGACCCACAGTTCCATTGGCCTGAGAACCTCCTGGTGTGTCAGCATCTCCCATGGGGATGGGTCTCTTCTACATTTGAACCTGAGGCTTCCCAAGGACAAGGCCCCCAGTAGATGGGGTCTTCCCAGTGCTAGTTCTATGTCTTCATCAGACTGGGATGCATCTAAGGGTAGGGTCTGTCTTCCACTTCAGACTCAGGCAGCCAAACGGAAGCCGCCTCTCTCCTTGGGAGGGAGCCATCTGATCAGAGGATCTATGGTTCACTGTCAGTTGGGAGCATCTGAGGGCAGGCAATGTTCTTCTGTTGGAGGATGGCTGCCTTGGGCCAGGGAAGGTTCCTTCTCCCATCCTGAGCCTGTGCCCAGCCTTGCCCTGCAGGTTAGAAGCATCCAACTCCTCTGGCTGCAGAAGGGTTCTCGGCTGAACACCTCGACTCCTTCCCCTTCTCTTCTCTGGTCCCTCAGCCTTCGGAGGCATCAGCTCATTCACCTTCACAGACCCAGGGGCCAGGCTGCTGCTTTAATAAGTTAATAAGTTTGGGCCCTTCTCTGCCCCCATCTCCCCACCCAGCCAGGGCCTGCTCTAGCCTGTCCCCCACCTCCCAGCCTCTAACTCGGAGACAAGCTCTTTAATTGCTTTCCTCAATCTGCTCGGCTCCATGCTCCCTTCCATCTCCCTGGCTGACTGCGTCCCTTTGAGAGAGTGAGAGGTGGAGACCCTGGAGGGAGGAGAGGGCTGGCGGGCAGCGTATTATTTCCAAGCCAGTGGTCTTCCAAATGGACAGGATGAGTTAGGAGGGCAGCGCTGTGGGCAAGCTGGGGAGAGCCCCAGGATGAGCTGGAAGACACAGCCAAGGTCTCCAGGTTCCTGGGCATGGCTGGTTCCTTCCTCCCCCCTCCCCCCCACAAGCTCCATCCCAAGGCCTCCTGGTCTCTAGTCACAAAAAAAAAAAAAAACATGGAGAAGGGGAAGACAGCCAGGACCTAGATTCTGAGAACCAGGATCCCCCAAACTTAGCCTAAGAGCCAAAGGAACATTCTGGAGGAGCCTGATAAGCCTGATGACCGATAAGGAGGGGTCTGGGAGGCAGGATGCCTGAGTTTAGCAGCTGCCAAGGAGGATCCCCATGCAGTGATGAAGTTCCCTGTGGGTGCCAAGCCAATGGCTGGGTGTGGGAAGGACCCAGTGGAAAAAGCCCAGTCCCTCCCTCCTGACAGGTCCCAACACTGATGGAGGTTTGAGTTGATGCACAGGTGACAAGGACTCCATCCTGACTCATGTCTTGTTCTGTGTCTGCAGCTCCTGGCAGTGAGCCTGGGTCTCTGAACTGGGGCAGGAATTTGTGCCCTGGGGTGGGATCCAGACCTGAGTTGCAGGGCCTGGGATGGTGTGATCAGGGGAAGAGAGAATTTCTGAACTCTCTGAAGTAGAGCAAGCCCCCCTCCCTGCCAAGGCCCCCAAAGTGGGAGGGGGCCTCAGGGCAGCGGATGGGGGAGCCATCGATTGCCTCCTCTCATGGATGACTCTACAAGAGAACAATCTGATCTCAGGGTGTCATTGCTGCCCATAGAGGTCAGCTGGGACCTGGCTGTCAGCTTGCTGCCCCCCCACCCCCTAGCCCCTGCCAGCTCCCTGAACCAGCCAGGCTATCTCCTTGTGAGCTGGACACCTCAGCCCGACCCCTTGTGATTGAGAGCAGGAGCCCACATGCTTAACTCTATCGGCGGAGTCTTTGTACATTTAATGGGTCACGTGAGAGCACATTTTGAACCATGGAGCCATGGGTGTTTGCCTAGCAAAATGGTCGGCTGCAGAACAACCTTGTCAAGTGACCTCTTCCCCTTGTGAGCAGCCCCCAGCCCAAGTGACTTCAACCTCCTGCAACGGAGCCTGTTGTGCGAAGCTTGCCCTCCTGGCCCTGGTTACCAGCTGCTTTGCTCTGTGCCTGCCCGCCTCTGCACTTGCAGGGGTGATGGTGATGATCAAATGAGATAATGTATGTGAGGGCCCCAGGAAATGGGGGAGTTACTCAATGTCGATCCAACCAGCAGGAAGCGAGGCCTCCTGAGGTCAAGGTGTCACGCCAGGCCGCTGGGGGCTCCAGATGTGAGGCGGTGACTGCTTCTGTGGGAATCATGGCACATGGGGGGAAAAAACTCATTAAGACTAATTGGAGGGGAGGAAATCCCCGGCTCGCAGAAAGAAATGATGTCTGCTCACTTCTAAAGGGAAGCAGCTTGGTGTCATGTATAGATCCAACCAGACCCCAGTCTGAGTCCTGAAGCTGCCACTTGCCATCTAACTCCGGGCACGTTTTGTTAACCTTTCTGTCCACTTCCTCATTATACCGTGTAAGGTCGTGAAGTTGTGAACTGCCTGCAGCCAGTAGGAATGCATACCCCTTTGCACGCTCCGCTCCTCCAAAAGGGCATGGAAACTGAGCGGGGAGGGGTGCCCCAGGTAAAAGGGGAGGAGGCACCCCCAGAGCAGTTTGAAATTAGCGGCATTATTTACACACTACTCACAAAGCGCTAAATGTCTTTAACATGTTTGTTTTCAGAAGCAATTTAAACACAAGATTCCTGTAATTTTGTTTACGCTATTCATTCATGTCTTCCTGGGGAGACAGAGGTAAACTTGGGTTGAACTGTCGCAATCCCAATGAATGGAGAGGAGAGCCATTAATGACATGGGGAGTGGACTTTTGGAGCTAGAGGGAAGAGGACTGTGGTGGGCTCAAGCAGGTGGGGGCTCAGCCTGGAGTCTCACTAAGACCTGGGGACCACTGAAACCCTCTCCCTGATGGTGGAACTCCGGGCAAACCGCGCCCAGGCTGTAGGAGGACAGAACGAGCCTTCAAGTACGATCACACCTTCACTCACTAAGAGAGACCTTCAGTAGAGGGTGGTGCTGCAGAATAAGGGGCAGGTCCCACCCAGAAGGTTGCAAAAGGAGGCAGAGGGGGGATGTTTTTATACCCAGATGCTTCTAAAAAAAAAAAGATTGTTTCGGGACTTCTCTGGCAGTTCAGTGGTTAAGACTCTGCACTGCCACTGCAGTGGGGCAAGGGTTCGATCCCTGATCGGGGAACTAAGAGCCCACATTTCCCTAGGCCGCACAGCCAAAAAAATAGTTTCTTGAGGCCTTAAAGAGTCAGAAGAGGTTGCTGTTCTATCTAGGTATACAGAGAAAAACACACACCAAGGACGGAGATGGTTTATTGATCATTATAATAAAAAATATATATACATCCACATATATATATGTGTGTGTATATATGCAGAAATAAATGATCAGAGGATATAAACCCAAGTATTAATAGCTCTTACATCGAGGTGGTAGCATTAATTAAGGTTTACACTTCTTCTCACACCGAGTGTGTATCCTGTTTACAATAGGGTAAAAATGATCAACTCTTTTCATTTGGAAATCAAGGCACCATTATCGACATCATCATCATCAGGACTGCTGCAGGGGGCTGGGCTCTTGTTTCAGGCTTGGGGGATGGGGCTGAAGAGGCCTTTCTCTCAAAAGCCAGGAAGAGTCAAGCTGGGACTCTCCCCCATCTGCTCCTCTTCCCATGCTTATCCCTCCTCCACTGCACAGAGCCCTGTGTTAGATGGGGGGATGGGAGGTGGGGGAAGGAGGGTAGGAAACAAAGCCCCCCATAGCTAGCTTCCTGCCTGGAGGGCATTATAAACTAGGGGGGAATGATGGCAGCACCCTTTAAAATAGCAACACGTTAACACTCACAAATGAATATATATACACGCTGAGAAGCTGAGTGTAACAAGAGATTAATAAAGAGGGCGAGTAGCAGAATGAACGGCTGGGGGAGGTCTGTTAATAAAGGAAGAGGGTGTTGGCGTTAATTGCTCTGAGCCAGGAAGGCAGGTCAGGGCTCCTGATGCAGGCGGCTCCAGGGACCAAGAGGGGCCAGGCGGTCAGGACACCTTGACGGAGCAGCTCCCAGCTGACAGCACCTCCTTAACCCCCATCAGTTCCTTCTGGCTCTTCTGGTTTCCAGGGTAGTGGGGACTGGAGGGGGGCTCTGCAGGCCAGTTGGATGAGGGGAGGTCGGGAGGAAGGAGAAAATGAAGCTACATACCACCATTCTCTTCCCCCACCCCAAAACTCATGTCTCCCCTTCTACCAGGGTCCCTGAGGCGCTTGGAAGGACCCTAGGCCGTCCTCTCACTCGGGTCACAGCCCACCCTGTCCCCTCCTACTTCTTGTCTCCATCTGCCACTGTGGCCCAGACCATCCTGCCCCCAAATGCCAGTCACCTGGGATTGCCAGGGGCCCAGCTGGCCTCTTCAGGGTGGTGCTGGGAAGGCGGGCGATGCGGCTGCGGCCCCGGGCGACTCCCAGTGAGCGGGAGATGGAGGAACTGCAGAGGGGAAGGAAGGAAGCAAGGAAGGAGTGTGGGAAGATCACAGCCAAGTCTGTGGACTATGGGGGGGTGGGGGGATGGGTGGTGGTGGTGAGAGCTAGACACCGAGCCTTGGGAGCAGGGGCAGACTGAGCATCAAAAGGAAGGGGAGCTGAGTGGGGTTTGGAAGGGAAGCAGAGGTGAGGGGTGGGTAGGCCTGTAGTTTGCCTGGCATCCGCTGCCCTGGTAAAAGCTCTTTCTCTGCCCCTACCCCACACATCCCCCCAACCTCACCTCACAGCACGCCGCTTCTTGCGGGCTGAGGTCCCGGGGAAGGAAGATGCTGGCTTGGGGCCCTTCATGGTGAACAGGGGCATGGGGCCACTGGGGAGGGAGGGAGACGAAGGGATCAGAAGGGAACCAGAAACGGGTGCCAACCATTCCCCCCTCCGGCGCTCGGGCTGGCGGGGCTGGGAGGGTGGACAGGATGACCTCTGAGGTTTCCTCCTCCTAGGAGGTGGATTCCTCTCCCTGCCTCACTCGGCCTTGGCTGACAGCTGAGTGACAGCCCTGTTCTGGGAGAACATCCAGGTGTCAGTTTGTGGCGTGTCCGGGGAACTGGAGTTCAGACAGTTTCACCCTTCCACCTGCCTGGCTCTGAGCTTGTTACCAAGGGGGGTTTGGGCTGTGGGAGAGATGGGGGGCAGTGGGCAGCCTGCCACCCTCGGCCTCCTGAGTCCAGGTTAGTCTGCAGCCTGTTTGTGGTCCTGAGCTGGCTGCTGCTCCCCCGCCCTGCCATGCGGGCAGAGGGTGAGGGGGAGAGCAGCTTTCCACCGGAAAACGCTGAATAAAATTTTCTCAGGCTTCCCCTCCCTTCCCAGTTTCAGATGCTGGGCTGGATCTGGGGGGGAAGTGGTGGAAACAGGTATTGCTCAGAGGAACACAGAACTCAGGCCAGGCCTGAGTGATGCAGAAAAACAGAGTGGGGTGGGCACCCCGGGTTAGTTCCTACTCCCTGCTGGCAGGGGGCTTCTGTGAGCTACTGTGGGCACGTCACAAACCAGCACAGAGCTGGTGGCTCTGAAGTACAGACAGACAAGGCAGGACCCCCAAGAGAAGCCACGCCTCGACAGAAACTCATCTTCTGCTCCCCTGGGCCTCGATGCTGGTCAGACCGAAGGGAGAGAGACGGAGAGTCAACTCCAAGAGCAGACTGTCTCCTCTTCCCTTTAGCAGCACCTCTGGCCCTCGCTGACCCCTTATCCCCTGTTGGGAGGCTGTAAGGGAGACTCACCTGGGGATGAAGGGCTGATCCAGCCTGTTCAGCTCCTGGGGCACATTGTCCCAGCCAACACATTTGTGGAAGCCCAGCTTTGCAAGGGGCTCTTCGGAGAGGTCAAAGGTGGCATTGAGGTCCCGAGAGGGCAGGGGCAGAGGAGTGGAACAGTTCTGCAGAGTGGAAGGGCCTAGGGGCACCCGGCTTTTGATGACAGTAGCTGGGCAGAAGCGAGGGGATGGGCAGGGAGAGGGGGCCCTCTTCCCTGTTGGGGTGCTGGGCCCACATGGAAGCCGAGCCTCAGGCAGGGTCCCCCTCCTCAGGCAGGGCAGGAGGGACTGGCGCTGGCGCTTGGTCCCCAGTTTTGGGGCTGGTGGGCTGTCTGGCTCCGAGGGGCTCGGTCTCCTCCTCTTCTTCTCTGTGGCGTCCCGAGATGCCTGGGGTGGAGTGCAGTCTGGCCCGGGTGGGACCCCCAGAGTGTGTGCAAGGCCACTCAGTTGCCTTGCCATGGTCCGAGTCACGGGGCCCGAGTATCCTGCAGACTCTGGGCAGAGGAGGAGGGTGTGGAGAGGGATCAGGGGTTGAAGGGAGAAGAGTTTCTAGAATCTGGGGAGACACGAGACAGGCAGGAGCGCCTGACTCCTCAGGTCTGCGTGACTCCTGGGCCTCTCTGTGCAGATGCCCATGATCCCAGGGGTCCAGCCTCCCATTAAACAATGCATCTGAGGCTGTGGCCACCCCTTGGCAGAAGGAGGCAGAGCAGGGCTGAGACTCACTTGACTCTGAATGCAGCTCTTGAACCAGAGGTGCCTTCCTGGCTGGGCCAGGCTCCCCAGAAACCTCCCCTCCAGGCTCAGCATTTTCCTCTCGCATCAGCTGCTGCAGCGTCTCAAATTCTGCGATCATGTCGGGGGTCAGGAGGTTGGCTGCTTGGAGCAGGGAATACTGGCGCTGGGCCAGGCACAGCACCCTCAGGGCCAACCTGGAAGAGAGGCAAGGGGGTCCCCGCCCCGCCTCAGATCTTTCGGCCATTAGCAGCACACATGTGCACTAGACCGCTTCTGCCTTGACGGGGCTGCCTAGCCAGCCTCATCACCCTCCTGGTTGTGCTGGCAGAGATGACCATGGGCAATGGTGGGAGGCTTCACCCACTAAACACATCCCCTGACAAAGACAGTACTCGGGAAGTAGGGAAAGGGCACTAAGTGGCCTCGGAACATCTGAGTTTCCTCCCAGCTCTGCCACCTATGAGTCCTGTGATCATGAGTAAGACCATTTCCCAGGGGCCATGAAAGGTTGCAGGGAAGAGACCAGCTCAAGCCAGACCAACAGCTCAAATTCCAGCTCCAACACTTCCCAGATGTGTGACCTTGGATCACCTCACACCCTCAGTGTCCATATCCCTAAAATGGGGATAACACAGGCAGCTACCTCATAGAATTGCTGGGAAGATGAAATGGGTTATTTAAAAAATTTTTGGCCATGCCTGGTGGCTTGCGGGATCCTAGTTCCCTGACCAGGGATTGAACCCCGGACCCTCAGTGAAAATTTAAAGTCCCAACCATTGGACTCCAGCGAAGTCCCCAAACGGGTTATTTTAGATATAAAGTGTTTAATGAGTACTTGGTACATACTCAGCACTGTAAGGTTAGCTAATTATTATATTCTATAATAATAATAATCATGCCATCTACCTCATTAGGATAAGAGGAGATTAAATAAGACAGGCCATGTTGATCTTGGTTCTGAGGAGACCCTCAAAAATGCATTCAGCCTGCACTTTCTATTTAACAGTTGGGATCCTGAAAGAGTGTGTGTGTATTAACATAGACTTCGCAAGCACTGAGGGGCTATTTAAAGGAAATTACGAGGATAATGTGATTATTGATGTTGTAAATTTAGATTCTAATAAAGCAAATTTTCTTTCTGTGAGGCACACCTATGATAACAGAATAAACACAATTATCTCGGTGGGGATTATTCATGGCCAGTCATTTATCCCTGGGTAGCACTACCTGCCTGGACATCTCTGAGCCCCCTCCTCTGCCCTCAGTGTATGCACAGGGAGCCCAAACTCATTTTAAAAAGCAGCCTCCAGGCCCCTTTGAAAGAAGGCAGGATATAAATTAAAAAGGACACTGCAGAAACTCATTCTATATCTGCCTGAGCCACAAATTATATGAAAATAAGACAATTGAGAAAAGTGGGCATCTAGGGACAAATGCTCTGACTTGGCTGTCAGATGACCCAGGTCTGACTCCGTCCATCTCTCCTGTAGCCCCAGCAAATGGGGAGTTGGTCTATATCACGAGTTTTCAATTTAGGTTTCAAGAAATCCATCAGAGGACATTTTTAATGGAACAGCTCTGCTTTATCTGTTCTACATATTAGACCTCAGCATAAGATTTCATTTGAAGACAGGGCTTTGCTGCTAAAAAAACATTCTGAAAAACCACTGAACTGGAAAATCTAAAATCTACTCGGTGTCCCGGTGGTCTAAGATTCTAAACTCTAAAGGCAAAGTGAAATTATTTTCGATTATCTGGCTGTTAGGGTGTTCCCAAGTATCAGGGGCTGCGGATCTAGAATGTTCCACAACACCTGATACTTTTATTAGCATCTGTTATTAGCTCTGCTTCCCTGGTGGCTCAGTGGTAAAGAACCTGCCTCCCAAAGCAGGAGACGCGGGTTTGATCCTTGGGCTGGGAAGATCTCCTGGAGAAGGAAATGGTAATCCACTCCAGTATTCCTGTCTGGGAAATCCCATGTACAGAGGAGCCTGGTGGGCTACAGTCCATGGGGGAGCAAAAGAGTCAAACACGACTTAGCAACTAAACAACATTATTAGCTCTGGACCATGATGCCCAAATTGTAGCCAAGGTTGAAGCCACTTGTCAGAAACCACAAAATCAGAGGCAAAGCAGAAATGAGAACCCTGGTGTCCCCCATCTTCACAATGGGGGACTCCGGGCTAAGAGACCATGAGTCATCAGTGGCAGCCCATGGTTGTTCCCTGGGGGCCCAGGGGGCATCCCGCCAGCACATTCCTGCCACTCCTGGGCCCTGGGGAGTTGGCAGCAGGAGACAGATAGTAAGCCACTGATTATTCAGGCTGCAGCATTTTTGCTGAGTCGGGAACAGACACTCCTCAACAAGAAATAAAATTAAACAGGCCCTTCTGTCCAGAAGCTTTAAATACACTGCCGAGCGTGAGGCGTGCTGTGGAGGGAGGTGTCGGGTTGGCAGCAGCAAAGCTAAGTGGCAGAGGATTTATGTTCTGGGGGCCAAGGAAGAAAATACTAGCAGCACCTCTCTATTAAGCACGGAAAGAATGGTCCAAAAGCCATTTCTCTCTGGGTTTGTATTTACTTCTGAGGAGAAATAGCCTCAGTCAATCTGTCGATGAGACAGACGACGAACACCTGACTCAGGAAGGCTGTCCCATCCTCAGCAGCCGCCCAACTTCTCTTGGCTGAGCATGGGCAGCTTGGCCCTTAGACTGGAAAGCATAGCTCCAGCCCCAGGCAGCCCTGCCCTACCTTGGCATTCGCCAGCTGTCTGGATGGAATTTGGTGTTTTGCTTCCCTCTGGTCAAACTGCCAGCTACACAGAGTAATAAATAGAGAGGCTGCTAGGTAAAACAGAGTAGGCGATAATATCAAATTGGTGACAGCAGGTATGGGACAACTGGATGACAAAAGACTTGCCTCTTGTACTTCCCTGGTGTGGTGGTTAAGAACCTGTCTGCTAATGCAGGGGACATGGGGTTTGAGCCCTGATCTAGGAAGATCCCGCTTGCCTTGGAGCAACTAAGCCCGTGAACCACAAGTACTGAGCCTGCTCTCTACAGCCCACGAACCGCCACAAGAGAAGCCTCTGCAATGAAGAATATTCACTGCTTGCTGCAACTGGAGAAAGCCCATGTGCAGCAATGAAGACCCAGCGCAGCCAAAATAAAAGACCTGCCTCTTTAACTAAAACACAGAGCTTCTATGATATGCTTGGCACCACTTCTCCTTCCAGGGAGAATTCCATGGTCAGAGGAGCCTGGCAGGCTACAGTCTGTGGGGTTGCAAAGAGTCAGAAACCACTGAGCGACTTTCACTTTTCTCCTTCCAGGGGGCCTGGAACCCATCACCTCCTGCCTTGGAGTCTGGAGAGGAGCAAGAAGATACCTACTGCTTAGAATGGTCCCTGTCCAGGTTTGGTGGTGGGAGGTGGTCCACGACTGGCTTGGGCTGCACGGTCAGGTCAGAGGACCTGGGCGATGGGTGTCTGAGGTTCTGTTCCGGCACTTGGGTTGGAATCTAGAGAGGAAGAGCGTCACAGGTAGAGAGCCCAGGGCGGCCTCCCTCACTTTACCTGCACAGCTCCTGATACCCACCCATCCTCCAAAAGTGGGAATGACAGCTCCCGGAATGACTCGGTCCTAGTAGGGTCCTTCTCTCTCCCAGTTCATGTCCTCCCTCCCTCCTCCCCTTCTGGTAACACACAGGCTCCCTGCTTTCAGAGACACCGGATCTCACTAGTTCTTCCTGCACAGAATCTGAAAGTTTCCCAATGACTGAGATATAAGCCATCCAAGCAGAGAAGCCAGGACTGAAGGGACCCATGAGTTGGGGGAGGGGATTTTCTTCCAATATTCCACCAGCTCCAAGCCCTACCTCCTTGGCCAGGCCTTCGTCCTTGTCCTCTGGGGGCTGCTCCCTATTTGAGGAGTTCCCGTCCACAACCTTCTCCCCTGGGGCCTCTGACCCCAGGCTCTCCTCTCGAAGGACTGCTGACCCTGGCTGGAGCTCTGGGGTGCAGGGCTGGCTGGGGAGGTGGGACGGTGAGGGGCAGCTGGGGAGGTCAAGGAGGAAAGGAGAGGTTTCCGAGGTGTGAAGCAGGGGCAGGTGGGAAAAGCAGGGAGGGGCAGGATCTCTGTGGCTTCAGGTGGTACAGAGTCTGTAAGGGGTTGGATGCTCAGGTAACAGGTGGGTAGTAGCTAAGGGTGAAGAAGGAGTCAAGGATTTTCTGGTTTAGAAAAAAATGACATGCGGGCACATTAAGTCACTTTAGTTGTGTCCAGCTCTTTGCAACCCCATGGACTGTAGCCCGCCAGGTTCCTCTGTCCATGGGATTCTCCAGGCAGGAATACTGGAGTGGGTTGCCATGCCCTCCTCCAGAAGATCTTCCCAACCCAGGGATCGAACCTGCTGCTCTTACATCTCCTGCATTGGCAGGCAGGTTCTTTACCAGTAGTGCCACCTGGGAAGCCCAGAAAACAATGACACCACCCCTTGAACGCACCTTGTGAATAGCGGATGCTGCTTATATGGACTGGGGTGTGACTTACTCCTCCAGCACAGAACATTCTAGGTGACAATCAGAGTGCTGGGCACTGAGCGAGAATCCCTGACCCCAGGTGCCAGAACAGAACTGAGGAATCCCAGCCCTCCACAGGCTGGGAAAGGACGGGGCAGGATAGGGTGACAGAACTCACGGTTGATGCGGAGCGCCTGTCTTGGGGGACCGTGGCGGGTCGTGCGGTGGGCGCTGGGCTCCTGCCTCATACACCCGGAGCTTCTCCCTCAGGGCGGCCACCTGGAACAAAGTGGCCCAACCCCTCAGAGCCCCGGCTGAGCGCAGGGTGGTAGGAGAGCACCCTGGCGGCACCCCGGTGCTCCTGACCTGCCCCCCGAGTGCCCTGCCCCCTGGTCAAGCTCCCCAGGCAGTTCCTCACCTCAGCCTGGAGCTCCTGGCAGACGGTGGCATACTGGCTGATGTGACAGTCCAGGCTGATCACGTTGCTCTTCAGCTGAGGTGGGGACACAGGGGACAGATCTGTTTGTTTACTCGAAGTAGCTTTTGGCAACTACTTCCAATGGCCAGACACTGCTAGGCACCTCACTCACACCCCGGCTGCTCACCCTCAGGACTGAGGAAATGGGGAGACCAGGGGCTCACCTAACATAGCAGGAGGAGAGCTTGCATTTGACCCCAAGACCCGGGGCTCCCTGACTCATACGCTCTCCCCAGCCCAGGGGCTTTGCAGCAGTGGATCTGGGAGTCCTAGGGCTCCCTGGGGGAGGCGGGGGAAACCGGGCAACTCTGCTTTTATCTGCATTATATGTTGTTTTACCAAAAATAAGGGCCTGCTGCTAAAAACAAATCTGACAAAGATCACTGGCTGACACTCGGCCACTCCGTTCTGTTGCCTTCCTCTTGAGATAATTCAGCCTCAACCATCCCAGTGCTGTGCTATTTGAAGGATGAAGACTGGGTCACCTCTCCTCTGGGCCTTGTGGGAACGCTCACTCCAGGTACTGGAGGAAGCCGGTGGGTCCTGTCCCCTCCTGCTCCCAGTCTGGGGGCTCCCCTGACACCCCTACACCCCCACCCCAGGCTGGCCGTCCCGGCTGGCACGCACCGAGAGTTTGATCTCCTTGGCCCGGTCGGCATACTTGAGGGTGTTGTAGGTGTCCTCATAGGTCAGGCTGGAGGGGCTGACGGCAGCGATCATCACCGTTCGGCAGTTGCCCCCGATGGAGTCTTTGAGGAGGCGGGTCAGCTTGCTGTCCCGATATGGCACGTGAGACTTTCGGCCCTAGGGACAGTGGGTGGGCGTGGAGTGAGTGTCTAGACTAGACAGACCCAGGTCGGGACTCAGTAGCTTTAGGGGTTTTTTGGGTATTTTTATATATATATTTTTTAATTTATTTATTTGGCTGCACTGGGTCTTGGTTGTGGCATGCGGGATTTAGTTTCCTGACCAGGGATGGAACCCAGGTCCCTTGCATTGGGAGCGTGGAGTCTTAGCCACTGAACTTCCAGGGAAGTCCCTGTTTTTGCTTTTGTTTTTTTTTTTCTGACTAAGCTGCTGGGCTTGCAAGATCTTAGTTCTCCAACTAGGGATTGAACCCGGGCCACTACAGTGAAAGCACTGAATTTTGACCCAGAGCTGGAGGGAGGGACCGTCGTCCTTGGCACTGGGTTGTTGCCCTGGGGCGGAGCCTGGCTCTGTGTGGCTTTACCTTTGCATCCGCCAGGGCATTGAGGACGTTGATGAGGGCCAGCAGCGAGCGGTTGATGTTGGCTCCCTCCCGTAGCCGCTCCCCCTTGGCGTGGGTACTGGACGCCCGCTCAGAGCCCGCCAGGTCAATGAGGCTCATCTTGGCCACGCGAAGGGCCTGGGTCAGACCTGGGATCCGGTCCTGCTGCTTCACGAAGATCTGGGGGCAGATGGGCGGGGTGAGGGGATGCTGGCCACCAGGAGTCCAGGCTCAGGTCCTGGCCTGTGGTTCCTGCTCACCTGGAAGATGGCATGGGAGCGGGAGGACGTCGCGTTGGCATCAGTGGGGTGCTGCGTGCGGTTACGGTTCCCCCGGGTCAGCATGCCCAGCAGCTGCTCAGCCGAGGTTGGCTGCAGAGGAGACATGAAGGGAGGGGGCTGTGGTTTCTCCAACCAGGACTTTTCCCCAGCAGAGGGGCCGCTCTTCAGAACCAATGTCACCCCCGCGCTATCACCACTGCCACCCCAACAGGATCCAGGACATCCCCAAACTGCCTGGTCAGGGGATCCCAGAGGACCAGTGGGGTTGCCCGTCCCACCTAAGCCCAAGTCTTACCTGGTGGAAGGAAAGTCCTTGTACCACCACCCCTTTGTCGGGGTCCTCACGGATGGCAAGGGGCCCCTTGGGCTCCAGGAGGTCGTGGATCTGCTCATTGTACACCTGAGGAGAAAGGAAGCCAGGGAGGGGCCTGGTGGAGAGGCTGGTCAGGAAGTCTCTCCCCTAGGGGGCTGGGGGAGGGCAGAATGCCTGGGCCAGAGAAAATGACAAGACATGCTTGGTGAATGACCCTCGCGAGATGAAGTCACGTGACGAGTAGGGTCAGTTCACAGGCAGTCTCTCTTGGAGCTGTGTCCGCCCTCTGGGCCCCCGTCCTCCCACTTCCTACTACCCTCTGCCCCTCCTGCCTACTCCACCCCACTCCCTCTTCAGGTGGCTGTGAGAAGGAGGGATGAGGCTGCCCCGTTCTGGGGCACCAACAGCCGTACCTCCAGGTAGCTGATAAGCACCTCGAATCGCTTCTCCTCCCGGCAGGCCTCCAGTCTTCTGTACAGCTCCATGGTGGTCAGGTACATGATGCCAGGGTCACCCTCTCTTCCCAGCATGGTGTGTGTCTTCCCGGCCCCGGTGGCCCCATAGGCAAACACTAGAGAGGACAGAGTAGGGAGGAGGGTGGTGAGAGGGCTCCCCCAGTGCATTTTCATCTGGTCAGCCCCTCTCCTTCTCCAAACCCCTTTGCTTCCTTCCGCGTGCATGGTTGCACTGCTCCCACCCACCCACAGCCCCCACGCTCCCAGCTGTCGAGTTCCCCGTGTCCATTCCTGGTCCCCCTGTAGACCTGTGGACTTGAGGGCAGAGAGGTCTCCACCATGGGTGGAAGCTCGTCCCTTCCTCAGGGCACCTTCTGCAGCCTGGTTAGCTTCCTCTATGGAAGGCCCACAATTCTTTGGCTCACTTCGTGTAGCTCAGTTGATAAGCACACACCTGCAGGTGTGATTTTGTGACGTGTCTTCTCCCTACTCTAGACTGTAAGCATCCAGAGGGCAGGAACCCTGTCTGTCTGACCTATTGTATCCCAGGGCCCAGCAGAGTGGCCCCCACACTATAGAAGACTGAGTTAGGGCCCCACAGAGAAGGCAGGGCCAGAGCCTTCCTCATCTGGTACCCAGTGGACGGGCAGGCGGGCTCACCTGAGCAGTTGTAGCCCTGGAGGAAGCTGTCCAGGATGCTGTGGGTGGTGTGCTGGAACACATCCTGTTGGGTGGCCGTCTCACCGAAGACGCGGTCAAAGACAAACGTCAGGTCTTTGCCCTTCTTCTTGGGGCCATCTTGGGCGCTGCCCCATTTCAGGCCAAGGAAGCCCCCATCGGGCTCCTCAGGGTCGAACACCAGCACCCGCTCGTCTACCACCTGAATCACAGGCCGCCGCTGACTCTCCAGCTCCTTCGGAGTCTGGGGCCGCAGCCGCACCACGACCCGCAACATGCTGTCCTCCACCGCCATCACCATGGCAACACCTGGGCACAGAGGCAATGGAGATGAGGACCAATCTGACTCAGGCCTGACCGGGTATCCCTCAGTCTAGTATTCAGGAGCCTTCTCCCACCTCCTCTACAGCTCGGCTCCGTTTTATACCTCGAGAGAATAAAAATATTGATGCCAGCACCAATTACTAACAAATTTCTTCCCTGGTAGCTCAGCTGGTAAAGAATCCGCTTGCAATGCAGGAGACCCCAGTTCAATTTCTGGGTAGGGAAGATGCCCTGGAGAAGGGATAGGCTACCCACTCCAGTATTCCTGGGCTTCCCTGGTGGCTCAGACGATAAAGAATCCGTCTGCAAAGTGGGAGACCTGGGTTCGATCCCTGGGTTGGGAAGATCCCCTGGAGGAGGGTGTAGTAACTTCAGTATTCTTGCCTGGAGAATCTCCATGGACAGAGGAGTCTGTCGGGCTGCAGTCTATGGGGTCACAAAGAGTCAGATGCGACTGAGTGACTGAGAACAGCAGAGCACATCTTTTTCTCTTGAAATACCACCTTTGCCATATCCAAGTGACTGTATAGGTGGGTTTTCTATTATGTTCCACTAATCTGTCTATTCCTGTGCCAACACAATAGTTCCTTTTAAAAGGAACACCATTCCTTTAAAAAAATTTTTGTTATTAATTTATTTGACCACAGTGGCTCTCGGTTGTGACATGCGGGATATAGTTTCCCTGACCTGGGGTCGAACCCAGCCACCCACAATAGGAACATGGAGTCCCAACCACTGACCACCAGGGAAACCCCCACAGTTGCTTCTTATCCAGAAGGCCAGACCTAACCCTACCCCCAGCTTACTTTTTCATGATTTTCTTGGCTATTTTCAATCATTTTTTTTCTATTTGACTTTAAGACTATCTTTATCAATTCCATCTCCATCTCAGAACCAATCCCCCCTCAAAAAACCCAGCTGGGATTACAATTGGAATTAATATTAAATTTACATATTTATTTTATATTAGATATTTTCATATAAGAACATGGCTATTACCTTTTGATTTGTTCAGGTATTTTTTGTAGATTCAGATATTTTCTGTCTTTTTTCTTTTAATATAATTCCCAAGTACTTTATGGACTTAATTGCTATTATGAATAGAACACCTTCCCCAATCTCCATTTCCAGGCGGTAAACACTAGTAGGGAAAAACATGATTGATTTTTACATATTTGCCTTTTACTTACAATCCTCAAACTCTCTTATTAATTCCTACTGTTTTTTATTAGAGCTTATTGAGTTTTCTGAGTACACAATTGTATATCAGAAAATAATTTTTTACCCTTTCTTCTCCACAGTTATACTAAATATTTATTGTCTATTGCATTCCCTTGAGTTAAATGATAATGATGAAAATAGGCACCCCTGTCTTGCTTTTGATCTTAAAGGATCTTGATCTTTACTGCTTCACTATAGAGATATTAGTTTTTGACTTTTAGACAAATAGGTCATTATCATATTAGTAATTTCATCTGTTCTTATTTTTACTCAGAGTTGTTATCAGGAATATCTAGAACTTTATCTCATGCTCTTTCAGCATTTCCTGATACGATTATATGCTTTTTTCCTCCTTTATTTTGTTGGCATGGTAAATTACTTGATATTATTCTTGGCATCAAATCAATCATGTATTCTTTTTTAAAAAATATTTATTTTTATTTATTTGGCTGCGCCAGGTCTTACTTGCAGCATGCAGGATCTTCCATCTTCATTTTGGCATGTGGGATTTTTAGTTGCGGCATGCAAACTATTTAGTGGCATGTGGGATCTAGTTCCCTGACCAGCGATTGAACCTAAGCCACCTGCATTGGGAACACAGAGTCTAAGCCATTGGACCACCAGGGAAGTACCCCAACTATGCATTCTTGAAGAAATATCCTACTCTGGCCATATTTGAAATTTTCAAATGGTCAAATATGTTAACCTCTTCTTTTGTTATTTTTATGTCATATTTAAGAAGACAGTCCTTCCCCAAAGTAATAAACACTTTTTAAAAATATTTCTAATACTTTTCCTTTCTTACATGTAGGCCTTTATCCAGATGGAATTTATTTTTGTGTGTGCGAATGGTATGAGAATATTTCTAAATATCTTTTCTTTCCAAATGGCAAGCAATTATCTCAAGATCATTTATTAAACAGTGCATTCATTCTCCACTAATTTAAATGCCACATTTAACATAACTAAATTCTCATATAAACATGAATTTGTTTCTGGATTCCCCATTCTGTTCTCCTTTTCCAGTAACTCACTGTTGTAATTATTGTGGTTCTATACCACTTTACTGTTATTTTCCTTGGACATTCTTGGGCAGCTTATCTTCATATGATTTTAGAGTCAGCTTATGAAGTTCTATGAAAAATCCTGCTAAGATTTTAATTTGGATTATTTTGAATTTGTAGATTAATATGAGAATTAGCATCTTTACAATATGAAGTCTTCCCATATAGGAATATTGTATCTCTTTTCATCATTCACAACTTTATAATCTTTAGTAAAATTTTATTATTTTCCTCACATAAGTTTTGTAAATTTCTTGATAGATTTACAAATAGTTACTGTACAGTCTTTGCTATATTGGAAATAGGCTCTTTTAAAAATTACATTTTCTAATTCATTTTGCCAGAATGCAGGAAAGCTACCAATTTCTGTATGCGGATCTCGTTTATGCGGATTTCGTATCTGGCCACCTTGTTGAACTCCCTTATGAGTTCTATTAAATTGTCATTGATTCTCTTAGGTTTTTCAATTAAATGATGATAAGTTTGCAAATAATGACAGTTACTTTCTATTTTTAGCTCTTCTATATTTAGTTTCCTACCCTCCACTACCCATTAGGAATGGGTGCTAAATTTTATCGAATGCTTTTTCGGCACTTGCTAAGATGATCACACGGTGTTTCTCCTTTAGTCTGTTCCTGTAGAGGGTGACATGGATAGATTTCCTAATGTTGCCCTGGTAGTCATTCCAAAAGCTTATTTATGTATTCCCTCTTGAATTCCCCTCAGACCTTTCTGTGTGCTTTTTTCATTTCTCCTTCAAGCCAGCCTACCAAGGGTAGAGATGGAATCTCTGGAATGCAGGAATCACAGATATTCCTAGAAAAGTTCAGCTCAAGTCTAGGAATATATTAACAGGGATAAGAAAAGAGCGGCGGGGGGGAGCTGTTCGAGGTCGGGGGGATAGGAATAGATGAATGCTTTCCTAGGAAAGACTAGGTTCTGCCAACAGGTCACCATTACCAAGGTCATTCAGCAAAGAAACGTGGGATTTCTACCTAATACTCCAGCAAACAACTCATGTTTTCCTTGGGGGATGAGGCAGAACTGAGCTGATTTCAAACTCTTGTCCTTCACCCCAAACTTCCCAACTTCTTCCCCACAAAGAACAGAGATGTCAACCAATGATTATCTTTTTGAGTTTAATTAATTCTATTCCTGTCTCAGCCATCAGGCCATCACAATAATAAACATAATAGGTTAAGTGTCCACTCAGGAACTGTTCTAGACACCTTACTTTTCATCTCCTTTCGACTCTGTTGCAACCCCACAAGATAGATACTATTATTATCATTATTTATCTATTTTTTACTTTCGGGCCACACCTGGCAGTGTGAGGCATCTTTGTTTCCAGACCAGGGGATTAAAACTTTGCATCCTGCAGTGCAAGCAGGGAGTCTTAACTGCTGAACTGCCAGGTAAGTCCTAATAGATACTATTCTCATAGTCATTTTTCAAGGACAAAATTGAGACAGAAAGGGTTAAGCAACTTGCCCAAGATCCCAGTGGTAGTGACTGATGAATCCTCATTCCAACCCAGGCAGTCTGGCCATAGAGCCTGCTACATTGCCTCATAATGACATTATATACTACGCTTTCATGCTCACACTGTTGTAATGGTCCCTCATGTTTGTATAATAATTATAATCCCTTTCATGTAACTAGCATTATGCCTTCTGCAAACACTTTCAGATAAATGGACTGGACCTAATTTTGACACTCAGAATGCCTGTTTCCTATCCTCGCATTCCCACCTCCAGGGAACTTCACTTTTTTTTTGGTTTCACCACACAGCTTACAGGATCTTAGTACCCTGACCAGGGATCGAACCTGGGTCCTTGGCAGTGAAAGCACGGAGTCCTAACCACTGGACTGCAAGGGAATTCCTAGGAACCCCACCCCTGTGACTAGGCAAGTGAAGGCAGAGGGTGCCTGGTCCCACTGTCTGAGTCTACACTGGCTGCCTTAAGGCCAGTCCCAGCTCCCCGTGGAGAGGGTATTAACTGAGGAGGAACCACAGAGCAGCGTCACATTCAAAGCAGGAAATTAAAAAGGGTACTGGCAGCAGAGTGCACCTAACCTTTACAGTTCTCTCCTCTCCGCCTCCTGAGGGCCAGCGAGGCAGACTGTCTGCCTAATGAGATGTTTTCCTTCTTACCGAGAAAGCGCTGGGGCCGTGGGGTAGGAGGTGGGGAGGGGGGAGGGTGACACTGGCATGGCCCCAGTCAGGACACCTGGGTCCTGGTCTCTGCTTTGGCCTCTGACTGCTGGGGAGGTCTTTCCACCAGCCACACCTCGTGGATGTCACATCAGCTCCTCCCTTTGAGAGCTGGAGAGAACAGCTACTGATCTGCGCCTGCCCCAGGGGGATGGGAGATTAATGAGAGAACGTTTGTCAAGTTTGCTTTGATCCTCCGTTGGAAAGAGCATTTCAGCCCAAAGTACAAGGGAGATGATTCTTTAATAAGATCTTCAGGGTTCTGAGCGAGCCATAGTCACGTCCTGTTTCTAACCCGGGGCAGCTCATTAAAACCCGGAGGCTAGTTCGCTGCCAAGCTGGGGCTGGGAAGCCAAGATTTGGTTGTTTTCAGGGTAGCTTCCTCTGCCCACCATCATAGGGACGGATAGAACAAACAAACCCATGCTCCTCAGAAGCCCCTGAAGAAGAACGCTTGAGGACTTGAGGGGGTTTGCCTGCAGACACTGGGAGCTCAGAAGGCAGGTGCCTATCCTTGGGTGTTGTACTTTTTATAGCAGTTGTTGTGGCCCCCTTCATTGCTCCTTCACAACTTTAACACAGTGTTTCTTGTCCTTAAGCTCCAAGAGATTAGGACCCTCTGCTGATATAGTCTGTGCACCCCAGATAACTCGGAACCAAATCCAGAACACAGTAGATACTGTGTAATATTTGTCCTATGAATGAATAAAGGCCAGAAAAACTAGGCTGAAGCCAAAAGCCTAAAAATAATTATGATTATATAATAGCTAACATTTATTGAGCAATTACTATGTGTCAGGCACTATGCTAAGTGCTTTGCAAGTGTTTCATTTAACTTTCACAATAATCTCATTCTGTAGTTATTGATACAATTGTTACATCCCTATTCTACAAAGCAAACTGAGGCTCAGGAAGGACATTGTCACCTGGGTGGTAAGTAGCAAGGCCAGAACTTGACTTTGTCCTGTCATCAGAGGCACTACTCTTCATCCAAGGCTGTTCTGTCCTCTACCTGGGCTTTTGCAGGTCCTACTTCCCCTCACCTTAGTAGCCACGGAAAAACATCCAAAGATGACTGTTTCTTTCTATGGGTGGTAGTTGCAGAGATAGTACTGTGTTCCTTTGTGTTTTAAAAAAGACAAAACTGAAACTAAGGACAGTTTGTTTATTCCTTTCTAATCATTTTTTATTCTTCTTGTCTTGCAGGCTAGGACATTTATTTTTTTTGTCTAGCTAGGACCGTGGGTACAATTTTGAAAGCAGCAATAGGGGCTTCCTTAGCGGCTCAGTGGTAAAGAATCCACCGGGCAAAGCAGGAGACATGGGTTCGATCCCTGGTCTGGGAAGATCCCACATGCTGCAGAGCAACTAAGCCCTCGTGCCACAACTATTGAGCCTGTGCTCTAGAGCCTGGGAGCTGCAACTATAGAATGCGTGTGCTGCAACTGCTGAAGCCCTTGAGCCCTAGAGGCTGTGCTTTGCAACAAAACAAGCCACCTCACGGCAACCAGAGCAGCCCCGGCTTGCCACAACTAGAGAAAAGCCTGCACAGCAAAGAAGACCCAGCACAGCCAAAAACAAATCAATAAATAAAATTATAGAGACTGAAAAAAAAAAAAAAGAAAGTAGCAATAGTGAGCAATCTTGTCTCTTTCCTGATTTTATAGGGAATGTTCCTATTATTTCACTTTTTTGTTGGTTTAAGGAGATTTGCCTCTATTTCTGAAGTGACGTGAACATCTCTCAGTCCTGTCCGACTCTTTGTGACCCCCATGGACTACACAGTCCATGGAATTCTCTAGGCAAGAATACTGGAGTGGGTAGCCGTTCCCTTCTCTAGTGGATCTTCCTAACCCAGGAATTGAACCAGGGTCTCCTGCATTGCAGGCTGATTCTTTACCAACTGAGCCATCAGGGAAGCCTGCCTCTATTTCCAGCTTACCATTAAAAAAAAACATAAATGGTTATTGACTTATACTTTTGTGCCTAATGGAATATGTTTTTCTTTAATCTGTAAATGTGTAAATTGTATGAATAGATCTTCTAGCATTGAACTATTCTCCCATTCCTGCGATAAACTACATTATGATCATAATGTAGTTTTTTAATACATTGTTGGATTCTGATTACTAATATTTTATTTCAGATTTTTACAACTATATTTATAAAAGAGAATGACTTGAAGTTTTCTTTGCCTCATTTTTGGTATAACAAAATAGACTGGAAATGTTTTTTCTTTTTTTTTAGGGAGAGTTTCTACATGTTTGCTGCTGCTGCTGCTAAGTCGCTTCAATCATGTCCAACTGTGCGACCCCATAGACGGCAGTCCACCAGTTAGATAGATGCCTGTACATTTCTGGTGGAATTTGGTGGGGTTTTTCGATGTGTTTGCAGGTAGGTGGCGCAAGTAGTAAAGAACCTGCCAGCGCAGGTTAGAGGTAAACAGCTTGTTGGATCCCTGGGTGGGGAAGATCTCTTGGAGAAGGGAATGGCAATCCATTCCAGTATTCTTGCCTGGAGAATCCCATGGACAGAGGAGCCTGGTGAGCTACAGCTCATAGAGTCGCACAGAGTCAGACACAACTGAAGTGACTTAGCACCGCACGGCATGGCACAGAAGGTAGTTTTCAAACTAACTAAATTTCTTCAGTAGTCCTAGGTTTGTTGAAAATTTTCATAGCTTCTTGAATCAGGTTTGGTGAGTTGTTTTTCTTAGAAATTTGCCCAAAAGCATCATCAAAAAGGGTTCCCATTGAAGTCTTTCTCTTTTAATCTTTGAGTAACCAAAGTTATGTTTTAACCCCTATTTTAATTCCTAAGGTCATTTTTTCATGTTTCTTTTCTTTAGTCTTAATATTACCAGAGGTCTGGCTTTTTAGTCTTTTCAAAGATACAGTTCTTGGCTAAGTTAATCATCTCTATTAAATAGTAAAATTCTATTTCATTAATTTTTGCCCTTAACTCATCTTATTTTCTACACTTTTATTCTGTTGTTCTGTTCTATCTTATTAAAATTGGATATTTGCCTCACTTTGAGCTTGAAAAAGAAAATGTAAGCATTTAAGACTATAAATTTACCTCTAAGTGTTCTTTAACTGCATCACCTAGGTTTTGTTTAATGCTAATTTTTTAATAACAATAATGATATCCTATTTGCCTGAGTCATTCAAAATTTTTTTTTAAAATCCAAGTGTGGGTTTATTCCTTTTCCTTTTGTATCTTAAGCTTAACTGCTTGTGGAAATAGAATATGGTTTGTACAGTACTCTGAAAACTCTTTAGATTCACTTTGTGGCCAGATAGAGACAATTTTTATGAAGAACTCTAAATATATGCTTGGAGAAGCCAATGGCACCCCACTCCAGTACTCTTGCCTGGAAAATCCCATGGATGGAGGAGCCTGGTAGGCTGCAGTCCATGGGGTCGCTAAGAGTTGGACATGACTGAGCGACTTCACTTTCAAACTTTTCACTTTCATGCATTGGAGAAGGAAATGGCAACCCACTCCAGTGTTCTTGCCTGGAGAATCCCAGGGACGGGGGAGCCTGGTGGGCGGCCGTCTATGGGATCGCACAGAGTTGGACACGACTGAAGCGACTTAGCAAATATATGCTACTTGCATAATTATTTCTTTAAAAAAAAGGTAAGGAAAAAAGGAGCTAGGCTGGATAATAAATATAAACAGCAACAAATTGAGACACTTTAAAGTCTCTCTGAGGGTGGAAGAATTCAATCATGAAATAGGCAGAGAAGGACTGGATATGTTGGTAGTTGTTTGAAGTATGAAATTTGGTGACCAGAAAGGATAGTGATGAGACTGGAGAAAGTATGGTAACATCCAGGAGAAGCTTATACATTAAAATGTTGTGGATGTTCTCCTCGGAGCTAAGCTTAATTTCTCTGCTTCCTAACCTGTAAAATGTAAATATAAGTATCTATGCCACTGGGTTGTTGTGAGGATTAAATGAGTTAACTCAAACCTGATAAGTCAATAAATGTTAGCCAACATAATCAGAATTGATAAGACCTACTGGCATTTCCCCCTTATACCAGAAGAACCACAGTCTGAAGTTAAAACAAACAAAAAAACCTATTTCCCATGACAGGCCAAGCTTATGTTTTCCGTGTCACTTCAGTACATTAAAGAGTCAAAGCTAAGAGAAAGGGCATCCTAGAAACAACAGCAGAAGGCCTGGTGTTCTGTCATGCAGACGTTCTTTCATTCCTTCCTTTACTAGGTCCCCCAGTAACCAAGTTATGGCCCCTGGCACAACTCTGCAAACAGTTCTGCATAGATGTACAGCAAGGGTCTTAGCTACTCCATACAGATGTGCAGTGTCCCGGGTCTCCACTCCTAGCGCGCGGGAGGACCCAATTCTTCCTTACGTGTAAGAAGACCTTTCCCAGGGCGGATGTACAGAGGGCTCGGCCGAGGTGCATACGTGCGGGCCCCAGTCAAGGTCCCGTACAAATAAGCAGAGGGTCCAGATCTCCCGTGCAGGCATCGAAGGAAGCGAATTCTTCCCGCACCGCCCCACGCAGTGTTCGGAGAGGACCACCCAGGACCTGATTGGTCTTCAGGCTGCACCTCCGTGTACAGCACAGAGGCCCGGCTCCGGCTTCCGCCACCGCCAGCAGCTCGGTCCGCGAGTCCAGACATGAGTGCAGGAGCCTGCGGAACCGGCTCAGCCGTGGGCCAGTGCTTACCCTTCGTCGGTTCTCCGTCGCTAGTGTCGCCGCTCGCTGCAGGGTCCCGCCGCAGCAGACCGGAAACCCGGACCACCAGAGATCGCCCCCTCCCCAAGTACCCAACCCGCGCCAACCTCCCGCCCGCGCCGCGTGTTCAAATTAGCCGGGTCGGCTCTTCCGCGCTTCCCATTGGTCGCCGTCCGGATCGCTGATTGGCTGTTTCCTAAGAAACAAAGTACAGCTCTGTGGTGGCGGGCGTTGTCCACAGTGCGCTTGCGCACTTCGCCTTCCTGCTTGCTGGAGGTTTGCGGCCGTGTGCAGGAAGTGGCAACGCACTCCAGTATTCTTGCCTGGAGAATCCCAGGGACAGAGGAGCCTGTTGGGCTGCCATCTATGGGGTCGCACAGAGTCGGACACGACTGACGCGACTTAGCAGCAGCAGCAGCAGCCTGAGGCTGGACAGGTCGGAATGAGCAGCAGAAACCAGTATAGGGTAGAGGTACCCAGGAGGGCAGTTATGGCCTGTCTCACTTACCCCTGGGACTGAGTTCGTCATCAAATGCAGCAGCCAGATATCAAACACGTTTTCAAACCTGCATTTTCTGTGGTCTCAGTCAGCGTCCACTTATTCGAAAAGGGATTTTCAGTTGCTGTCCAGGGTTTCTTCTCTTCCGCGACCATCCATAGAATGAACTTCAAGCCAGCGGAGGCAGAGAATGGCCCACTTGGCTTTATCAGTGTCAGGATTATTATGGACAGACTGTTGAGTATGAGTAGCATACTTCAGGACACCTCTGGGTGGCACTGTCTCCATCCTCCACCAGCGGCCAGCTATTTGGATTCTGGTGGGCCACACTCATGCTGATCCCCAACCCCCGGGTTTGTGGAGGTCGAAGAGAAAGTCTTGCACTGGAGTCAGGAAGTCCGATTCCACTCTCTCGTGACGGAATCATCAGTTAGTGCTGAGACTGTGGAAGTCACTTCCGTTTCTCTGGCTACTTCTTTCTCATCTATAAAATGGGACAAATATCCTGCCCTTCCGACTTATCAGAAGAGCATGGATGGAAAACCGTCTTAAGCCTCATCATATGTAAGGCGATAGCTATCTAGTCTGATTAGGATGAAGCAGTGGTGGCTGTCAGGAGCCAGTTGCTCCACCCTTTCATTAGTCTGATCTGCCCTGACGCAGGACCATAAGCAGGTCGAGGCATGCAAGAAAGCAAGAGACATAGTTCCCTAGCAAGTCTACTATGAAGATGGTTCAGTTCAGTTCAGTAGCTCAGTCGTGTCCGACTCTTTGCAACCCCATGGACTGCAGCACGCCAGGCCTCCCTGTCCATCACCAACTCCCGGAGTTTACCCAAACTCATGTCCTTCAGTCCGTGATGCCATCCAACCATCTCGTCCTCTGTCGTCCCCTTCTCCTCCCGCCTTCAATCTTTCCCAGCATCAGGGTCTTTTCAAATGAGTCAGCTCTTGTATCAGGTAGCCAAAGTATTGGAGTTTCAGCTTCAATATCAGTCCTTCCAATGAACACTCAGGACTGATCTCCTTTAGGATGGACTGGTTGGATCCCCTTGCCGTCCAAGGGACTCTCAGGAGTCTTCTCCAACACCACAGTTCAAAAGCATCAATTTTTTGGCGCTCAGTTTTCTTTATAGTCCAACTCTTACATCCATACATGACTACTGGAAAAACCATAGCCTTGACTAGATGGACCTTTGTTGGCAAAGTAATGTCTCTGCTTTTTAATATGCTGTCTAGGTTGGTCATAACTTTCTTCCAAGGAGTAAGCGTCTTTTAATTTCATGGCTGCAATCACCATCTGCAGTGATTTTGGAGCCCCCCAAAAATAAAGTCTGCCACTGTTTCCACTGTTTCTCCATCTATTTGCCATGAAGTGATGGGACTGGATGTCATGATCTTTGTTTTCTGAATGTTGAGCTTTAAGCCAACTTTTTCACTCTCCTCTTTCACTTTCATCAAGAGGCTCTTTAGTTCTTCTTCACTTTCTGCCATAAGGGTGGTGTCATCTGCATATCTGAGATTATTCATGTTTCTCCCGGCAATCTTGATTCCAGCTTGTGCTTCCTCCAGCCCAGCATTTCTCATGATGTACTCTGCATATAAGTTAAATAAGCAGGGTGACAATATACAACCTTGATGTACTCCTTTTCCTATTTGGAACCAGTCTGTTGTTCTATGTCCAGTTCTAACTGTTGCTTCCTGACCTGCATACAGATTTCTCAGAAGGCAGGTCAGGTGGTCTGGTATTCCCATCTCTTTCAGAATTCCCCACCGTTTATTGTGATCCACATAGTCAAAGGCTTTGGCATAGTCAGTAAAGCAGAAATAGATGTTTTTCTGGAACTCTCTTGCTTTTTCGATGATCTAGCAGATGTTGGCAATTTGATCTCTGGTTGCTCTGCCTTTTCTAAAACCAGCTTGAACATCTGGAAGTTCACAGTTCACATATTGTTGAAGCCTGGCTTGGAGAATTTTGAGCATTACTTTACCAGCGTGTGAGATGAGTGCAATTGTGCGGTAGTTTGAGCATTCTTTGGCATTGCCTTTCCTTGCCTTTCTTTTGGGATCAAGATGGTAGAGTCAGTATATAATAACTGGTTGATCTGACCCAAACTCCATTCACCTACCTGAACTTCTCTATTGCTCTTTGTCCAGTGGGTTAACACTGTTGGTTTGGTGAGAATAAAATGAGACAACAGTGCAAAGATGCTGTTATCATAAAGTTAAAAGAAAATAAGGGTATTCTTGCCATCTTTGCTACCCAAGAGAAATAATACTGTCAAAGAATGACTTTCAGGGAATTCCCTGGAGGTCCAGTGGTTAAGACTAGGGCTTTCACTGCCATGGATCTGCGTTCCATCCCTGGTTGGGGAACTAAAATGCCACCAGCCGCACGGCGCAGCCAAAAAAAAAGAAGGAATGACTTCCAGCTTAAGGATACCCTCCCTCCTCACAGGGATATGCATTTTAACGGAGGTTTGGAGTATGGTTGAAGGTTTGGGGTCCCCAGGAACCACCAGGGGAATAGCAGCCTTTTGTGCCCTGTAGCCAAGTCTTTCCTGGTCCTATTCTGCCCCTGACAATTAGCTGGAGATGATGAGGTGAGTCATAGTGAGGCAAGGAGCCAAGGCTTGTCCTCCTATGGGCAGTGGAAAGGGGACACTTGCTTGATCTTTGGGGGCAAGTCAGTTAACCTCTCAGAGCCTCAGTTTCTGAAGTTATTTTTAAAAAAGAATATAATATTTAGCTTGTTACAGGGATTAGAAATAATATAGGTAAAGCAATTTGCAGACATTCAATGAAGTGGTAATGGGGGTTCTTATAATCATTCATTCAACAAGTATTTACTAATATGAGACAAGTGGGCTAAGAAGATAGGGAGGTTGATAACACCCACCTCCTACACTCATAGAGCACATCGTCTATGGAGAAATTAACCTATTAAACAAGGACTAACAATGACATGAGAGATGGGCTATAATGGAAACATCTGAGGATGTCAGAAAGAAGTGACATGAAGCTGAGGTCTGAAGGGGGAGTGAGTTTGTTTGACAAATGGATCACAGAGGTCAAGAGAAAAGAATTCTTCTTTATAACATACAAATAATCTCTCATGGGACTTCCCTGGTCATCCAGTGGTTGAACTCTGTTCTTCTAATGCAAGGGGTGAATTTTTATTAGGCCCATTTTTCAGATGGAGAAACTGAGGCTCAGAAAAGTGAGTGTCTTTCCCTGAAACACAAACATAGCCAGGACTTGAGCCCAGTTTTTCTAACTCCAGTTGCTGCATGTCTGTTGAGTCCTGCTGTCTTAGGTTCTAGCTCTGCCCTTAACCAGTCTGAGCGACCTGGAGTTTCTCTCTGGGCCTCAGTTTTTCCAGCTCTGTAATGGGAGTTACCCATTCTCTGGCTTTGATTCTCAGTTTGGCAGATGGGGCAAATAGGGAGCATGTGAAAAGTACAGGGGTGGGGAGCCCTCTGGTCCCTTTTCCCTCAGCCCCCCAGCTGCCACCTCTCAGTAACTCTTCCACGCCCTCCCAATCCCAAACATGTGTAGACTTTTCACTTCCACTTTATTATCACTTCATTTGTAGGATTTTAAGGTTTGTTACCTGGAAGGGAGTGAGGAGCTCACACCTCCAGTTCCGCTTTTCAAACATACCTTCATCGCTTGTGAAAATAACCTTATTAACAGCATCTAACCTGCTACCGCTTATGGGGGCACCTGGATAAGTACATGCAGAAGGGACCACTGCAGGGGAAACAACACAACTAGCTGAAGTGGCGCAGCCTCTGGACCCCTGGGGGGTTTCTCCCAGCTCTTGGGGGTCCTGGAGCTGTTGTCAGGGTCAGCAGAATGTGGGTAAGCCCCAGAGTAGCCTTGAGCATTTGGTCCTTGCCTCCTGCCTCCTCTTCTGGGGCTGAGATCCTCCGGGAAACAGCTCCCATGCCTCCAAGGTTCCCCTGTCTCCTGGACGCTTGTCCACAATTGATTCTCTGGGCAGCTTCCCCTCCGAGCAGTAAATGAAATATCGGTTACCAGGAGTGAGGCAGGAGGCAATTAACCCCTAGACCTCACCCTGGCAGATGTGTTTGTAGCAAGCTGAAGCGGAGAGCTGAGCGCACCCACCTGGCCTTCCTGCAAAGTCATCCAATTAGGGTAGCCCCCAGCGGTGGGCTCCTGCTGCCTCCTCTGCTCCCCATGACCCCAGAAACCAGGGTGGCACAGACTCCGAGGGCTGACAGCCATCTGGGCACAGGATGGCCTGCCATTTCTCATGTGGGTGAGCTCCGGGGGCACTGCCACCCTCACACTCCCTTGGCAGGGAGATTATTCATTAATTAATCACACATCTTTTTAAAGGGGAGGCGGCCTGGGGAGGCGTCTTCCTTCCTTCCTCTGGAGTGGAACCGCCATTCTGCCTGTTCAGCCTCCTTCCCACCTGCCAGCCCTGCCCCATGGAATGTTTCTGTGCCAGAAATGCCTCTGACTGAGGAAGAGGGGAGATACATGCCTGCTTTCAGGGAACCCCTAGTCCCAGGGACTGGTCTCAGAAAGCCCCAGTTAAATAGAAAAAGCACAGCGTCTACTTTTGGAGCCACTGACAGGATGGCCATACTCTGCAAATGGAAAACTGCCCCCCCATCCCCAGTCTCTGGGGATACACACCTCGCCTGTAACTCACCCAAAACACTATCTTTGAGGACCCCCATCCCCAGTCTGATGGAGGGGGCACAGTCTCACCTTCGAGTTTCCCATTCTGAGGGTAGAGACGAAGTCATTGTCCTCAGGTTGGCCAAATCTGAGGGGTACAAAAATAGACTTTGCCCTTGGGGAGCCCCTGTCTGATGGGGGAGATGCTGCCCAACCAGCTGGCACTGCCAGACACTCTCGGTGCCCTGCACAGAAAAAAAAATAAAGAAGTCTTTGGCTTTAGTCCTGTCCCAGTTGCGTCACAAACTTGCAGCATGACCGTGAACAAGTCACGGATTTTCTTCAGACCATGCTTTCCTCATCTGCAATGTGGAAATCTTAGTCCCATCTCTCAAAGTGACATGAGGATCGGCCAGTCACCAGAAAGGAAACCTAGCCAGCCAGCCAGGCACTCCCTTCAGAAATGATTAACATGCTTTTCGCTGTAGCAGAGGTCCTAAGCCAGTACCTGTGGTCTCTGGGAGAGGGATGGGGAGCCTCCCAGGTACAGTGACTGGATAATTTTGGGCCAGTGCGGCCATTAAAGAATCATAAGAGGCTGTGGGTGGCACTGGCGGGGGGGCGGGAGAGGGGGGTTGCTGGCTAATCTAATCAGGCTTCCCAAGGAAACTCTCGTTCCAGCCAGACCTGCCAGGGGTTTTATTGGGTTTGTGGGGACCCGCAGATTTCAATCTCCAGACCCCACAGGGAAGGAACAAGTATTAAGCTAATTTTATTAAATGGCCACAGCTGGCAGTAGGGGGAAGTAGGGGAGAGGAGAGAGGATAAAGAAAGTCATTCAAGTCTGCCAGCCATGACAAGGGTCCATACATGGGGCCTGACTGGGAGGGAGGCCACCCCTCCTTCCTGTCTCTCCAGCTGAGCCAGCGGGGTGTAGGAGGGGGAGGCCAGATGGGAACTCTCCCTCAGTGTAGAGCCTTGGGATTCTCCAAGAGGCTCACCCCGTGGCTGCCGCCCAGGGCAGATGATTGTAAATCGCATCAGGCCTCCACAGGACAGCGCTGGAGTGGAAGTACTGGGCTGCCTCCAAGCCCCCCTTCCTTGGTTCTGCTTTGGAAACCCCAAATCTTTATGATATACCGTGTGCTGGGTAAGAGGATGGTCTTTGGTTCAAATACTGATATTTGCTGCTGCCTAGCTCTGTGACTATGACAAAGTATTTATCCTCTGAGCCTCAGTTTTCTCATCTGAAATGGATAAAACACCTTCCATGTCAAAGGGCATGGGAGTATTCCTTACCAATCCACTCCCACCCCATACACATTTCCATGAGATAATATTTATAAAGTTCTTATATGGTGTCAGACACAAAGTGGATGTTCTCTAAGTATTAGCTATTATAATTTAGGAATGCCCTAACTGTGTGCAACCATCATGGCCCCAGTTATAGGAGATGAGGGAGGCAGTGACAAAGCAAAGAGATTTGGTGTGTTGTCTCCAGCGAGCAAGGGCTTCTTGAATTCAAGTGCAATCAAGAACGTAGTGATTGTGTCTTATTTAAAAAGCTATTTCACCTCTTTTGAAGAAGAATAAAATCTACTCATCCAGCCTCCCAGTGCTCTTGGAAGACTTGGACGATAAGACATATGAGAAGACACGAATGAGAAGAAAGTGTCACTCACTTTCACTTCGAGTATGTGAAAGTGTGTGTTGGACGGACTGTGTTGGACTCTTTGCACCCCATGGGCAGTAGCCTGCCAGTCCATGGAATTCTCCAGGCGAGAATACTGGAGTGGGTAGCCATTCCTTTCTCCAGGGGATCTTCCTGACCCAGGGACTGAACCCAGGTCTCCCGCATTGCGGGCAGAGTCTTTACCATCTGAGCCACCAGGAAGCCTTTGGCAAATTTTAAAGTGATGTATAAAAATAATAATATTGAGCACATACATGATACCTCTTTAACCCTCAGTCAAGTGAGATAGGTCTCCTTATAATGAGAAAACTGAGGCCCAGGGTGAAGTGCTTGGGTCAAGGTCAACCAGCATTTAATACAAAGCGTGTTCCTTTCATTGGTATCACTAACCCAGAACTGAGTTAGAAGCGAGCGACTTAGCCAGCATCCTACAGGTGGCACTGGGGCCAGAACCCAGGTCTCCCAATTTAAACCTGGCTGTGCCTGTGCAGTGCTGATGCAACTTTCAAGGGCAAAGAGATGGAGCTTTTCCACCCTGGAAAATGATGATGTAACTAGGCTATCTCCTGTGCCTCTTATTCCAGTTGCCCAGGCCCTCTTGGGCCATGGTGGGCTTTGGGCCCCTTGGCCCACCTCTTCCTGGAGCACCTCTGACTCTGGCTTTTCCTAGATCCACGAGAAACTTGCAGTAGACTCATTCCCCGTCTGGAGGAGTGCAGGGTTCACAGTCCCCTCCTACAACTCCTCTCCAGGGCACAGTCAGAAAGCCAGCGGGGTGGAAGTGTTTTATTATAGCTTTGGTCAGACGGGCAGCAGCCGGCCAAGGGCTATAGCTGGGAAGCCATCCAGCCCCCAACCAACCCCTCCCCCAGGCGGCACTACCCCAGAGCAGGTGGGCAGCGCATCCGAGCACGGGGAGGAACCCGCCGAGGCCTCTCCTCCACCCCTGCTGGGGCGGGCTGGTGGGTAGCGTGGGCAATAAACAATCCTACTGTACAAATATACAGCGCGCACGCCGGGGCGGGGACGGTCAACACCGCCTCCCCGGGAACCAGGACAGGGCGCGCTGGACCCGGCTCTGCGGTGAGCCGGCAGGAGGGCTAGCTGCGGCCCGGAAGGTGGTGAGGACGGGCCAGGGGCGTCATAGCCGGGAGGGCTGCGAGGGGGTGGGCGAGGACGGGTCATCCTTTGCCCTACTCAGAGGGGGAGCCCCGGGGGCATAAGGGATGGAGGAGCTCAATCAGAGTAGATGATGAAGCCGGAGAAGGTGCTGTACTTGTTGCTGTTGCCGCCGTGCGCTTTGCCCCCATCCAGTTTGATGAAGACCTCGTCCCCTGCATCCAGGTGCAGGATCACGCTGTTGCTGGCGTAGTCGTAGTTCTGGTCTGCGTCCTGGGCGATGGCGCTGGCCCGCACCTGTGGGGGTTGGGCCGTTAGGAGGGTAAGGGTATGTGTGAGAGGGGAGGGGAGAAGGGAGAGAAGTGGGGTCCGGGAGGGAGGGGGATTGTCAGAGGTAAGGCAGGGAGAGAAGGGTCTCAGAGCCCCACCTGCAGCACCATCACGGCTCTCAGCCTGCTTTCCTCCCATCATCCCAGCACCGCCCTTTTGCAATCCTAACTGTGTGTTTTGGGATGGGGTTAGAGAGGAGCCTTGGATTTCTAGGGCAGGTGTAATCTGGGTCTGAATTGGCAGTGTAATTCAGTGTAATCGGCTTCCTTAACTCCCCTAGGTCTCACTGTCTAGCCCGCTGAAGTGTTAGCCACTCAGTCGTGTCTGCCTCTTTGCAACCCCGTGGACTGTAGCCTACCAGGCTCTTCTGTCCAGGGATTTCTCTAAGCAAGAATCCTGGAGTGGGTAGCCATTCCCTTCTCCAGGACATCTTCCCAACTCAGGGATCGAACCTGGGTCTCTTGCATTTCAGGCAGATTCTTTACCGTGTGAGCCACCAGGGAAGCCCCACTCACTGTCTGGCCCATTGAGGACCTCAGCAGTGTCTCCAGGACTCCCCAGCCTGGAACTCTTGCTTGCAGAGAGGAATTCTCTGGACCCCCAAGGGATGGAGGGCCAGCCCCTCTCATCATTCCTTTCTCTCTCCTTTTTAAAATTATATATATAAATATATATACATATATATATATATTTTTTTTTGATCATGTGGCATGAAATCTTAGTCCCCCAACCCGGGATCGAATCCAGGCCTCCTGCAATGGGAATATGGATTCTTGACCACTATACAGTCAAGCAAATCCCCCTGCCCTGCCACCCATCCTCTGCTTTATTGTAATAATGATTCTTACATTTCAGCCACATCCACCCATTCTCATGTCAGTGGCTGGACAGGAGGGTGCCCCTTGGCCTTACAGGTCCAGGCCTGGATCAATACCAGGCTGCTAGTAAGCAACAACCCTAGTACTGAGACCTTCTGTGTGGATTCCTTGTCTGAGGTCCATTCTGTGTCGACTCCCTGTCTGAAGTCCATTCTGGAGTCCTTCACACCAGAGCAGTGAGATGGAAGGTCTGGGAATCATTTCCCCTCCCAAGCCTCAGGCTCAGCCTGCATCCCACCTCAACGAGTTGTAGCTACACCTGTGACTATTACCCCATCCCACAAGGACTTCTGGCTCCTCTGGCAGCATCACCCCCATGGCGGTAGAAGGTGGTAGAAAGGAAGTGGATGGGAAGAAGGGAATCATCCCTTCTGAAACCTTACATCCCTCTGTGATCCTCAGTCTGCTCTGATATCCTTGCTGGTCCTTGTTTTGATGGAGGAAGGGAGGGACAGGCAGGAGCATCAGGAGGGGCAGGGGAGCATCAGCCTTTTGATTTGAAGCCTGACACATCGTTGGTGGGGGAGAGCTATAATCATAAGATATTGAGGATGTGTAGTGATGGACACATTCTCTCCAGGCATTCCTTTCCAACCGCTGAGGCCAATGCAAGTCCTGAGCCCTTTGATCTGGGGCCTCTCCTGGATATTCTGAGTGGAGGATGAGCAGAGAGTTTGCACTGAAAGGGGTTCTCTCAGCCAGGCTTCTCAACAGCCCCTCTCCATCCTGCCCCTTCCCCGAAGGCAGCACCCCCAAAGGCTGACAGTTAGGGCTGGACCAAGCCAGATCAGGAGAGGGGCCCATCCCCCCTCCTGGTCGAGAGGGAGCGCTGTAGGTCGACTGTGCCAAAGCTGCTGACTCAGCAACAATGTTGCATTGGAAGGACCGGACTGACATATTTGCATGCAGTCTGCCATTGAAAGCCCAGATCCCTTCAGCCCCTTCTCACCCCTCAAGCTTTTCTCCTCCAACCTGGGAGGGAATTGTTTGGGGCACTTAGTTGGGAAAACTCCTGGTCCAGCTAAAGGTGAGGGGAAATCAAATGAGGGAGGGATGCCATCTAAGGAGCTCAGTTTCTCTGTTTAGAAAATGGATGAGATCCTGCTTCACCCACTGCCACCATTGTAAAAGCCTTTTGATGGCAAAGGAAAAAAAATTTTTAATCTTGATGGGGTTTTGAGCTACCAGGAAAGAGCTGAAAACAAGCAGCCAACTTCTGTATTGTTCCCTGGGCCCTAATCCTGGTGGTATTTATTATTACACATGCATTTCATTATCTTTGCTAATAAATTACTTCTAATAACAATTATTTTTATTACCCAGATTAATTTAGCCTTAACTCATTAAAACAGTGTGCTTCTTAATAGCCAGATCCATTAGAATACAGTCATCTGTCATCAGGAATCTCCTGGTGATGTGACAGGCATCAGAACTGTTATGCTTATGTTTATTATTTATTCATCACCATGATTGTTGCTGTGATTATCCTAATTATCCATGGAGTCAGGGAGAATTAATGCTCTTCCATCCGTAGACGGTGGGGGAGCCAGAAATGGAACCCAGGGGTCCTGATTCTCTGCCCAAGACTGGAAAAAGTAGAGGCATCCAGTCCCTCCCAGGGGTTGAGGGGAAGTCTGGGGATTTCATTTTGTTGTGGAAGCAGAAATGCAAGTCTGGGACTTGTCATGTGGGGGTACAGTAGAAGCACCTCCTCAAGGGCTGCCAATAAGTGAAACTGAGGCATTGGTCTGATTAGAGATCTGGAGCGGGGGTGAGGCAGGGGCCAAGTACCCAGGAAATGTGTCCCTGCCTCCAGAGCAAAGCTGGGGTCTTGGGTATGTACGTGTGGCTCCCACAGGCAGCCAGCCTGGCCCCTGTGTGCTTTCACACAATGCCTGGGTTTCTACTGTGCCAGGCGCTGTGCTCTGTCCCGTGAAAGGCATTAGAGGCCAGAGAGGACAGCGGCGAGATGGCAGGGTTGGGGGGGAGGGAGGCCATATCCCCTCATCAGAGAGGCTGATCCCCAGTCAGGTCTTTGCGTACCCCAGTCCCCAATTTACATACCCCACCACCTCCCCCCTCACTCAGACTCTGGTGTCCAAGTCCCTGCCCATTTGTAATACTCCCCTTCCCACAGGCCCTGACCGTCCCCCCACAGCCCCCCTTCCCTAGCCCGGTGTATCAGTTTCACATCCTCTGGGACCCATCTGAGCTGTAGATCTTAGAAGGAACCGCAGGGAGCTCATCTCACTCAGGGCACCGGCTCCAGCCTAGAGTCCCTTCCTCAGGCTCCTCAGGTCCCTGGGTCATAATGACCCAGCCTTACTGCCATCTGGCCGTGCAGTGGTGACTCAGAGCTACCCCTAGGGAGAGGGCCTCGGCACCAAGCAGGAAGGTGCTGACTCCCCGCTTTCCCCATCTTGCCCAGAGAAAGACCAGGGCCCAGATGCGGCTCTGCTTTCTAGAGGAAATTCTGGAAGTCTCTGCAAGCGGGAAGCCAGGAAGGAAAAGCACAGAGCCCAGGGCTGCCCCTGGTCTTGAAGGCATGGGAGGAGCCGGCTCCTCCCTTCTGTTCCCCCCCATTGCCCAGCCCTGTCATTTTTGCTCTCAGCTCCCTTGAATGTCCTCTTTCACCTCTGAGCCAGTGGAGGGGTACACCCTTCCCTACACTTGACCTTTCATTTTCTCCCTGGGGGACCCAGGTTCATCATCCTCTCCCCTGACCAGGTTGGTCTGAGCTAGGGCCCATTGAATCACTCCCTCCAGCCAACACATCTGAGGACAGGAGTGTCGGTGGGCTCCCGGTCTCCTCTCCCTCACAATAATGGCCGGGGCGTGTTATTATGTGATTACTACTGTCTCCCCTGCACAGACCCTGTGGTCCTGGAGGGCAAGCAGACTGAAGCCCTGGAACCCCAAACCTGGCTCCTACTCGGAGCTCAGAACTAGTCATATGGAATGACTAGTGAGAGGAAATGAGTCTCTTGGACAATCTGGAAGAAGTCACAAAGGATGTGCGGGAGGTCCAGGGCCTATCACCCCTCTGTCTGTCTTGGATTTGTGTGTGTGTGGGAGGGGGGCAGGAAATGGTCTGAGTAACTGTTAAAATACTGGGTCTCTGAAACCCCTGGTTAAAGTCACCTCCTTTCTTCTACCAGCCTGTGGTGCCACCTCCTTGTCAGGCTCTGCCAGTGCCCTGCCCCTACTAGAGGGGAAGGAAGAGCCTTTTGAGTCAATTTCACCTCCCAGTGACTGAAGCAAGTATGCCTGCCCCAAGCACCCACCATCTTTGGGGCCTCCTCTTGTCTCACCTCTGGGGCCCTGTGGCACCCTCTTGAGTAGCACAGTAGGGCCCACTGGTGGCCTGGTGACCACCTCACTATTCAGGCAAGCTGTGGTCCCATTCCCCTGAAACCTCGACTTGGTGCCAGCCCAAACTTTCTTTGGGAAAGGAAGAAATTCCACTGATGAAGGTGACATTGTTGAATCCCTTATTGGTGATTAATAAGGGGAATTGTGGGGCTGGCTGCAGAGAGAGTCCTCACTGGATACTGGGGCCTCCCATTTGGTCAAGAATGAAGGACAAAGAGGAGAGATACAGGAAGCCTGACAGACACAAGTGGGAGAGAGACACCCAAGGAATAAAGGGGGGGATTAAACACAGGGGTGGGGGACCAGAAACCAGGGGAGAGACAGATAGGACTGGTAGACACAGGAGAGAGGCAAGCACAAGAGATGGGGAGAAGGGAGAAAGAGGAAGAAGAAGGGGAGACGCAGAATCAAGAGGGAGAGCAGGCAGGGGAGGGAGGAGAGGGGCAGACTTACAAGCACCTGGTTGGCTTTTAGCTGACTCTCAGGCCTGTCCTTTCCCCACCCCTAAACAGGGTCCACCTCGGGTAGTGCTGCAGTGGGAGGGTTCCAGTAGGACCTTGGGTCTCAGTCACAGGAGATTCCCTCCCAACTCCCACTAAAGCTGTAGTTCTGATCCGCACAGGCACCTGCTTCCACAAGGATGCTCTGCTTGACTACTGCAGGCCCCCCAGGTCACCTGTGGTCTGGGAACATTGGGAAGGGAGGGGGAATCAAAGCGAAGGGAGCTGGGTAGGTCAAGGGTTAGGCAGGGTTAGGTCAAGATTGGTCCTGAGGCAGCAGTTCCTAGGAGACCACCAGACATCGCTGGTCCCAGGTACCAAAGACCTCATGAGCTTGGTGTCTGCCGCTCTGGTCTCTCCGATGGGGATAGGGAAGGAAGAGGATCCCCTGACACCCCAGGAATCAGGAATTGCAGCTGGGAGGCAAAGAGGAGGGGGAGTTTCCACCTCTTTGTCCTGCCTCATAAGGAAAAACTTTTCCCTTCTGGCCATCTTTATGGGCGCTTAGCTCTGACACAGTGAGAAGGGGCCGCGCATTCCCGGGTTTTGCAGAGGGTGGCAGATCTGCCCAATGGTCCCTTCCTAAGGGCGGGGGATGTATTGTAGCTACGGCTTTGTGCGCTTGGCTCCCTTTGCCTTTGTGCGCAAAACATCTCCTACAGCTCGCCTTCTCCGCTAGCGCGCACAGCGGTGCGCTCAAGCGCCCGCGGGCGCAGACGCTGCCTTTCCCCAGAGTCCATCCTGATCCGGCCCCTCGCCGCTAGCTGGTATCAACCAGAATCCTAGCTCTGAGATGCTGTTTCCCACGGGCCAAGCCCCCAAGGGCCAGTCCGCGCGGCCTGCGCTCTGATTATTAGTTGGATGTATTTCCCGCAGCACTTGTCTTGGAGCCGGCGCCCAGGAACCGAGGAGTCAGGGATGCCCGCTAGCCTGGATCATCCCCGCCTGTAATGGCTAAGCCGCTCCGGGTCTCCATCTGCGCCCGTCCGTACCCGTGGGCCCCGGGCTCCCTGGGTGCCCTGCCCCCAGGCCAGCCCCATGTCCCCGGCGGGCCCACCTGGCCGTTCTTGCAGAGGTCCGCCCACATACTGGTGCCGTCGCCGCCGCGCATGAGGACGTGGTAGGTGAAAAAGTAGGTGCCGGGAATATTGCACGTAAACTTGCCACTGGTCGCGTCGTAGTTGTTGCCGAGGTTGGTGACCACGTCGTCGAACTTGAGCACCTCGTAACCCTCGTGAGGGTTCTTGAGGCCGGCGTAGAAGGCCACGCGCGGCACCGTGGTGTAGGTGGCCGTGCTGATGGCGCCGCTGCCCCCCGCGCCCGGCAGCCCGGGAGGGCCGGTCTTGCCCGGCTCACCCTTCTCCCCGGGTGGCCCCACAGGACCCGGAGGACCGGGGTCCCCGGGGGGCCCAGGGGGGCCCGGCTTGCCTGTGCGTCCCGGCTTCCCCTGGGGGCCCTGCACCAGCGTGGAGGGCGGGGGCGCGCCACTCTGCTCGCTCAGGGCGTCGCCGCCGTCGGGCCGCGCGCCGGCGCCGGGGCCCCGCGCGGGGTAGGGGTCGCACACCATGCGGCAGGTGCCCAGCATCTCATAGTGGCCATCCGGGCCTCCCGAGCTCACCAGCACGGGGATGAGCACCACCAGCACCAGCAGCATCACCACGCCCGCGGCGGCCGCCAGCAGCGTCTTCCGGCCGGCGCGGAGCCTGGGGAGCGCCGGGCCGCCCGGCCGCGCCGTCGGGGCAATGGTGCCGGCGGGCGGGGGGCGCGGGCTACGCGCCCGCGCTCAAGGGCGGTCCGGCTGGACTGCGGGCATGGGGCCGGGCCGGGGGCGCCGCGCTGCGCTGGATGCGCTGCCGAGCCCAGCCGCTGGCTCCTGCCTCGCGCCTGCCTCCCGCTGCGCGGCCGAACTGAGCGCGGCGACCGCCGCCTCCTGCCGGATTCCTCCCGCCTCCCGGTGCTGGAACCACCGCCCCCTCCGCGCGGTCCAGCCCCGCCCGCTCTGCGCCGCGAGGGGTGGGGCTGAGGGCTGGGCCGGCGCCCAATTGGGTCGTGAGAGGTATGGCTCCGCCCACTTAGAGGGGCGGGGCCCGGGGCGGGGCCGCCGGGTAGAGGGCTGGAGCCACGAGACCAAAGACGAGCAGCAGACTGAGTGTCGGAGATGGAGAGGGGGCTAGAGTCCGGGACGCGGGAGAGGCTCCCGTAGAGGAGGGAAGAGTAGGGACCAAAGAACGAGTGAAAGAGGGGGCCATAGGGAGAGCTAGAGAGCGCCGAGGGTGATTGGGAGAGGAGAGGCCTCGAGGGTCGGGTATTAGGAAAACCGAGAGAAACAGAGAGGCGCGAAGGGCCACTGCCCGCAGGAGGCGGGGGCTGCAGTAGGGCGCCTCGGTCTTCAGGGGACAAAGAGCGATTGAAAGGAGGACGGAGCGGGGAGCAAGAAGGAAGGACAAGGAAGAGTGTTATGAGCGGGGAGAAGAGGGGAAGGCAGGAGGGCGTCGATGGGGCGAGTCCGCACTCAGGCCTCGCAGATCGCCCGTTTGGGAGATGGGGGTGGGCCGGTATGCCTGTCGGGGTGCCCATAGAATTCCAAGTACTAACCGCAGCCGCTCCCTCCTCTTTGTTTTTTTTTATTTTTTTGGCACTTGATGTTCCTGGGGCCGCCTTACCCCAGCAGGAGCATGATCTTCTACCCACACCTCCTTAACCTCTGCTTCTTCCTCCCTGCCCTCCAGGCCAGGTCAGGCTACTTTTTCCTGGGGATGGGGCCAGGGACTCCTCCATCTTACTCTGATCAATTCCTTTTCCCCTGCTTTTAGACAAGGGGGAAATTGGGGCACTGAGAAAGTGGGCACCCCAGGTAATTTCTCCATTCTGAGCAGTACAGACACGTCCTGGGTGGTGATCCCCCCTTTCCCAGCTTCCAAGAGGATGGGTTGATCTTACCCAGCCCCTAAACTCGGCACCCTCCTTCCCGGCCTCCAGCCTCCCGAGCTTCTAGCTTCTAGCTCTTTTCTCCATCAGATTGTATGAGGCAGTCCTTTTCCTCAAGTGCAGTAAAGTGTTTAGGTTGCATAAACTAAAAGGCGTCTGCTTCCATCAAAATATTTGTCACATTATTTGAAGCCCAGTTCGTGCTGCTCCACTGCTCCTCTCACTCTCCTGTATCCAGTCTACCTGGGAGGGCTCTGCCATCCAGAGGCCACTGCTGCTGCTAAAGGACGACCCTCCAGCCCCTTTCCTTTCTTCCCTCCCAAAACTGGGATTGATTAACCCCACCTGAACCGGGAGGAGGAACAAGACAACAGGATGTCAACTCAGGGGCGGTGAGATAGGACCTTTCAAGCACAGCTGAGCCCTGGTTAGAGTGATCCCCTCACCATGGAAGGAGCTAAAAATGCAATCAATAGCATTTATTCAGGGCGTACAGTGTGCCAGGTTCTGTGTTGAATGCTTTACATATGCCATCACAGCAGATCTCCACTGCAATTCAAAGAGGTAAAGCCCATCATTATTTTCATTTCACAGAGGAAGCACCCGGGCTCTAGGAAGTTAAGAGATTTGCCCAAAGTCACGCAACCGTTAAGGGAAAGAGCCGGCATTCAAACTGGCGGCCTGACCCCAAACTCCTCTAACCCTCCTGCTGGGTCTTTGGATAGCGTTTACTTCCCAAAGGGAAGTAAGTAGGCTTCGAGCGCAGGAGGAGAAAGTCAGTGAGACCTCCCCAGGCTCAGGGAGATAGTCCTGACTCTCGGCTGTCAGTCTGGCCTCCCGTCTACCACGGAGGTTTCCCCAGTATGACTCCCCCCAAGAGTGACAGGCTGGTGACCCGAGGGACAAGTGCGCGGTCATCGGCGTGTGATATATACAACCGTCCCTCCTCCCGCCCCATAGTCGCGCGCACATGGGTCCCTCCTCCGCTATGCCACTGGGGCTCGTCCGCCACTGGGAGTCCTTCCAGAACCCTCCGATGAAACTGCGGCTGGCCGCCCGAGGTCGCGGAGGGGCTGGAGTATGCACCTCCGGCCTCGCCCGGGTGTCCCAGGGCGCGCTCGGCGTGGCACGGAGGCCCGCCCCCCGCCCCGAAAGAGCGCCCGCTCCCCCGGCGCGGTGTGGCGTCTCTGTCAGCCCAGCCGGATTCTCCCCGCTTCGCTGGAGTGGAAAATAACGGCTTCAAACTTTGCAGAGAGGAGCTGGTGCCAGCACTTTAATTAACAGCCATCTTGGCCTGTGAGCCTGGGCCACCGCCCCGTGCCTCCCGGGGCTCGCGGGTCGCGCCCCGGCCCCGCCCAGGTCCCCGCAGGAGAGGGACCCACGCCGCGGCGCTCTGAGCCCCTTTATCCCGGAACGCCAGGGCCTGGCTGATTGGGGGACAGGTGCTGCCTGGGGACCCGTCTCCCCAGGTTCCTTCCTAAGGACCTCCAGCCCTTCCAGCCCACCCACCCCCAACTCTAAATCCTGACAGTTGATGATTCTGGGGTTCGAGATCTGCGTACCAGTCTCAGCTGGTGATTTTAGGCTAACTAGCAGCGCCTCAAGGGTATTCTTCTGGGAAAGGGTTGTTGTAAGGATTAAATGAGTTATCATGAAGGTAGCAAAGCACTGGCCTCAGTATCTGATGCTTATTAGGCGCCCAGTAAAGGGTGGCTAATATAATTATTTCACATTAAGGCCCTTCCACCACTCCCAGCATGGGGTCTCCTCCTCCTGCCTTTTTTCCTACAAATTGCGGTGCTGGTGCTAGGAGAGGAGGACGATGGCCTGCTATGCGCCTGGATTCAGAGACAGGACTAGATGAACGAGGAAGGAACCCAGGAGTTCTGGCTCCAGGCCTCTTCTTCAACCATATGCCAAGACCAGGGATCCAGGTTTTCAGAAGAGGGAAGAGGTGAGCCCCAAGGAAGGGAGGAGGGGAGTGCCATCTGTAGCTGGGATATTGCCCATGCTGGGAGCTAAAGGTCCAGCTTGACTTGCCTTCCTCCTGCAGACCCGTCATTCCAGAGGTGAGGTGGGAGTAATGGGCATTGGGGGGGTGGGGTATGGTGGATGCAGGAAAGTGGGTACGGCTCTTCTTTGATGCACGGCTGACATCAGGAAGCTGCGTGGTGGTTCTGTGGTATTTTGGGGTTCTTTGAATGAATGTGAGTGGGTGTGAATGTGTAAGAGACTGTTTGCGTTAGTGTGTGTCTGGGTTTGTGAGTGATGAAAGGGACTGCAGTGCCCTGACTCATTGGCTGGCAAATCTGCGTTCATTTGTTCACTCAGTAAACATTTACTGAAAGCACCTAACTAGGCCCTGGGAGGTGGTAGTGGTGGTGTGTCCCCAAATGATCAAGACTAAGCAGTATTCCTGAGGCGCTCACACTTGGGCATGGGAAACAGGCAGAAAGAAAAGATAAATACTATGATAATTATTAACTTTTTAAAAAGTACTTACTAAGCACAAGATATTTTTAAAATTTATTTATTTTAATTGGAGGCTAATTACTTTACAATATTGTGGCAGTTTTTGCCATACATTGACATGAATCAGCCACGGGTAAAGTACTAGATTAAAAAAAATTATTTACTTATTTGACTGTGCCAGTTCTTAGTTGCGGCATTTGAACTCTTAATTGCAGCATGTAGGATCTAGTTCCCTGGCCAGGGATTGAACCCAGGACCCCATGGACTGGAAGGAAAAAGTCTTAGCCACTGGACCACCAGGGACATCCCTAAGTATGAAATCTTGTTCTAAGCACTTTATGTGGATTATCTCATTTAAATTTAACAGCCTATTAATCATAAGTTAAGAACTATTACATATCTTGTATCAATAATCCCACCAAGTACATAGTATTATTTCCCTATTTTACAGCTGAGGAAACTAAGGCTTGGGTAGAGGTTTGCACTAGGTATTCTGAGGTACCCATGGAAAACTCCCTGCCCAGAGGACTCTATAGGGGAGGTATTATTTTTTCTATTTGTTTATTCATCCATTTGTCCATCCTCCATTTATTCTGTAAGCCCATATTAGTTGATCTCACATTATCACAAGATATAGTGATGAGCGTGAAAAATCTTCTGACCCTGTGTAGTTACAGTACATGGTAGAAACTTGGACACTTAAACAAACAACTGCTATCTAACTGGATGTGCTGCCTGGGAATATGTGGGATCCTATAGGAACAAGCAGCAGTGATGCCTAAATTCATCTGGAGGTGGGGAATCATGGGAAGCTTCCTGGAGGAGGTGATGTTTAAGTTAAACCCTGATTAAAGGATAGCACTGGTGAAGAGGATGGCTGCCAGAGTTGGAGGAGAGAGGGAGGGAAGGAGGGAGGGAGGAAAGATTATTCCAGTCAAAGGGAACGGCATGTTCTAAGAACAAGCTTGCAGGGCCTCACGGGCTGTGACAAGAGATGTATAATTTATCCTAAGGGCAATTAGAAACTACTGAAGAGTGTCAGGTGAGTGGTACCAGATTTTTTCAGATTAGAAGGATCACATTGGCTACTGTGGGGAGGAGGGATTAAAACAGAAGTGAGAGCTGATAGTGGCCTGATCTGGATGGGATGGGGGTGGAACAGGGAGCAGGAGACTTGCAGGTTTCTGGAAAGATAAGGAAATGTTTATGAAATTAATGAAGGATGGATGAGTGTTTTTGCCATTACCTGGGTACCAATATGTGCCAGACACTTTATGTACTCTTTCACTTAATACTTACTGGAAGTGTAAGGAATAAGCATTGTCATCTTTACATTGGAGATGATGATACTGAGGCTCAGAGAGGTGATGGTATTCCCCTGGGATCACACAGCTAGGAGGAGAGAGAGTCAGAACTTGGGTCTGCTTGACCTTGAGTGGGGGCTCTTCACCACTTGGCCCAGCAGGTGCATACCTGGTGGATAAAGCAAGGATAGATCCTTTAGGGGTAAAGAACAGCTTGAGTTAAGGCTTAGTTGTATTAAAGGGCATATTTATGGTTTTTGGTTGATGCCACTGGTCTACAGTCCTGTCTTGGACAGAATGGGAAACTGGGCAGCAAGAGGTAGAGACTGGCTCTCAATGCCCAGTTAGGCCACCAACTTGCCTTGTGTGTTTGGAGAAGTCTGTCACATTTTAGGGCTTCCATTTCTTTCTGTGGGCTGGAGAATTGTCCAGGGCAGCTCTGAGAGGCTGTGGTTCTCTTTAAAAGAAAACTTCTCATTGTCATCTGTTAAAATATTTAAAATCCCTTTGTGACAGTTCAACTCAGACACTTGCAGATCCTCCAGGGGAAAACCCTCCATAATTGTAGCCCCTCTTTAGAGAGGGGACATTTGGGAGAATGGAAGTTGTATTGTCATTTGGTGGGGAGGCAGGACACACCAGGCTGGGACTCAGGTTGGTGAGGAACCTCCTTCAGGAGCCCCTCTCCCAGCCCCATATGCTAGGAGGAGAGAGTAGGATAAAGTGGTCTGAACCCAGGTACCCAGGTCACAGGTGGGTTTTCTGATGCTCCTGCCTGAAGATTCTAGGGATCTGCCCAGCCCTGGGCCTCCTCCCTCGCCCTCCCTTTCTGACGGGCAGGCCATCCCAATTCAGCTCCAGGGAGGCAGTGCTGAAAAGGCCCCGGCTGTGGGAGGGAAGACCTAAGCGGAGGGGCCGTCTCCCCTCAGCCCAGCCTGCATCTCCCAGCTGCATGTATAAGTAATGAGGTTCTGCAGCCCCAACAGGAACCAATATAATGGCGGGTGCGCGGGGTCAGCCTGAGAGACTGATAGCGGGACGCAGGAGTGACAGGCAGTGCAATTATGCTGAGCCTCTTGCAAAGGCAGCAGAGGGAAGGCCCTGCCTGGCCAGCGCAGTGCATGGGCTTCCCACCCCCTCTGGCAGGCCTCAGCTCCCCCAGAGCCCCCAAATCCCCCAGACCCAAGTGGGGGAAGGCAGGGAGGAGGAGGAGTCCTGGGGAGAGTGCGGAGGAGGAGGGACCTGGCTGATGGGGGTCAGCTGGCTTTCCTGCCTCCTGGGGAAAACACCCCCAGGCCTGAAATGGGGGTGTAAGGGAGAAAGCCTCCTGCTCCCCAGGAAGACTGTGGAGGGCTTTCTCCTGGGAAGCCCTCCTTCTTCTAGAAAAAACCTTTCCTTGCATTCTCACCTAGAAGAACTAGAACTTAGGGTCTAAAAAGGTCTTAGAGAAGTCTCCTTCGACAGACAGGGACACCGAGGCCCAAACAGGGGAACTGGCTGGCCCAAGGTCATCGGCCACTCTGAGACAGTCAAATGGGACCCGCAGGGGCTCTTTTTAGGACCCCACTGGTGGGGGTTAGGGAGCAAGGAGAAGGGAATTGATCGCTCACCCACATCCTGGGTGATCCCCAAAGACCCTCTGAGGGTAGTCATGGAGGGTGGAGCTCAGAGAAGGGGTGGAACTCTGGCTACAGTATTCTTGGAGAGTCCAAGTCAGCCAGGGATGGGAGGTGGCCCAGTCTCCCTTCCGTGTTCAGAGGGGGGTCTTTGAGCACCTCATCTTCATACATTTGAGAACAGGAGTGACTGAGAGGGGATCTCTGAGGTGGCAGAGCTACAAGGGCAGTGAAACAGAGCTGTGGGTGTTTAGGAAATGTTGGTTAAAAGCACCCTGACAGTGCCAGCTTCGTGGACATGCAACTTGTTTACTGACAAAAGCCTGTACTCAGAAGGGACCTGCACTTGGTTTAATGCTCTGCTAGCACCATCTTGAAGTTCTTAACAATTTTTGATCAAGCAACTCCACATTTTCATTTCATTCTGGAGCCTGTAAATTTTGCAGCTGGTCCTGCCCGGAAACAAGGCAGCCTGGCTCCTCCCTGCCCCAACATTACCCCAGAGGCCCCAGGTGGAGGGGAGCACAGAGCTAGGAGAAGCTGGTGTTCAGTGAGCTACTGGGGGGTCCCCACCCCCTCAAAAGCTGACCCTTTCAATGACCCAGGTTGGGGCGTGTTTGGAGGGGGGTGTCTGGCCACAAGATTCCTGGTCCCAGCAGGAGTTCCCTGTCTCTTGGGAAGATGTGGCCCCTCCGCTTAGTCCCATCCCCGCCGGCTAAAGTAAGAGGAACTGGTGGAGAGGGGGAGGCTTAATTAGCAGCCCCACAGGCAGCAGGCGGTGGGCACAGAGCAGGCTGACTTTTCCTGCTATAGATCTGCTCTCCGGGAGAGGCACTAGCCGGCTGGCTTAGGCTCTGGCTGGACTATTTTAGGAATATTCTTAACTCTTCCCACACCACTGCCAACACTGGACTTCTCTTCCAGAGGGCATGCCAGCTCCAGGCTGTCTTCCTTCTGTTCCCTCTGCCCCCATCTTGGCCTCTGCTCTTCCTTTTGGCAGCTGGAAGGACAGTTTTCTGGGGGTGGGGCCGGGTGCCTTTTGCCAAGGAAAGTACCCATCTGTGGCCCCTGAACCCTGCACCCCTCCCTCTCCCCCTCATCACAGCTCTGACCTAAGGAGATTGGCCATTTTCAGCATCATCCAGCCCTTTCTTCTCATCTCGTGAAATCGGGATAGTTATACTCCCCGACCCTAGTGAAAACAACTGGTCTGGGCCCCTGAGAGGGAGATGGGAAGCCACAGAGCAGCAGCTCCTGCCAGCCTGACATCGAGGCTGCATTAGGTCTGTGTTTCCAGCTGGGTGCTCCACATAGCAGCCAGAGCCCCTACAATATTGTGGGGGTCCCTGTCCTTCTTTTTCTCCTACTCCAGTTTCTTGACTTCCTGGACAAACCTACACCAGGATGTAGGTATTACCTGGGCAAGGCCAAGGGGAGTACCACGGGCCAGGAAGGTCCAGTACGAGCAAATCTGAAATTCTAGCCGAGATGGGGAAGTGAGCTCAGCCTACAGGAGTTCCTGTCTGCCTGTGCTGGGATGCCCCGGACACCTAGGACTGTAGGACCACTGCTCAGGCACATGCCCTGTAGGACTAGGAGCTGGAAGCTGGGAAAACTTGCTTTGGACATCCGGGCACATGATTGATGACTCCACACAATTGCCGGAGGACCTCTGGTGTGTCTGACCCTGTGCTGGGTGCCAGCTATAGAGGAAATAATCAATAATTCAATCTCTCAGTAGTCAATAATCAATCTCTGCCTGACAAGGGCTACTTTCTTGATCTGATTTGCCAAGATGTCTGACCACCAGCCTGGGCCATGGTGTTGAAAGGTCTCACCCAGCCCCTCCTCCTCCCAGTTCCCACAAGCAGCCCAGCTCTTAAAGTGACAAGGGGTGGCACCTGAGATCAGGTGAGCATGCTTAAGCTGTCCTCAGGGGCTACTGAGGGGGCTCTTGTGATGGGGAGAGGTGACTGAACAGCGAGTCCTCCAGCCTCCAATTTAGAAAGATCCAGATGGATTTAACAAGGTTGTTGTCCTGGGGAAGATTTTGAGTGGAGAGAAAAAAATACCTTCCAGGGACTCAGGGAAAATTCTCTGTGTTTTTTAAAAAGTAAGACCCCTCAGGACTTGCCAGGCGGCCCAGTGGTTAAGACTCTGTGCTTCCAAGGCAGGAAGTGCGGATTCGATCCCTGGTTGGGGAACTAAGGATCCAGCATGAGCACACGGTGGCCAAAAAATGAAAAAAAAGTAAAACCCTCGTCCCCTTGGGCTTCCCTAGTGGCTCAAACGGTGAAGAATCTGCCTGCAATGCGGGAGACCAGGGTTCAATCCCTGGGTTGGGAAGATCCCCTGGAGGAGGGCATGGCTACCCACTCCAGTATTCTGGCTTGGAGAATCCCCATGGACAGAGGAGCCTAGTGGGCTACAGTCCATGGGGTCGCAAAGAGTTGGACACAGCTGAGCGACTAAGCACAGCACCCTCCCCTTACCTCGAATGAGAAACTTGAATAGGAGGCAGCAGTTTGGCTGTGAAGGTCCCCCTCTCCATCTGGTGGGGGAGGTACAGGCTTCCTGAGGCTGAGGCCTCAGGGAGAGGATTTCTGGCTCCATAGCCCCTGAGGAAGACACTAGGGTGCCTAGGCTAACCTGTGGCTTAACGAGGAGCTGAAATCAGGGGTCCTTGGAGTCTTGTCTCTCCAGGGCAGCCCCCTCTTCCTCCCCTACATTCCCTCCCCTTCAGCTTCCAGGCTGGGAGCCCCAGCTGGTGGAGAATGTCTTGTTCTTCAGCAGCTGGGATTTGTAAATATTTATAGGAACATGGAACCGATCAGTGGCTGACAGGCCCAAGGAGCGGGCAGGGGCCCTGTGTGGAGCTCAGCGACTTCACCACGCCTTCCCCACCCCCTGACCTGATTTGAGGGAGCCCAGCCAGGATGGCAGAGATGGGGGTGATCACATTGGGTGGGGGCCGGCCGCCTCCATACTGAGGTACCCCACCTCAGAGGATGTATCTGTCCATCTGCCCCCCCCACCTCCCGGGCTCTGCTTCCACCCTCATCGTCAAATCCTGCCACCCTCACCCCAGCCCACTGGTGCATCCATGCAGCTATCTCCACGCTGACTCTGCCCTCACAGGTCTTAATCAGAGGTCCTGGGAGAGAGCCTCCTGTTTTCTGTCTGAGGGGTGTGTATGTGTGTGTGTATGTGTGTGTGTGTGTAGCAGAAGGGAATAGGCCCTGAGGTCAGGGGGTAAGGGAGAGAGAGAAGGTGTGGACTAACAGCCCCTCAGAGCTACTAACAGCCCAAAAGTAAGTAAGACAGAGGCAAAGGCAGGCCAAGGGAATGGAGATGGACAAGGGTCAAGGCAGACAGAGTGGGAACTGGGGACAGAGGGCCCCCTCCCTCCGTGAGAAGCTGTCACATTGCTGCTCCAGTGGCCTGTGAGACCAGCACCAACCCCCAGCTGGAGCCTCTCCCCTCTGGATCTTGTCACTGTGGTTTTGCTTTGCTGCTTGGGCAGCCGGGAGTGGTGATAAGCAGGGAAGACAGTGCCCAGGGCAGCAAGCTGTGCCACTCCAGCCTGGCTGCCAACTCACCCATCAGTGCCCATCTCATCACCCACAGGGACCCAGATGAGACCAGTGACCTGCCTGTCTGTCCTTACCTCTCAGGGCCACAGAACGAGAGGGAGGCAACCAGATCCCCCTCCTCCCAAACCAGGCAGTGAAACCAAACCTTGCCTGGGCCCTGTGGCCTGGGCTTGGGAAGCAGGGTCTACTCTCTGCTCCCGGGATTCCCTGGATCCAGCAGACGTGGACAGGAACCCGCACCTGAGGCAGGGGCTTGAGGGGAGGAAAGTCACTGGGAGGAACTAAACATATCTTTGGCATAAACTTATATTCCATTTGCTTTCCCGCTCGCACAATGATGTCCCCACGCTTTGCCCCCGGTGCTGAGTTGAATAATCATCCTGCTCGCTGTGGGTCCGTCTCAGGGTATTAGTTCTGGGGCATCAATCAGTCAATTTGTGCTCTGCCATCTGGGAGCAACCATTTCTATAACATTAGAAAGGCAAACAAATAATAATAATGAAAAGCTTGGAAAATGGGGAAACTTAGGCTGACTGCTGTTGTCCTGTGTTTTAATCGTCAGTGTAGCTTTCCACTTCTGTTTTGAGGTCCTGATTAATTCATGCTTTCATGGATTCATTCACGTATCTGCTCAACAACCATTACTCATGCAGGTGCCAGGCCGTGTGCTGCATCCTGGGAACCAGGGCAAACGCCAGGCAAGGTTCTAGCCTGCACGGTGTTTGTGTGAGTATGTGCATGCTCAGTCATTCAGTTGTGTCTGACTCTTTGCGACCCCGTGACCTGTGGCCCACCAGGCTCCTCTGTCCATGGGATTTTCCAAGCAAGAATACTGGAGTGGGTTGTCATTTCTTCCTCCAGGGGATCTTCCTGACCCCGGGATCGAGCTCGAGTCTCCTACGTTAGCAGGCAGATTCGTTACCACAGAGGCACCTGGGAAACCCACACGTGTGTTTAGAGTCAATCAAAGAAGATAAACACACGCACAACAAAGCCTGGTGCCCCCAGGAAGCCAGGAAGCAATATCTAGGGGCCCCACCTGGCAACCCAGAATGTCCTGCTTTTGTCACCACTTAGCTGGTGGTCCAGTGGTTGAGAATCTGTGCTTCTAATGTATGGGGCATGGGTTTGAGCCCTGGTCAGGAAACTAAGCTTTCACATGCATGCACCCAGCCCAGCCAAAAAAAACCGAAAAAACAATGACAAATCCAAATGTCCTGCTCTTGCAGCTGAATGTTGTGAAAATGACACAGAATCCCTCTCTCATTCCAGGATCAAAACCCTTCTCATCCTTCTCCACCGCTGCAGGTCTGCCTTCTTGGGCAGCCATGCCCTCTAAGCATGGCGGAAAGAGTGTCAATGTGAGACTGACTCTTGGCTTGGACACCCACTACCCGGGTGACCTCAAGCAAATCGTTCATAGAGTCGCAGTTTCCTTCTCTTTTTAAAATGCAGGGACCTCCCTGGTGGTCCAGTGGTTAAGGATCTGCCTTGCAATGCAGGGGATGCCAGTTGGATCCCTGGGTGGAGAACTAAGATCCCATGTGCCGTGGAGCAACTAAGCCCCCATGCCACAACTACTGAGCCCACGTACCACAACCAGAGAGTCTGCGCACTGCAGCAAAATATCCGCATGATGTAACAAAGGCCCCTTGTGCTGCAACTAAGACCCGACATGGCTAAATAAGTAAATAAATACTAACAGATAAATAAATAAATAAAGTGCAGTGACTTAAACCTGTCATGGGGTACCCTTAGCATCCAATGAGATTAAGTATATAAAACACCAAAGATGAAGTGTATAAAGCATCAATACAGCTAATATTGAGCTTCCCTGGTGGCTCAGATGGTAAAGCGTCTGCATCCAATGCAGAAGACCCGGGTTCAATCCCTGGGTTGGGAAGATCTCCTGGAGAAGGAAACGGCAACCCACTCCAGTACTCTTGCCTGGAGAATCCCACGGACAGAGGAGCCTGGTAGGCTATAGTCCATGGGGTTGCAAAGAGTCGGACACGACTGAGCGACTTCACTTCATTTCACAGCTAATATTAAGTATATTAAGCCTGGCACTGTGGGGGCCTCTACCCATGCTACCCTTTCTTCTACCCCTTTGTCAGAAATCTGCACTGCTTCTCTCCTCCCTGGCAGGGAGAGGAAATTGAGGGGAGGCTTGGGGCTTGGGAAGTCCTGATAGTCATGCACCAGGAATCTGCACTTCATTCAGTCCTCCCAGGGAGTCCAGTTCTACTCTGAGGGAAGCCTCTTATTTGCAGGTAAGAAGATTGGAGAGATCTGGCTTTGCCTCCTGGACCACCTGCACGTTCCAAGAAACAGTCCCTTTCTTCATTCTGTCTCCACGCTCTCTGGCTCTCAAGCATAAACAAGCGCTCTTGTGTGTGTGGTGGTTGTGGGACGGTGGTGGTGATGATGGTGAAGTTGGTGATGGAAGTGACAGTTCTGGAGGTAATGGTATTGGTGGGTGGTGGTGATGGTGGTGGTGATGCAGGTGATGGTGGAGGTGATGAAGGTATTGGTAAGGGTGGTGATGCAAGTGATGGTGGAGGCTATGATGTGTTGGTGGGGATGGTGATGTTGGTGAAGTTAGTGATGGAGATGATGGTGGAGGTGAAAATGGTATTCATGGGGATGGTGCAGTGATGGTGGTGATGGTGGAGGTGACGGTGGAGGTAAAGATGTTATTAGTGGGGGTGGGGTGATGATGACGGAAGTGATGGTGGAGGTAATAGTAGTTTGAGTGGTAGAGGTAGCGATAGCAGTGGTCGGAGCTCATTTCAGAATCCTGTGCTCAGAGTTTTGACAGCTGGAAGAAGCTCAGTTCCAGCTGATCTGCTGAGGGCCTACTACGTACCAGGCCCTGTGGGGCTCATTTCATTCCCACAGCAGTGCACAGAGATCGCCGTCTCCTCTTACAGATAAGGACACTGAGTTCAGAGAGAACAAGTGACCAGCTACCAGCTCACAGCTAGTAAGACATGGAAAGGTACTTAAGCCCTGGGTCCTTTGACTCCTAGCCCCAGGTTCCTTCTTATGCCACATGGACAGTAGGGAAATGGAGACCCAGAGGTTAATTGATTTACCCAAGGTCATGCAGCAGTGAGAAGCAGAGTCTAGCTGTTTTCTCTGTTCCAGATCTCAGCAGGGGCAGAGGTCTCACTCAGGAGGATGGAAGGACCTCCAGTGTATCCCCCTGCAGCCCTGACAGAGGCACAGAGCCCAGCCCTCATCAGGCCCCCAGGGCAGGTTCTGTATCTACCATCCGTCCTCCAGACCCTCTATACTGTCAATTCCAGTCTGCTTCCCCAGCCTCAGAGTGAGAGTGACAGATGCCCAGCTGCTGCCTGACCCGTTACACTTGACACCCCTCCCCCAGATCTGACCGTGGGCTCCTCTGGCCTGCTCACTGGGCTGCAGCCACTCTGACTGGCATTGAGCTGGAGGGATGGAAACTGACATCCTCCACCCTCACCCCTGTCTGAGCTCTGAGGTGGTGAGCATGGGGGTCTGGTCTTCATCCTTTTCTGGTCCTGGATCTTAGTCTCCTGCTCAAAAAAAGAAAAAAATGGGTAGCTCCACCTTGACCCCCAGGAATTAGCAAAAAAGGGAAGAGGAGACAAAGAATGGTGCCCAGGTGGCAAATTTGTCCAAGGTTCCCTCCCCCAAGAAGCCTGCCAGGACTCATTCTATACAGTTCCACTCTCTCTGACCCCTCCGATCATCCCTTCAATCTCAAAGCTATGTGTCTGACTCTATCTGAGTCACAGCGATGATGGTGGTGGAGATGCTGGTGATGGTGACGAAGGAAGTGGCAGTGGAGGTGGTGGTGACAATGGTGGTGATGGTGATGATGATGATCAGAGTAAAGTAGGGCCTCCTGGAGGGAAGGGGGTTGACTGGTCACTACCTTCCCCTACATCTTCCCCCACCTCTTTAGTAATAACTACTATTATTGAGCGTCATTCACAAAACAGGTGCATGCTCAGTACTTTATATGTAACAGTTCATGTAACCTTCCCAACAACCCAATGAGGCAGGTACTAATATTTTAGAGATGAGACAGCTGAGGCAGAGTGAGGTTAAGTAACTTACCCAAGATAACAGCTAACAAATAGCAGAGCCTAGACTCAGACCCAGCCCCCACCAGTCTTCTTTTTAAACTTTTTATTTTGTATTAGGGTATAAGCAATTAAAAGATTCTTGCTCCTTGGAAGAAAAGCTAGAAATGCTGGCAAACCTAGACAGCATATAAAAAGCAGAGACATTACTTTGCCAACAAAGATCCGTCTAGTCAAAGCTATGATTTTTCCAGTACTCATGTATGAATGTGAGAGTTCAACTATAAAGAAAGCTGAGCGCCGAAGAATTGATGCTTTTGAACTGTGGTGTTGGAGAAGACTCTTGAGCGTTCCTTGGACTGCAAGGAGATCAAACCTAGTCAATCCTAAAGGAAATAATTCCTGAATATTCATTGGAAGGACTGATGCTGAAGCTGAAACTCCAATACTTTGGCCACCTGATGGGAAGAATGACTCATTGGAAAAGACCCTGATGCTGGGAAAGATTGAAGGCGAGAGGAGAAGGGGACGACAGAGGATGAGACGGTTGGATGGTGTTACCGATGAGACGGACATGAGTTTGAGTAAGATCTGGGAGTGGGCGATGGACAGGGAAGCCTGGCGTGCTGCAGTCCATGGGGTCTCAAAGAGTCGGACATGACTGAGTGACTGAACTGAACTGAACTCATAACTGATAAACACTGTTGTGATAGTTTCAGGTAAACAGCAAAGGGACTAATACACACACATGTATTCATTCTCCCCTAAACTCCCCTCCCATCTAGTCTGCCACACAACACTGAGCAGAGTTCCATGTGCTATACAGTAGGTCCTTGTTGGTTATCCATTTTGTTTATTTATTTATGGCTGCACAGGATCTTCATTGCTGTGCTTGGGCTTTCTCTAGTTTTGGTAAGCAGGGGCTACTCTCTAGTTGTGGTGTATGGGCTTCTCATTGCAGTGGCTTCTTTTGTTGCGAAGCACACAGGCTCTAGTATTTGCTTCCCACGGGCTCAGTAGTTGCAGCTCTTGAGTTCCAGAGAGGAGGCTCAGTAGTCGTGAAACTAAGCAGGGGCTTAGTTTCCCCGTGGTGTGTGGGATCTTCCCAAACCAGGGATCAAATCTGTGTCCCCTGCATTGCAAGGTAGATTCTTAACCACTGGACCATCAGGGCAGCCCTGGTTATCCATTTTAAATATAGCAGAGTGTGTATGTCCATCCCAAACTCTATCCCTTGCCCCCATCCTTCCCCTCACCCCCTACAACCATTAAGTTCCTTCTCTAAGTCTAGGTCTGTTTCTATTTTACAAGTAAGTTCATTTGTATCATTTCTTTAAAGGATGTCACACAATATTTCTCCTTGTCTGTCTGACTTACTTCACTCAGGTTGACAGTCTCTAGGTCCATGCTGCAAATGACATTGTTTCGTTTTTTTAATGGCTGAGTAATATTCCATCGTATATATGTACTGCATTTTCTTTATCTAGTCTTCTGTCGATGGACATTAGGCTGCTTCCATGTCTTGGCTATTGTAAACAGTGCTGCAATGAACACCGGGGTACATGTATCCTTTTGGACCATGGTTTTCTCCAGATACATGCCCAGGAATGGGAATGCAGGGTCATATGGTAGTTCTATTTTTAGTTTTTAAGGAATCCCCCCACCCATACTGTTCTCCATAGGGGCTGTACCAATTTACATTCCCAACAATAGTGTGGGAGGGCTCCCTTCTCTCCACACCCTCTACAGCATTTATTCTTTGTGGATTTGTTGATGATGGCCATTTTGACTGGCCCCACCAGAGACTTGATTCTGCCCTCTACTTCTGCTTTCGAAGGGCAGAGAGAGCCCTACACAAGGGAGGAGAGCTGGTGGATGAGTATGTGTGTATGTCTGGGACTTTGGGGGGCTCTGCTGTCTTGGGGTTTCCATGGCCAGTAGGGCCATTCTATTTTCTTGCCTTAACATCTCTCAGGAGCCCTGACAGGGAAGGTGAGGATCATGGGGTGGGAGAGGGGCTGGGTTTCACCAGATAGCAGTCACAGAATTTCTGGGGAGGGTGAGGGGCTCTGCCTGGTCCATGGCAGGCGGCTCACCCCAGGTTCTGGCTCTGTCTCCCGCCCTCAGGAGCTCCATCCTGCTGGCCTCTCTCCCTCCCAGGATCTCATTATATCCCTAAGAGAAACTGACAGCCTCAATATCTTACTTTGCAAATATAGTTTATTCCTTCAATAAAGCCGCCTGCGCAGGGGAATGTTTAAGCCCCGCTCTCCCCCGAGAGCCTCATTTGAATTTCTAAAGTCTTTAGTCGGCTCCTCCAATGGGATGGCTGGGCAATGAAAACGCAGCTGCTTAGGAGTGTGCATTTCCTGTCCAGTCCGGTCTCTGCCAGGACGCAAGAGCTGAACTAACCGAAAGAAGAACCCTGGCTACCAGGATGCTGGGGGCAGGCGGAGGCAGGGAGGCCTTGGCATGGGCCTGAGCACCCAGGGACCCCTCCACAGACAGTCTATGTTCAGGGACCTCTAGAGAGCATCTCTTAGGTGAGGGTGGTCCCCCAGAGACGCAGCCCACCGATCCCGGGGTGGTGAGGCTGCCCCCCTGGCCTGATCCTTCTCTCTAGGGCAGCCCCTACCCCTGGCCCCCATGGGAGTCTCTAATTAAAGGACCGGCACGCCCCTTGGGGACTCATTAGGCCCGCTGTGCAGAGAACATTTAATCATTGCTCAAAGCATCGATTGGAAAATCAATTTCTTTGTCTCTCCGCACGCGGCGCTGGAGAAGTGGGGGGAGCACTGACCTCCTTCTGCTGCCATGTAAAGTGCTGCACATTTAATCAGAGAACAGAAATCAATTAGCCACTTACGAGGTTGGCTTTAGTTACCGAGTCGGCATGGCCTGCGCCACTGCTCAGTAACTGAGGGAAGCGAATTTCCTTACTCCCTGCCTGACCAGCGAGCGGCTCCAGGGCATCCCACCAGCTCTCCGGGGTGCTCTTCCCAAACTGAATACCCATGGTTGAGACAGACCCCCCCAGGAGCCCCAAAGAAGTCCTGGGAAGGCTCCTGGAACCCCAAGCTCACTGTCACAGCCCCCCAGGCTGACCCCTTCCCTCTAATCTCAATTCCCTGCACTCAGCTCTTCAGTCCCATGAAGCCAAGTGGAGACTCAGCAGAGGCCAGTTCAAATCTCAGCTTTGCTTCCTGCTAGCTCCAGCAACTTCAGGGAAATTTCTTGACCCTGCTGAGCCTCAGTTATCCTGGGGAGCACCTTACTCATGAAATGGGAGTAATAACAGTACCTGCCTCACCAGAAGGGGTGAAAATTCTAGGAGACCCTCTGAAGCACCTAGCAGAGTTGAAGCTGAGAGAGAACCTTGCACTCACACCCATGGGGCAGGTGTGGTCGGGCAGTCAGGTGCAACAGAGAGGGGACAGTGAGAGGGTGGGGGGCTGGTGGGGTCCCAGGGCTGCCCTCACCCTCCCATTTCCCATCACCTTCTGGGGGGTTGACTCTGAGTCCCGCCCACTCCCCCCTCCCATCTGTGCAGCCTCACCTGAGATGACCGAGTCCCCCTGGTCCCCGCCCCCACCCCACACCATTTCGGGGGTACAAGCTTTCCGGCGACATCTCACGCACCCAGAGTTACACACAGCCAATTACCCAGAGTTGTACACAGTCTGCACGCCCCATTACACACAGTTTCACAGAGTTTCTCCCACAGTTTCAGCCCCAGCTTCGTCTCCCGCCGTGACACACGCCACCTCCTGCATCCACACACCGCCCCCCCCACCCGATGCTCGCACACGTGGTCACTCTCAGGCTCACCTGCTGGCCCCCTACCCTACAGAGGTGCACACCGGAGGCACACGTGCTCACACACGCACACACATACATGCACGCTCACTCCCGTTCCGTAATAATATTAGACATGCCATTTCTTTTGCATGACAGTTCCAGTGGAGATGCGCAGAGCTGTCACTTGGATGAAAAATAATGCATAATCCTCGTCTTCCTTCCTTCCCTTCCCTTCCCTTTCTTTCTTCCCTGTTTAATGAGCTCCTAAAAATATTCCTTGCTGTCTCGCCACCACCGCCACCAAGGCTGTGGGCTAAGTGTGAGTCAAGCCTCCCTACCCCCTGCCCCCCCAACCCCTCCCCTGATCCCCTGGGTGGGCTGCAGGGTGAAAGGTCAAGGGCGGTCTCAGGGCCTGGTCAAGCCAAGGTCAGGCAGAAGAACTCTCATCCAGCCCAGAGGCCTCCCCAAATCTCTGACTCCCTACTGCTCCTCCCCCTCCTAGCTAGGCCACCGGAACTGGGCAGGGAGAGGCAGGGGAGACATGGGTGGGAAGACAGGCAGGAGCTGCCCTCTGGTACCTGACCACCTCCCTAGCTCCAGACCAGTTTCACAGGAACCCCCTTTATCACCTCGCCCACCTCTGAGGGAGAGGCCTGCACTTAGCTGAGGTCCCTTCTCCACCTCCTGCACTCCTGCCCGACTCTGCTTCCCAGGACTCCTTCCCAGAGGAGAAAGGAGGAAGGGACTCCCCTGAAACCCCAGCTTCTACTTGCACCTGAGCCAACCCTGCTGGGCAAACTGCAACTGTCACAACATTCTCCGATTCATCCTTCAAGCCCCAGGCCAAAGTCACCTCCTCCATGAAGTTTCCTTGATTCACACGGAAGGCGTTGCTTGTTCCCTGCACATGCTGTCCACACTCTAATAATATTAAACGTGCTGAGAAGAGGCCATTGCATGTCTTGCCCAGTGGGAACTTTGTCTCTCTGTGGGACTGTCTCCACTCTATGTTTTGTGTCTTCATTTGCGTGGGCAGTCTCACCCTATTTAAGCCCCTTCAGGCTGCGAAGTGGGCCTTGCCCGCTTAGAAGGATGGACAGATGGGAGGTGATGTGAAGGGAGGAGCTCAGGGTCGTGAGTCGGGCCTGATGCTCACCTGGTTTCGCTGAACATTCGCTGTGACTTTGGGAAATGCAGAATCTCTCTCTGAGCCTCAGTTTCTCTATCTGTAAAATGGGTGAGTGGGACTGTGCGGTGTCTGGGGTCTCTGGCGGCTCCAGCAATCTTCATTCTACAATTCTCCGTAGTGTCAGATGGAGTAACCCTGTCTGCAGCCTCTGAGACCCGGAGACTGTGGTGAGCCTGCAGGGCCCATCACCACAGCTCTCTGGGCTGGACTGTGTCTCCTCGCCTTTCCTCTGCCTCCCTCCTCTTCTACTATTTCTTCGTTCATCTCCTTAATTCCACTTCTACATCTTCCTTTCCTTCTCAGTAGCCCCACCACCACCTTTTTTTTTAACTTTTTCAGGGCCTGCATCCTACCCTTTAGGAACTCAGAGCTACTGCCCCCGCCTTTGCCTCCCTTCCCTTCCCTGGCCCCACCTGCTTCAAAAGCCCCCTCCCATGGGCCTCCCCATCTTCTCCCAGCAGCTCCAGTCCCGAAAGGTTAAGCTAATAGCAGCTCCTTTCCCATCAGCTGCTCTTGTTTGCTCTACATAATTGCAGGAGAAGGGGGCTGGGAGGGGGACCAGACCCTCTGAGTGGTAGCGGGTATAGAGGGAGGGTGCTGTGCAGCCTTGTCCCCGGGAAGGGGGGCCTGTGGGCAGGTGGCACTTGTGAGAACGGAATGGCGGGCCGTGTGGGAGCTGATCACATGGGGCAAGGATTGGGCAGAAGGCCCAGCAGTGGCAGAGCTGCCTGGAGAAGGGGGAATGGATCCAGAAAAGAGTGTCAGAGACCTTGCTGCTCCTGGGCAGGAAATAATAGCAACAATAGCAAGAGTCATGAGGACTTCCCTGGTGGTCCAGTGGCTAAGAGTCCGAGCTCCCAATGCAGGGTGCCCAGGGTTCGATCCCTGGTCTGGGAACTAGAACCCACTTGCTGCAACTAAGACCTGATGCAGTCAAATACATACATAAATAAAAATAAGTGTTAAAATAAACAGAGAAACAAAAAGCAGGAGTTGCAAGTCATGTTTCCCAAGCACTCCCTGCATGCCAGGCACGTTATTGGCTTTATCTCCCTGGTCTTCACAACAACCCCAGGAGGCAGTTTAGCTCTTGTGTCCTTTTATCCTCTTGTGCCCATTTTACAGAAAACTGAGGCTCCAGGAGGTAAAACTTTTGCCCAAGGTCACATGTCACTTAGTGGCAGAGCCTCAACATACTGCTCTGTATCATTCCTTCTGCTCAGAGAGGGTCAGTGCTTACTGGGACCCAGGGGGCCTTTGGGTCCAATCCACCCATCATCCAGAGGGACAGAGGGAAAGGGACTTGCCCAGAGTCCCAGAGCAAGTTGTCACCACAGCTGGGTTGAGGATTTGAGTCTGATGCCGAGGGCATGTCTCCCCATTTAAGCCTGTCCTCCTGGAGATTTCCTGTGGCTGGGATGCTCAGGCGACGGGGGCTGAGGGAGACCCACAGGCCTCCCTGGGAAGAGGGCATGGACCCCAAGCAGGTGTGGTGCACACATGTGCCCTGTAAAGGAGGCACACCTAGAGAATGCCACCTCTTGGCCAGGGAGTGGTGGCCCTGGCCTCCTGCTGGTTTGAGCATCTTCATTCATCAGGGACAGAGCTGTGAGCAGAGGATGGGGTGGGGAGTGGCACAGCCAGCAGTGCTGAATTTAGGCCAGCACTGGAAAGGTGGAGACCAGAAGTCAGCGTGCCTGGTCCTCAGCCTGAGCCCTCTCAGCTGCAGACCTGGGGCCTTGCTGGCCTCCACCTCACTGCCTCCGCTCTCAGGTCTGGGGCACTGCCTATCTGCTCCAATCAGGACAACTTGCCTCTTGTTTTCCTCCCCAGGGATGGATCCTCTGGGGGTAGGCACTGTCTCCCCCTTTAGACTTGAGGGCTCCCCAAGGCAGAGACTATATCTCTCTCATCATATCAAGCTCCCAGGGCAGGAACTGAGTCTTCCCCATTAGACCAACCTTCACCTAAGGCAGAGATTGTGCTTCCTGGTCTCTTCCTGGCTTCTGCCCAAGGGCCGACCGGTTTTTTCCTTGCAGGTACCTGCTACCCATGGGAACAGCTCTCCCAAGTTCTCACTCTTCCTTCAGCCCGGTCTCTTAGCCAGGATGGTCAACAGAGCCACCATGCCTTGCTCTTCATGGGAACCATCCAAATGCTCCTGTCTGGTTATGGTCATTTCCCACCATTCACATCACTCAGGGGACCCTGATGACCATATAGGGGCAGGGCTGGTGGGAGGAGGGTGCCTCAGAGACCATCTTTTTTGGGAGGAGGGTTTTCCAAACTCTACTTGGACACCTCCATGCCACATCCATGGCATTCAGTGCCTCTGGAAGTAGGGAAGCTTTCTCTTATGGGGACAGCCTAGTTTTCTGGAGAAATTGTTCCCACTGGAAGCCAAAATCCATCTCCTTGTGACCGCCCCATATGAATCTGGTGTTCCTTTCACGTCTGCCTGTAAATCTGTGGCTTTTCCAGAGCTGGGGTGCTCCATTCAAGAATGGCATGTCACGGCCTGCCAGGGGTCCCCCAACATGCACATCTGCAGCTCATCACATGCCCAGGAGCATGTCCTCCCCCTCTCCCCCTCAGCACTGTAAGGGGCAGCTGTGAAGGGCCAGGTGAGCAGATGGTCTCATTTGTATTCTGAGTGGCCAGGCTGTGCCATCGCTTTCTCCATGAGAACCCCATCCTCTCCCCCAGTTCCATCTTTTGAAATTTCTCCCAGCAGCATCAATAATGGGAATCGATTCATCAATGAGCATCCTGGCCTTGAGGCCCACAGCCCCTGTGGAGCTTTGCTTCATCCCTAAGCACTCCAGCTCCCAACCTGCTCCATCCCCCATGCCCCAGGCACTGCTTCTAGGTTGGCCACTGTCCCAAGAGACTAAGCCCCCTACCTCAGCCCCAGGACAGCTTTGCTATGACTAAGCCAGGAGTGTAGCCTGGGGCTGGAGGAGGCCCTAGGGCAGGGAACCAGGAGCTGAGCTTCAGCTGTTTTATCAGTTACTATGCAAAGTCACACAGAGCTTGCCATGCCCTCAGACCGGAGACTGACCACTTTGTCCTGGTGACTCAGACCGTAAAGTGTCTGCCTACAATGCAGGAGGCCCCGGGTTCAATCCCTGGGCTGGGAAGATCTCCTGGAGAAGGAAATGGCAACCCACTCCAGTATTCTGGCCTGGAAAATCCCATGGATGGAGGAACCTGGTAGGCGTCCATGGAGTCGCAAAGAGTCGAACACTACTGAGTGACTTCACTTTCACTTCACATACTGACTTTTCAACATCTCCTCTTCATTTTTAAATTTATTTTAGTTTTGGCTGAGCTAGGTCTTCGTTGCTGAGTTTGGGCTTTTCTAGTTGCGGTGTGCAGGCTTCTCATTGCGGTGGCTTCTTATGTGGTGGTGCATGGGCTCAGTAGTTGTGACACCTAGGCTTAGTTGCTCTGAGGTATATGAGATCTTCCCAGATCAGGGATCGAACCTGTGTCCCCTGCACTGGCAAGCAGATTCTTAACCACTGGACCACCAAGGAAATCCCAACAGCTACCTCTCAACACTGACTAATCAAGTGACAGTACTGACCCAGCAGTACTGACCGCCTGTCACCCCAGCCCAGGCTCTCAATACTGATGACCCAACGAACTGTCCAATATCTGCCACTCCTATTGGCCTGACATCAATGTGCTTTGCTGTTCAGTTGCTCAGTCGTGTTAGACTTTTTGCAATCCCATGGACTGCAGCGCCCCAGACTTCCCTGTCCTTCACCATCTTCCAGAGCTTGCTCAAACTCATGTCCATTGGGTCAGTGATGCCATCCAACCATCTCATCCTCTGTCATCCCCTTCTCCTCCTCCCTTCAAACTTTCCCAGCATCAGGGTCTTTTCCTCTTTGCATTAGGTGGCCAGAGTATTGGAGCTTCAGCCTTAGCATCAGTACTTTTAATGAATATTCAGGGTTGATTTCCTTTAGGACTGATTGGTTTGATCTCCTTGCAGTCCAAGGACTCTCAAGAGTCTTCTCCAGCATCACAGTTTGAAGGCATCAATTCTTCAGCTCACAACCATTCTTATTGTCCGGCTCTCACATCCGTACATGACTGCTGGAAAAACCATAGCTTTGACTATTCAGACCTTAGTAGGCAAAGTAATGTCTCTGCATTTTAATAAGCTACGTAGGTTTGTCATAGCTTTTCTTCCAAGGAGCAAGTGTCTTTTGATTTCATGGCTATAGTCACCATCTGCAGTGATTTTGGAGCCCAAGAAAATAAAGTTTATCACTGTTTCCATTTTTTCCCCATCTATTTGCCATGAAGTAATGGGACTGGATGCCATGATCTTAGTTTTCTGAATGTTGAGTTTTAAGCCAGACTTTTTACTCTCCCCTTTCACCTTCATCAAGAGATTCTTAACTTCCTCTTTGCTCTCTGCCATAAAGGTAGTGTCATCTGCATATCTGAGATTACTGATGTTTCTCCCAGCAATCTTGATTCCAGCTTGTGCTTCATACAGCCTGGCATTTTGCGTGATGTACTCTGCATATAAGTTAAATAAGCAGGCTAATACATTCTTTTAACACTGGCCACATATCACCAACGTGTTTACCTCAACATCCAGGAATGACCCTCTGTACAGATCTCTCAAACTAACCACCTAGGTTGACCCCTCTTCACTGACCATGTAAGATGCTACCTAACAAGGTCCCCACTCCCATCACTGACTATTTGCTTTTGTTTTCTGCTGGACTCTGTGCTTTTGCAGCTCTTCAGATGTCTGCTGGTCACAGCTAGACTGCCCTAACCCTGACCAGCACTAATCTGAACTTCCGCCAGCTCCTGGGACCCATCCGGTCAGCCTGCAGTGGTGCCTTTGGGTCTCTTGTCCTATTCCTTTCCATCAGTCCAACAATTCCTCCAAGCCAGCACTGCAGAGTGTGATTGGGAAGGCTTTTCTCACTGTCTCTGAGCTGTCCTCAGAGAAGTCTGGCTGCTGCTTGCTAGACACCTCCATCACCCTCCCAGCTCTCAAGTTAGGATGTTAGTTGCTGGAAGTGACCATCTATGGACGGTCATGGCTTGAGGCTGGACTGAAAAGTCCCAAGATTGCTTCCCTTGGGACCTCCCTGGTGGTCCAGTGACTAAGACTCTGCCCTCCCAATGCAGGGTCCCAGGTTCAATCCCTAGTCAGGGAGCTAGATTCCACATACAACAACCAAAGATCATGACTGCCACAATGAAAATCGGAGATCCCCTGTGCTGAAACAAACACAACACAGCCAAGTAAAAAAATAATAAATAAACAAATATTCAGAAAAAAAGATTGCCGCCCTTGATGTGACCTGTAGGTAGACGGGGACACCTTCTGTGCCAACTTCCTCCTAGACCCAGACTCCAAGGAGAAAGAGTCAGGGGAGGCTCTGAGAAGGGATGGAGGATAGATGCAGAGGGGGCCTATAAGGGCAGGGGATGGGCACTGACCTGGGCAAGGGGAGGAGGAGGCAAGGGGAGGAGGAAGCAAGGAGCTAAGAAATGGCGAGGACAGGAAGGAAGATGAGAGGGGGAAGGGCACAGTTATCAGCACGAGGCATGTGTGCTGCCCAGCCCCTCCCGTCTGTCCTGCTGCCCTTACTTAATGGAAGGCTCCGTGGAGACTCCAACAGGCCACTGCGTGTGATCCCCCTTCATCAAATCCTCAGAATCAGGGCCATTAATTAATTGAGGGAGCAGCTGCTCTGGGGCCAAGTGACAGGAAATCACTCTGTCCCTGGAAGCTCTGGTCCAGCCCTGGCCTCAGGGTTGGGCGGCTGTCTGTCCATCCTCATCCTCTGCAGGGACCATCCAGGGACCTGCATGAGCCAACTGCAATCCCTGCCTATTGCCGTCCTTGGTACCAGGGCCCAGGAGAATCCATATCCCATATGGGAAACCAGATCCTGGATTTGATTCTGATAGGCTATTGTATCCACGGTGAAGTCACGTCCTTCAGTATCTTTCTTTCTTTAAAAATTTTTTAAAATTTATTTATGGCTGTTTTGGGTCTTCGTTGCCGCCCTCAGTCTTCCTCTAGTCGTTGCAAGCAGGGACTACTCTCTAGTTAAGATGCGCAGGCGACTCATTGCAGCGGCTTCTCTTGTTGCAGAGTATGGGACTGTAGAGCGAGTGCTCAACAGGCATGATACACGGGCTCAGTTGCTCCTCGGTATGTGGGATCTGCCTGGACCAGTGATCGAACCTGTGTCCCCTACATTGGGAGGCAGGGTTCTTAACCACTGAACCACCAGGGAAGTCCATGTCCTTCAGTTTCCCCATCATTCCAATAAGGAAGCTCAGTTCCTCCCTTGAGGAACTTTGCTGCCCCAGACGCCCTGAGGGGTGATATCCGGGCTCCTCCCTTCTCCTCCTGGGCATGGCCCCAAGGCTGAGCCTGGTAAAGTCTCCTGTATTCTGGACCCTTTTCTGCTCTCCAGCCCCATCTTGGGGACCCAAGGAGAGTCACTGTCTGCCCAGGTGGTTGGAGGGGTAGGGATGGAGGGGGAGCAGGTCTTGCCTTGAAAGGAGGGTGGGCTTTCAGGGGTGAAAAGCTGCCCAGGGCCTGCTGGCTCAGAACAGAGGGCAAATCAGCTAAAACATGGGGGTCTTTCTGAGCTGAATGAATCGGAACTGGAAGAAAAGGAAGACCAAGCAGGAGTCAAGATACCTGTCACCCCCATACGGTGGGGCAGAAACTTCTAGGGTGATGCCAGGACTGCTTCCATCACTAGAACTTTCTGAGCAGGTTTAGTCGCTAAGTTGTGTCTGACTCTTGTGCTTCTCTGTTCGTGGAATTTTCCAAACAAGAATACTGGACTGGGTTGCTATTTCCTTCTCCAGGGGATCTTCCTGACCCAGGGATCGAACCTGCATCTCCTGCATTGACAGGTGGAGTCTACTGCTAGCAGGGAAGGGAGCCAGCAGGGAAGCCCCGCTGCTGTGGTACCTTCTAGCTCCATGACTCTCTAAGGCCTAAGACTGACCATGGAGCAAACACGTGCTGTGCTGTCTGCTGTGGGGGTGAGGATGATGGGGATGGTTAAAACATGGCCCCAGGAATTCCCCAGTGGTCCAGCGGTTAAGACTTTGTGCTTTCACTGCTGAGGACCCGAGTTCGATTGACCCCTGGTCGGCAAACTGAAATCCCACAAACCCCTCAGTTCAGTTCAGTTCAGTCGCTCAGTTGTGTCCAACTCTTTGCGACCCCATGAATCACAGCACGCCAGGCCTCCCTGTCCATCACCAACTCCCGGAGTTCACTCAAATTCATGTCCATCGAGTCGGCGATGCCATCCAGCCATCTCATTCTCTGTCGTCCCCTTCTCCTCCTGCCCCCAATCTCTCCCAGCATCAGAGTCTTTTCCAGTGAGTCAACTCTTCCCATGAGGTGGCCAAAGTATTGGAGTTTCAACTTTAGCATCAGTCCTTCCAATGAACACCCAGGACTTATCTCCTTTAGGAAGGACTGGTTGGATCTCCTTGCAGTCCAAGGGACTCTCAAGAGTCTTCTCCAACACCACAGTTCAAAAGCATCAATTCTTCGGCGATCAGCTTTCTTCACAGTCCAACTCTCACATCTATACATGACCGTTGGAAAAACCATAGCCTTGACTAGACGGACCTTTGACAAACCCCTCAGCATAGTCAAAAAAAAAAAAGATGTTGGCCCCTGATGGCCAGGTCCTTCCTTTTCCACACTCTTCACGAAGAAACCATGAACTATGAAACTCTGTGTGAACATTCACACTCACACACACTCAAGGGAGATGGCAGGAGTGAAGTGTGGGTCCTGTGTGGATCCGACCACAAGAGGTCAAGAAAAGAAGGAGGCTGCCAACAGCCAGGAGGTATCAGCTGGAGGCAAGAGTTAGTTGAGTCTGGGTCTTCAGGACTGCATAAGACATGGATTCCTGGAGAGTTGATGGAAAAGACCCTGCAAGAAGAGGAAACAGCCTTGCAGACAAGGAGGGGAAGCTGGGAGACCCTGAAGGGGAACATGGAACCAGTTCTAAGAAGCCTAGCGTGCAGGTGAAACTGAAGGAAGTGGGTAGGGGACCTCCTGAATACTCTTTCAAGGCATGAACGTTATTTTCTTTCTTCTGGCCATGGCATGCAGCCTGCGTTCCAACCAAGGATAGAACCCCAGCCATGGCAGTGAAAGCTCGGCATCCTAATCACTAGGCCTCTAGGAAAGTCCCTGAACACTACTTTCTAATCCCCAAATCAGAGCATTGGTGTGATTGGTCAAGTGTGCTTCAGGACCTGATGGGACCAGATGTTTGAAATATGGGTCATCTTGGAAAAGCAGGCACTTTTGGCTGTGGAATGTTTATTTCTTGTGTTTTTTTTTCCACTCTTCCCTGTGGCAGGTCACACCAGTTAGATTCTGGGGCCTGTTTTCCAGGAAACCTCATCCCCAGGGGCAGACAGAAGTGGGGCAGTGACTCCCAGGCACACAGTCAAGGCCCTGGTACCTTTGAGGCTCGGGGGCCTGCCTCCTGGCTTTACCAGCCTGCCTTCAGCTGAGCTGCCCTTTCCATTTCTCTAGTTAAAACCCAGTCCTGTTCCTGCTGGTCCCAGGGCTCCCCCCAACAGGACAGAAATCAATGAGCAATTTGCTGCTATTTGTAGATCTCCTTTCTCTGCCGGCCCCCGACCCCAGCCAGTCCTGAGAAGTTTCGGCCCTGCCTCCCTCTTCAGTCAGATGAACCGGCAATGCGCCCAACCACGTGTGACTTGGCACCTGGTACCCGGGGGTGGGGATGGGATAGGGGTGGGAATGGATCACAGTCTGGAGAACGCTGTGGCAGGCAGAGCAGATTCTCTCCCTGTGTTACCTCCTGAGAATCTAGAGGAAATAAGGACACAGCAAAGGACTGACTGGCCCAGGAATCTGTTTCTTTGTTTGTTTGTTTTAATTTTGCTTATTTGGCTGTGCCCCGGGTCTTAGTTGTGGCAAGCAGGATCTTTAGTGATCTTCATGTGAACTCTTAGCTGCAGATTGTGGAATCTAGTTCCCTGACCAGGGAGCAAACCCGGGCCCTCTGCATTGGGAGCACAGAGTCTTAGCCACTGGATCCTGGGATTTGTATTTTTAAACTAATCTTATTTATTTATATTTGACTTGCTGGGTCTTCATTGCTGTGCAGACTTTTCTCTAGTTGCAGTGAGAGACTAGTTGTGGTGTGCGGGCTTCTCATTGTGGCAGCTTCTCTTGCTGTGGAGCTCCGGCTCTAGGGCGCTTGGGCTTCAGTAGTTGTGGCACGTGGGCTCAGTAGTTATGGCTCACAGGCTCTAGAACACAGGCCCAATTGTTGTGGCTCTTTAGCTTAGTTGCTCCATGGCAGGTGGGATCGTCCCAGATCAGGGATCAAACCTGTGTCTTCTGAACTGGCAGGCAGACTCTTCACCACTGAGCCACCAGGAAAGTCCTGGAATCTGTATTTTTAAACTGCCCCCCGAGGGATTCAGATGGGGCTGGTACAGGTATTGCTGGGAAATTAACAGCATTAGCCATTGTCAGCCTCCTTTCCACCTGCTAGCTGTGTGGTCTCACTGACCTTCTCGATGTCTCAGCCTCCCCATCTGTAAAATGAGGGCAACAGTAGCTCCAGCCTCCAAGGCTTATCCAGAGGATTAACAGGGAAAATGCAGGCACAGGGCTTAATTCAAAGCCCAGTACTTAATAGGCATTCAATAAATGATTGATGACCATAGCAAGCAAGTCTGAGGACTCTGAGCACCGGTACACTGGCCTTCCTTGGGGGTCCTTGCATGGGTAAGCCTGGTACCTGCCCCAGAGCAGAGTGCCCATGCCCCCTCCCATTACACTGAAGGCTCACTACCAGTCCCTGGGTAGTGGACGGGAGAGGGAATATACAGGAGTGGACTGGACCTCTTGGTATGGAAGGAAACAAAAACTTTGTCTCCCTGAGGGTTTCCGGTTCACCCATCAGGATGCTACTTTAGGAAGCTACAGAGACGCTTCCTTTTGGGCGGGTCAAGAAGGGGGCCCAAGGGGAAACTAGAGACTCCCAGGTGGTCAGTTCCCAAGGTTACAGAGAAAGCCATAAGCTACCTGGGGTGGTGGTGGAGGGAGAGGGACAGTAAGGCCAGTGAAAGCTGGATGCTTCCTTTTTGCGGGGGCAGGTAATCAATTGTAGAACCAGGGCCCTTCTCTTGCTCAAAGGGGCCTGAGGTGACCACTGCATGCTGCGTGCTGTCGCTTCAGTTGTGTCCGATTCTTTGCAACCGCATGGACTATAGCCTGCCAGGCTCCTCTGTCCATGGGATTCTCCAGGCAAGCATACTGGAGTGGGTTGCCATTCCCTCTCCAGGGGATCTTCCCAGCCCAGGGATGGAACCCCCATCTCTTGCATCTCCTGCATTGGCAGGTGGGTTCTTTACCACTAGTGCCACCTGGGAAGCCCGAGCGGCCTGCTAAACCGCTATGACCTCGAGAGACACAGGGTATAATAGTTATAGGTGTGGATTTTAGTTCAGCTTACCTGGGTTTCTCTTTTCAACTTTATTGGAGCATCATTTACATACGATAAAATGTACACATTTGAAGTGTTCAATCTGATGTTCTGACAAATTTATGTGTACCACTACCATCAAGATATAGAACCCTTTCATCATCCCCAAAAGCTCCCTCGTGCCCCTTCCCAGTCGATCCCCACCCTCCCCCCCAGCCCCAGGCAACTACTGATCTGCTTTCTGTCACTATAGATTAGATTTGTCTTTTCTAGAGTTTCATATAAATGGAATTATGTAATATGTACTCTTGGCATCTGGCTGCTTTTCACTTTTCATAATGTTTATGAGATTCATCCACGTTGTTGCTTTGCCAGTAGTTTATACCTTTTTATTGCTGCGTATGATCCCACTGTTGGAATATATGACAATTTGGCCACCTGTTGATGGACATTTGCGTTGTTTCCAGGTTTGGGCTGCTGTGGATTAAGCTGCTACAAACATGGGTGCACGAGTCCATGTGTGAAGATGTTTCTTGGGGGTGTGGAATGACTGGGTCCTATGGTAATTGTATATTTGACTTTCAAAGAAACGGATCACCTTTTCTAGAGTGGTTGTACCATCGACCGTTTCTATTCTTGGCCTATGAGAGTTCCAGTTGTTCCACAAGCTCACCAACACTTAACATGGTTAGTCTTCTAATGGATGTGTGGTGGCAGTTGTTGTGGTTTTAGTTTGCATTTCCATGGTAATGCGTGATGTCAAATATCTCTTCCATGTGCATATTGGCCATTCTGTATCTTCTTTGGGCCATTTAATAATTAGATTGTTTGTGGGGAATTCCCCGGCAGTTCAGTGGTCAGGACTCGGTGCTTTCACTCATGCAGCCTGGGTTCCATCCCTGGTCAGGGAACTAAGATCCTGCAAGGTACTTGGTGTGATCAAAAAGGAAAAAAACAGATTGTATTCTTGTTACTGAGTCATGAACATTCGTTGGATATACGTGTGTTGTCACGTGTACATGTATTTTTTTGTACCTTTGTCAGATATACGTATTGAAAATATTTTCTCCTCGGCTGTGACTTGCCTTATTATTTTCTTAGCTGTCTATGTCTTGATTCTGCTATTTCGATGTGTGCAGTCTTGAGCAAGGAACAGTCTTTTCTGACCCTCAGTTTCGACATCAGTAAAATGGGGATAATCGGAGTAGAGTACAGAAGTGTTGAACTGGCATCACCGAATCAATGGGCATGAACTTGAGCAAACCCCAGGAGATGGTGAAGGACAGGGAGACCTGGCGTGCTGCAGTTTATGGGGTCGAAAAGAGTCGGACAGGACTGAGGGACTGAACGGCAGCAACAACACAAGTGTTGTGACATATAAGTGAGTTCCGGGGAATGCGGTGCTGGAACAGAGGAGGTCCTGATGTTCCTACTGCTATTGTCCTCAGGCAACCGATGGCCACTCCTTCACCTCTCATGGATCTGGCCCTGATAGTGTCATCTCTTTTCTGTCCATCTGACTCCTGAGGATCCCAAGGCAGGTGCGGGATGAGGACAGGGTGATTTATGTCATCATCCCATGTGAAGCTGGGCCTCCATCCATCCTGGTTGTTGGCCAGATACAAGATTTGGGGTCCACAAGTTTCAGAGCCCAGGGGTCTACCATCTTGGAACTTCAGAGAGTGGGAAAATGTCTGAGAACCCACAACTCCTACCCATAATTGTTCATGCACACCCACAACTCCTTAGTCACCAAATCTACACCCACCCGGGCCTGCCACCCCCTCGAATTCCACCTGGCACCTGCACAGGCTCACTCACCCTAAGAGGGAAGGCAGCAACCGCCTCCTTCCAGCTCCCCTTGCCACTGATCTGGAGTGGCGGGCTTACTGGCCAGACCATCTATAATTCAGAGGTTTGGCTCAAAATAGTTCAATTCAGGTTCAGCCTCTTGGATAGGAGAGGAGGAGTAGCAAGAGTTAAGAAAGGGGTGGAGACAATGACCCCGAGGAAGAGTCTGGAGTCTTCCTCCCACCCTGGGCAGAGCCTCCTGGAGAGGGCGGGGAGCTTCAAGGGCTGTCTGTAAGTTTCCCTTCCCAAGGTGAGGGGCCCGTCTTCTCCCTTCCCCTCTCACATCCCCAAATCCTCCAACCTGGGGAGACAAGGTCCCCTGAGGGCCAGAAGAGAGCTTCACTGTCCACATCAGGCCATTCATACCTGCTGGACCCTGGAGTCTCCAACTGTGAGTCTCCAGCTCCCTGACACTGGGCCCAGGGTGAGAGGGACACTTCTCAGTTCTCAGGCATCTTTGTCCCAGGCCTCCTGTCTGACCGCACCAATCAATCAGTTGATAAGTCCACAAATATTTACTGAGTCCTCGAGCGGGCAAGGCTGGGCCCTAGGACATCAGAGGGTACACAGGCTGAGCACAGAGAGGCTCACAGCTTGCTGAGAAGGCAGGAAATTCACAGAAAGAACAAGGACAGGTCAGGGAGGGACAGGCCACCGGGATCAGGGACAGGGGCTACAGGAAGGTGACTGGCCGAAGGGCTGACATGAATCAGGCCTCCTGGATGGAGGGTCAGATTTAGGGAGACAGGAAGGCAGAAGGCGGTAGTGTGAGCTGGATGAGGGGGTGGAAGGTACGAGGCTGTCTGGATGTTAATAAGAGGATTGGCTGATGGAACCAGGGTCTTGTGAGGACATCACAAGGCCAGCCTGGCGTGTCCTTCACCCTTCCGTAGTTCAGCAAGGACAGGGACCACACCAAGTACAATTCCTTGAGATTTTCGCCCAACATTCTGTCACATGGTGTTAACCACTTTGCTTTGGAGTCAGCCTGCTTGCGTTCAAATCCTGACACAGCTACTTCACTGCACCATGACCTTGGGCAAATGGCATAAATGTGCTTGTTTCCTCACCAGCGACAAGGGTGATAATAGGACTTACCTCCTGGCCTTGTTGAAGAGATTAATCGGAGATGCACAGATGGGACTTCCCTGGTGGCTCAGTGGTATGGAATCCACCTGCCAGTGCGGGGAACACAGGTTCAATCCCTGGTCCAAGAAGATTCCACATGCCGCAGAGCAACTAAGCCTGTGGCCCACCACGACTGAGCCCGAGCTCTAGAGCCCATGCTCCACAACTAGAGAGGAGCCCCTATTTTCTACAACTAGAGAAAGCCAGCACAGCAACAAAGACCCAGTGCAGCCAGAAAGAAAACAAACAAATAAATAAAAAATATTTTTTAAAAAAGAAATGTACACAAAATAATAATAAAAATTAAAAAAGAAATGTACAAATGGTGGTCATCTCCCATGCTTTCCCCACCTGTCCAGAGTAGTGGTACAGAGTGCCTCCAGTACCCAGGTAGCTGACCAGGGGAGGGCGCTATTACCCAAAGATAAAGAGATGGTGAAAGTCAGTCGTGGGTGTGACTCTTTGCGACCCCATGGACTATATATGGGCTTCCCTGGTAGCTCTGATGGTAAAGCATCTGCCTACAATGCAGGAGACCTGGGTTCGATCCCTGGGTCCATGGAATTCTCCAGGCCGGAATACTGGAGTGGGTAGCCTTTCCCTCTCCCGGGGATCTGGAAAGAAATGATGCTGCTGGACAGAAACCAAGAGGACTTCCTGGCAGAGGAGGCCTTCATGCTATGATTTGATTCAAAGCATCTGACTCCAAAACTCCTCTAGGCAAAGTGGAACTTTGAGACTTCACAGAAAAGATGGTGTACAAATAAGGCCTCAAGCACTCAGGAGCTGTCTGTCTCAAGAGGACGAAGCCAGGTGGACTTCTGGCGGCAAGGGGGTCTGAACCGGTCTGGCCATGGGGAGGTTGGTGGTCTTTCTGAAGGACCACACAGCTGAGATGCACAGGGAGGAGAGGCAGAGAGAGAAAGAAGGGAACCGGCACGTTCATGTTCACATCACTCCTTGGACAAGCGGGCTTAGCGTTCCGGGGCCCCCGTTTTCCTTGGGACAAAACACTCCCCATAGCGCTGTGAGACTCTTATGGGGCTTTGCATTGGCTTTGCTGTGTTTTCTCCCAGAGCAAAGTCAAAATGTGTGCTTTGGCACTGGGTTCCAGAGGGCTCCCTCCCTCCTCTCCACCTCAGTCTCCATCCATCTCTTGGAGCCTCTGGCTTGGTCTCTCCATCATTCTCTGCCCCTACATCTCTGAGTCTCACTAATTTTGTCTTTCCTCCCGTCTCACCCTCCCTCCCTCATGCCAAGTCTCTTCCATCTTCTCTACCTCTCCTCTGCTCTCCAGGGGCCTCCCCAAACTCTGCACTCTCTTTCTGGGACTGGAGACAGCTAGGGAGTGGGGAGGAGGGGTGCCTGCCTCAGAGGGGCCCACCTCCCGGCCAGCCCTATCGATTAAGGGTTTCTTCAGAGGAGGGGAGACATCAATGACTCTGCGACAAGCCTCACTAGCGCTGCTAATATTAGCCCGGGAAGGCAGCTCACTGATGGATTAGGAGAAATTAAGAATTCAAATTCTGTAATTTGAATTGGAGTCCGCTGCTAGCTGACAGCTCATACTTCCCCAGAAATTAATGAGTGAAGGAGGGATGGCAGCGCCGGTTTTCCTCTTTGACAATATAATTTTCCCCTGTGATCTGCGCCTTTGAAACTCCATTCCTGAGCAGGAGGGTGGGGACCTGTTTGTCTCAGATCTCATTCCTTCAGCTTCCTAGATCCCAGAAGCTCCCGGGAGCCAGGTTCCTTATTTCCAACAGAGCGCTGGGCTTCTGCCTCCTGGTGCTCTCAGTGTGAGGCCAGCCCAGGGGACCCCAGAAAGACAGGTTGAGGGGCACAGGCAGACCTTGCTTCCTGTCCCTCATAGCTTTGCATGACCCCGGAAGTGTTTGAACCTGTTTTTTAGCTCAGGACCCTAACCTGTAAAATGGAGATCATAAAATTCACCCCCTCCCCTGGGGTAGGGAGTTGGGAGGCACAAAATGCGAACATGAACATGATGCTTACCTTCGTTCTCTCCTGCCCCTTCTCCCAGTGCGTCTCAGCTGGGAGGTCCCCCAGAAAGCCCACCAACCTTCCCATGGCCAAACCAGGCCCAGACACACTTCCTGCAGGCAGGAAGTCCACCTGGCTTCATTGTATTGAGACTGACGGCTCCTGAGTACTTGAGGCCTTTTTCCCGCCACCATCTTTTCTGTGAAGTCTCAATGCTCCAGGTTATTCTGGGAAGGGATGTCCTGTCTCTCAGAAGCTTGTCAGCTTTCCCCAGGAGGAACTGGTCCCGTACCTAATAGCCAGTAGGTGATTAATAACTGGTGAATGAATTTAATGGACAGTTTCTATACCCTCTGCACCTGCCTCCACCTGTGCCCACCAAGTGCCCGGAGAATGCTTATCGATGACTGGCAGGTGTTGGGGTCCACCATGGCCTGGCCAGTCCTCACCGCATCCCAGGTGCCCATGTCTTGGAGGTGATGTGCAGAGGGGCACACTCCTGCTGTGAGTAGCTCCCCAGAGTACAGTCTCCAAAATGGCAGCTTGGAAGCAGTTTTTTTGTTTTTTTTTTAAAGTGCCAACCTGTTGTTTGTTAAGGCAACGGGTAAAAGTTCCTCCTTGAGACACACAGAGATGGAGTCAAAGGTGGACCTTCAGACTTCCCTGCTGGTCCAGTGGCTGAGAAGTTACCTGCCAGGCTTCCCTGGTGGCTCACTAATAAAGCATCTGCCTACCAATGCAGGAGAATGGATTTCATCCCAGGTCTGGGAAAATCCCACATGCCACAGGGCAACAAAGCCCGTGCACCGCAACTACTGAGCCAGCGCTCTAGAGCCCGTGAGCCATAACTACTGAGCCCACATGCCGCAACTACTGAAGCCCAAAAGCCCTAGAGCCTGTGCTCCACAACAAGAGAAGCCACCACAATGAGCAGCCTGCGCACCAAAACTAGAGAGTGGCCCCTGCTCAAGGCAACCAGAGATAGCCTGCACCCAGCGAAAGACCCAGCACAGCCAAAGATAAGTAATAAGTAGATAATCTTTTTAACATGGTGGACCTTCCCATGTCCCTCCTCCAGACCCCTCAACTGTGGGCACACCTGCCCGTGCCCCCCTGCTCTGACCCCAGGCTCCATCTCTCTCCCTAGCAACTGGCTGAACTCTGGCCCAGGGATGGGGAGGGACCCTATAGCTGCTGGGGAAGAAGGGCTTTGCAAGGCTTAGAGGAGCCCACCGGTCCCCTTGGAATTGGCCACCTAGAATCTAGGGTGGGACTTCCCCAGCCTCATGGATGACACACAGAGAATTAGTTGAAAGGGCTTCCCAGGTGGCGCTAGTGGTAAAGAACCCACTTGCCAATGCTGGTAGATATAAGAGATGCCGGTTCAATCCCTGGATCAGGAAGATCCCCCGGAGAAGGGCACGGCAGCCCATTCCGGTACTTCTGCTTGCAGAATCTCATGGACAGAGGAGCCTGGTGGGCTACAGTCCATGGGGTCGCAAAGAGTTGGCCATAACTGAAGGGACTTAGCACAGCACACAACTTCAAGCTTCAGAGCTGGGAGGGACCTTCGGGGTCACCTGGGACCAACTGTCTCTTTGACAAGCTGGGGAAATTGAGGCTCAGAAAGATTAGCCGGTAGTCAAATCTCAACTATTTAATAGGCGGAAAATCGGCCGAGTGATCCCTGGAGCAGATCATCCCAAATCCCGCTAGAAGGCTCTGCAGGCTTCTGAAGAATCAGGTGTTCTTTCCAATTCTGCTTCCTCAGGGCTAGTACTGGAGCAAAAGTTTATCCCCAGGTGGGCTGGAGCTGGAGGCAGAGAAAGAAGGTTGGCAGAAAAGCAGTTTTCTGAGACTCAGGGGGTGCTTTGGGCAGGAAATGAGGATGTGGGATCCTGTCTGCTCCCCCAACATGCTTGTCTGGGAAGCCCCCCACTAGCACCAATGTCCTCTTTCCCGCTGCAGTTAACCCAGGATGCAGGGTGAACATCAGGGAGAGGGTGGGGGTCTGGGCAGTGGCTGAGAAGCTTCTATGACCACTCAAGGCTCAGGGGCAGGTGGTCTTGCTGCTGGGCACCCCTAGTCTGTCGCTGTGTCCTTGCCTGCCCCCATATAGCCCCTCCGGGACCCAAATCGCCTTTTCCCAGAGCCAATTAAAATGGTGTTTGGAGCAAGGTTGAAATAATCAAATAATCATTTTCTCCAGTAAAGTTACAGGCTGGAGCCCGATTTGAAAGGTGAGCTGGTAACTGAACCTGAGGAGTGACACTAGCAGAGGGGCTGCGGGCAGTGGAGGGGAGGGGGCGCTCTTCCTGGGGATCAGAGGCTCCTGGTGGGGACCACCCCTCCCACTGCAGCAGCCGGGGTGTCACAAACCCCGCTCCTGTTGTCCCCCACCATCTCACTCACTTCCTCTGGCCACTGATGTCTTTTGAGGCCCCAGGGCTCCCAGCCCACAACAAGAGGACAACAGGTCCAGAGGTCAGGTTATCAAACTTTCTCAGTTCACAGGCCTAACTGGGGAGGTCACATGGCCAAAATCTACCAATCGGTTAAGCAAAGCTAGGACTCCAACCAGGTCTTACTCTCCAGCCAGTGTTCTGTCTCCCCGCTAGGTCTCCTGTCTCCCCTGAAGGAGGAGCCTCCTCCCCACCCTCTCCTGCCCTGCCACCCCATCTCCCGTGATTCCCTGGGCTGGTCCCACCATATTCTCCCTGCAGAGGGAAGGGGAGGGCCTTGCCCCTTTGCTCTCCAGTCCAATGGACCATGCACTCGGCAGATTGCTTGCTCACTCACAGCTGGAACTCCCACACTGGTCGCCTTGCTCTGTCCTTCCTCCCAGCCCTAGAATGGGGACCAGAATGTCTCCCACTTGTGGTGGCTCATTCACTTCTTTCTTCTTTCCTTCCTTCTCCGCATGCTCATTATGTCCTTGCTGGGTGTGAAGCCCTGAGCAGGACGCAGAGATGAGCAGTGATGGAGAGGGTGGCGCTGCCCTCATGGTCCAACAGCAAGTATGAACAACTTAACATCAGTGACATGATAGGAGGGCCCTTCCCTACAGCTGGGGAGGCAAGGGACTTCCTGGCTGAAGGGACCTCTAAGTGGAGGTCTCAGAGTTCCGAGAGGAAGTGTTTTCCCAAGATGAATTCAATGGCTGAGAAGCAAGGAAAAAAACCCAGGTGTCATCTAGGTAGGGCAAGCTGAAGTCTCCAGTTCCTCATCTCTAGAAATGAGTCCTGGCTCTGCCTCTCAAGATTCTGGAGAATATGGATACGGATGTACTTTATGAGATGGAAGATTCCATTCCACTGATTATCATTGTTAACGGAGGGCATTTGTTCCCGAACCCAGACACGGGGAGTCTGGAGGAGGGGTGAGTCAGTGGTCAGGGTTGGTGGCGGAGGCTGGCAGTATGGGGAACTGGGATTCTGCGGAGCCCTGTGCTTATTTGGGATTGAAAGCCAACAACTAGGTCCAGGGGAAGTGACTGGACCACATGCCTGGCTAGGAGTCCTGTGGGTGGGAGAAACCTCAGAATTGGCACTGCTGGGAAGGCTAAGCCTGGCTCCTATGGTCAGGTCTGGCTTCCACACAGCCTTCTGGGTCTTGGCAGGCGAAGCCCTGGGAGTCAGAGTGAGACTCTGAGGGGATCTAGTCCCCTTCCTGCACCTCTCAGCCAATCAGTACCTCCTGCCCCCTGCCCCCACCTTCAGCAGGTAGATGCTGTGTCATTCTGGAACTGACCCCCTGGCCCAGAGAGCCCCCGGGACATCTCTCACCCATCAGGGCTCTGGAGGAGACCTAGCCCTGGGCAAGGTTTGTGCTTCCCTTACCAGGGGCACCAAACACTGAGCTTCCTGCCCCCGGGCCCTCTTAAGCCCCTGCCCATGGCCCTGGTGCCTTTCCTGACACGACTGGCCTCCTGGTCAGCAGCTGCAGGGGTGAGTCACAGCTCTCATTAGAGCCTAATTAATCAATTGAGTTAATCAGACAGCTGAGATGTGCTGTGGTTGCAGATGGGAGCAGGAGGGAGAAGGAGCCAGAGCATGAAGGGCCGGGTCGGGTGAGCCGGGCTGGTAGGGCCAGGGTTGGCAGCGGATGGAGCCTGGAGGGTTGGCAAGGGAGGAGGGCGCTGGCCACATCTGCACCTGAGGTCCCAGGGAAGGAGGATGAACGGGCTCAGGATGGGCGGCTCTGAAAGCTGCCCTTTGCTGGTTGCCAGAGACCGTGCCTGGGGAAGGAGAGAGCAAGACTCTTCCATACCCACTTTCTCTCTCATTTTGTATCTTGTCACGTGTGTCTCTGAGAGCTATTTGAAATCCTTATTTGAATGGAATGGGGAGAGGAAAGAAAGGGAAAAAAAGAAAAAACAGAAAAGGTAGGTCCTCCTATTCTCAGTCTGATGGGGGAGGCTAGATGTCTACCGGGAACACAGACGAGATCCAGACTCAGAGACAGAGAGACACATGTCTCTCCCATCGAGCCACTCAGGCTCTCGACATCTGGACCTGGGGGGATGGGGAGGGACCAGACAGATCAGAGCCAAGGGCGGGCAGGAGTCCAGGAGGAGTCTTAGGAGGAGGGGAGCACTTGAGCGGGGTATACATCGTGATTGGCTTCATCTGTTTTTCTCTCTCACCCGACCTTGGTATTACCTTGGGGGCTGGGGGGAGGTGAGTGGGACGGGATGTGTGATGGTGGGAGATGGATTCAGAGAGGATTCACAGACACCACCCTGTAGGCCCTGTCCTTCAGGGGCTTACAGTTTTCACGGGTGACAAGCTAAGTGCGGTCTGGTGACCCAGAGTCTGAGGTTGTGAGAGATGAAGGTCCAGGGCCTGGGACACACAAAGGACCATGGGAGATGGACTGGAGGAATGCAGACACTCTAATGAGGCTGAGGAAGGCTTCATGGAAGAGGTGGCAATGTGAGCGAGGTCCTACAGGCCTTGAGATTCCAGTAAGTGGGGGTGGGGGGGTAGTGAGCGGGGTGGAAAGGAAGGATGTCCCAGGAGGAGAAATGGCCAGGGCAGAGACAGGGAGGGTTGACTGTATATGGCAGTTTACTTGGAGCCACAAGCTGGGCTGGAAACAAGATTCCTCTTTGTGGCAGGAAGAGAGGTCTAGATCGTAGCTGGTCTCTTTGAATGCCAAAGCCAGGAGTCCACAGTTGAATTTGGTAGGCACTGGGCATCATTGCCAGTCTCTAACTGGGAAGAATGGGCTAATAGCAGTTGGGTTTTTTTTTCGGCCATACTGCATAGCATGCAGGATCTTAGTTCCCTGATCAGGGATAGAACCCGCACGCCCTGCATTGACAGCGTGGAGTCCCAACCACTGGACCACCAGAGAAGTCACTATAGCACTTTTGGAGAGAGGATGTCCATGGAGAGAGAACTGCACAGGATGGAGCCAAGGTGGAAGAGACCTGAAACAAGAGGGAGTGTGTGTGTATGTGGGTATAAGTGTGTACATGTGTGCATGTGTGTATATGTAGTTGTGTGTGTGCTTAGTCAGTCATGTCTGACTCTGCAACTCCATGGACTGTAGACCACCAGGCTCCTTTGTCCATGAGGATTCTCCAGGCAAGAATACTAGAGTGGGTTGCCATGCCCTCCTCCAGGCAATCTTCCCAACCCAAGGATCGAACCCAGGTCTCTTGCATTGCTGGAGGATTCTTACCATCTGAGCCACCAGGGAAGCCTGTACATGTGGTTATGCATATACCTATTTGTATGTATATGTGAGTGCATGTGTGTATTTGTGAGTATATGTGTGAGTGTATGTGTGTATTTGTGAGTGTGTGTGTCTAGAGCAGTGGTTCTTACTCTTTCAAGAGTCACAGATGCCTCTAAGCCTTGACAAAAGCTTAGACCCTTAGCTTAGAAAAAAGCACAGATTCCAAGTTGTGCCTTCAGTGATGCAGACAGGAAATGTGTCTGTGCAGCTCCTGAAGCTCGTTTGCTGGACCTCCTAGGATTCATATCTCCTGAAATCCCAGCCCTCCCGTTTGGTTGCAGAGTCTGCAAAAGCTGTCACTGAAGGCTCACTGCAGCACTTGGTCCTGGGGAGCCTGGCGGCTCTCCCCACATCCCTCCCCTGGCAGGACAATTCTGAAGCCAGGACTTCAGGAATTGGTGGGTAATAGGGGCTGGGGCCACTTGGGCACAGGCTCTGGTGAGAGCTCCAGGCTGCCAGGCCCCCTTACCAGCTCCCAGCACCAGCAGACCCAAGAAGGCTGCCTCCCTGCCAGCACTCAAGTTGCCCTGAAACATTCCAGTTCATTCCTTTCTACAAATGCTAGTGCTGAGACCAACTGAGAAGCGGGACCCAGGTGTCCTGGCCCCAAAGCAGAGAGCTCCCAACTAAGCTGTTTCTGGGTTTGCTGGGTGACTTTTGGGGAATCACACCTTTCCTGGGCCTCCATTCTGGCTATCTTCCTGCAGCAGAAGTTGGCCTCCCCCAGGAGTCAGGGTGGGCCCTGCAGACTCTGTGAACATGCCCAGCAAAAGCCACCCAGGGTGGGGTGGCCTTAGAAGGGACTCCCCTGTCCTCCCTCCTCACTTTCTCTTTCCCACACCCCATGCTCACAGCTTCGGAAGCATCGTGTAAGAAACGTTTCCACACCTGCCGAAATGGCGTTGATCAAGACCATCCCTTTGCCTTCGCTCTCACAGCCAGGAAGCAGAAGCACCAGGATTGAAGAGTTTCCAAGTCCAGCTGGCAGGTTCTTCCCTTCACCCCAGGCTGCTCCAAGGGCTGGGGGCGGGGTGTGGCCAGAGAGGGAGCTCAGTGTCCACCCCAGCCCCAGGTCCTATCCAGGTCTGGGGACCTGTGGTGGGCTTACTGAGGGGAGGACCACTGCTGTCACTTTGCCTCCCCCAGGAAGCCTCCTGTGGGGGCCCATTTGCAGCCACAAAATTGCCTTTCTAAAAAGAGGTGCTCTACCTTGCACTTCACAGGGGCCTCTCCCCACTGTTGAGGAGACAGAAGCCCCTTGCCTGTGGGATTTTTCTTCTAGATCTATGCTGGTCCAATATGTGGCCTGTGAAAGACAGGGAAGCCTGGCATGTTGCAATCTGTGTGTGCGTGCTGTCACTTCCATTGTGTCTGACTCTTTGAGACACTATGGACTGTAGCCTATCAGGCTCCTCTGTTCGTGGGATTCTCCAGGCAAGAATACTGGAGTGAGTTGCTGTGCCCTCCTCCAGGGGATCTTCCCAACCTAGGGATTGAACCCGTGTCTCTTATGTCTACCTGTATTGGCAGGCAAGTTCTTTACCACTAGCGCCACCTAAGAAGTCCAGAAAGAAGTCACTCAGTCGTGTCTGACTCTTGTCGACCCTATGTCCTGTAGCCCACCAGGCTCCTCTATCCATGGAATTTCCCAGGCAAGAATACTGGAGTGGGTTGCCATTTTCTTCTCCAGGGGATCTTTCCAACCCAGGGATTGAACTCAGGTCTCCCGCATTGCAGGCAGACTCTTTACCCTCTGAGCCACCAGGGAATCCCAAGAAGCCCAGGGGAGGGGTCACAAAGAGCTGGACATGACTTAGCGACTGAACAACAATATGTGGCCACCCACCACCTGTGGCCACTGAGCACTCGTAATGTAACTAGCATGACTTGTTGAAACAATAATGTTTCAGATAGACTGGATTGAATTTTTAAAATATGGTTTAAATTCAGTTCAGTTCAGTCTTTGCAACCCCATGAATCATAGCATGCCAGGCCTTCCTGTCCATCACCAACTCCTGGAGTTCACTCAAACTCACGTCCATCGAGTCAGTGATGCCATCCAGCCATCTCATTCTCTGTCGTCCCCTTCTCCTCCTGCCCCCAATCTCTCCCAGCATCAGAGTCTTTTCCAGTGAGTCAACTCTTCCCATGAGTTGGCCAAAGTATTGGAGTTTCAGCTTTAACATCAGTCCTTCCATTGAACACCCAGGACTGATCTCCTTTAGGATGGACAGGTTGGATCTCCTTGCAGTCCAAGGGACTCTCAAGAGTCTTCTCCAACACCACAGTTCAAAAGCGTCAATTCTTCGGCGATCAGCTTTCTTCACAGTCCAACTCTCACATCCATACATGACCACTGGAAAAACCATAGCCTTGACTAGACGGACCTTGGTTGGCAAAGTAATGTCTCTGCTTTTTAATATACTATCTAGGTTGGTCATAACTTTCCATCCAAGGAGTAAGCGTCTTTTAATTTCATGGCTGCAATCACCATCTGCAGTGATTTTGGAGCCCCCCAAAATAAAGTCTGACACTGTTTCCACTGTTTCCCCATCTATTTCCCATGAAGTGATGGGACCAGATGCCATGAACTTAGTTTTCAGAATGTTGAGCTTCAAGCCAACCTTTTCACTCTCCTCTTTCACTTTCATCAAGAGACTCTTTAGTTCCTCTTCACTTTCTGCCATAAGGGTGGTGTCTTCTGCATATCTGAGGTTATTGATATTTCTCCCAGCAATCTTGATTCCAGCTTGTGCTTCTTCCAGCCCAGCGTTCCTCATGATGTACTCTGCATATAAGTTAAATAAGCAGGGTGACGATATACAGCCTTGACATACTCCTTTTCCTATTTGGAACCAGTCTATTGTTCCATGTCCAGTTCTAACTGTTGCTTCCTGACCTGCATATACGTTTCTCAAGAGGCAGGTCAAGTGGTCTGGTATTCCCATCTCTTTCAGAATGTTCCACAGTTTATTGTGATCCACACAGTCAAAGGCTTTGGCATAGTCAATGAAGCAGAAATAGATGTTTTTCTGGAACTCTCTTGCTTTTTCCATGATCCAGTGGATGTTGGCAATTTGATCTCTGGTTCTTCTGCCTTTTCTAAAACCAGCTTGAACATCTGGAAGTTCACGGTTCACGTATTGCTGAAGCCTGGCTTGGAGAATTTTAAGCATGACTTTACTAGCGTGTGAGATGAGTGCAATTGTGCAGTAGTTTGAGCATTCTTGGCATTGCCTTTCTTTGGGATTGGAATGAAAACGGACCTTTTCCAGTCCTATGGCCACTGCTGAGTTTTCCAAATTTGCTGGCATATTGAGTGCAGCACTTTCACAGCATCATCTTTCAGGACTTGAAATAGCTCAGCTGGAATTCCATCACCTCCACTAGCTTTGTTCGTAGTGATGCTCTCTAAGGCCCACTTGACTTCACATTCCAAGATGTCTTGGTGTGAGTGATCACACCATCGTGATTATCTTGGTCGTGAAGATCTTTTTTGTATTCTTGCCACCTCTTCTTAATATCTTCTGCTTCTGTTAGGTCCATACCATTTCTGTCCTTTATCGAGCCCATCTTTGCATGAAATGTTCCCTTGGTATCACTAATTTTCTTGAAGAGATCTCTAGTCTTTCTTATTCTGTTGTTTTCCTCTATTTCTTTGCATTGATTGCTGAGGAAGGCTTTCTTATCTCTCCTTGCTATTTTTTGGAACTCTGCATTCAGATGCTTATATCTTTCCTTTTCTCCTTTGCTTTTCGCTTCTCTTCTTTTCACAGCTATTTGTAAGGCCTCCCCAGACAGCCATTTTGCTTTTTTGCATTTCTTTTCCATGGGGATGGTCTTGATCCCTGTCTCCTGTACAATGTCACGAACTATGTCTCCATCCATAGTTCATCAGGCACTCTATCAGATCTAGTCCCTTAAATCTATTTCTCACTTCCACTGTATAATCATAAGGGATTTGATTTAGGTCATATCTGAATGGTCTAGTGGTTTTCCCTACTTTCTTCAATGTAAGTTTAAATTAATTTCACCCATTTCCTTTTACTTAAAAAAATATTTATTTATTTATTTGGCTGCATCAGGTCTTTCATTATGAGGAATCCTTTAGTTGCTCCATGGCAAGTGGAATCTTAATTCCCTGACCAGGGATCAAACCCATGTCCCCTGCATTGCAAGGCAGATTCTTAACCATGGGACCACCAGAGATGGCCATCTTTGTACTCTTTTAATTCAGCTACTAGAATCTTTCCAATCATGTACATGCTTTACATTATATTTCTGTTGCACAGAGTTGCTCTAGGTAATAATAACTCCTTACCACTTCAGGGGTTTGTATAATCCCATTAAAAATTCTGTGAAATGAGAAGAGCAGAGCCTGCCTGCCTCATTTTACTGATAAGACAGGTGGGTCTCTGTGAGGTCAAATGACTTAGTCAAGGTCATATAGCCAGGAGGAGGTGGAGGCCAGAAACAAAGGGGTGGAGGCCAGAAACAAAGGGATGGAGGCCAGGCTTCCTGTCTGTAGAACAGAGACCCACTTTCCAAGACAATCCAGATTGGACTCATTGGAAAAGACCCTGATGCTGGAAAAGACTGAAGGCAGAAGGATAAGGGGATGACAAAGGTTGAGATGGTTGGATGGCATCACTGACTCAATGGACACGAGTTTGAGCAAACTCTGGGAGACGATGAAGGGCAGGGAAGCCTAGTGTGCTGCAGTCCACGGGGTCACAGAGTCAGACAGGACTGAGCGACAGCCAGACAGATGCCTCCTTCTCTCCTTGTTGGCACTGACCACTCCCGGGCCACTCACCCCCTCAGCCCGCACCGAAGCCACTTTCCCCCTCCACGCTCTGGAAAGCTACTGCTAGAAATATCCCCCTGCCAACCCCATTAAGACTAATGCCTCTTGGCCCTCTGTTGAAGCCAGAGTCTGATCTCATGTTAGACTCCATGGCCTATGATTTCCCCATCAAAGCTGGTGCCTTTGCCCTGTCATTAACGGGCTGACTCCTTTGTACCTGCTGCCACTCACATAAGTGCCCCAGGGTGAGAGAAGCATTGGCCACGCCCCCTGGGATGCACCCACTGTTGGTTCCCCTCGCCCTCCCCACCTGGCTTCCACCCCTCTTGCCTCCTCCTTGGAGATGAGCATATTCAATGAGGCTAGGGGACTGTTTCTTTAATTTCCCTCCCTGTCCATCTCGGAACGTGATAAAAATACCCAGCATTGATCTTTTTTTCTTCTCCTTCTGCCGGGGATAATGTTTACCCAGGTGTCAATCAGGAGAAGAATTTGGCTTCCTAATTTCTCTTCTCCTCCCTGGGGGCCGTGCGTCTCCCCGCCTCACATGGACACTGAGCTGGAATCAAGGTTACTAATAATCCCCCAGCACACACAGACACTGAGAACACATATATTAAAGTCACATATTGATTTATATTTTCGGGTCCCTCTGCCTTGCTGCCCAGCCTCAGCCTTTCTCTCTGCCAAGGAGAAAAAAGAATTACACAGCTATATTTATCGCCAAGATGTTTAGTGTAAAGAGCATTGTGTCCGAAGGTAATTCCCATCCCACTCCCTCTTTGGAGGTATTTTTTAAAAAAGAGTGTGGCATCGCCTTTCCATGAGCATTTATCTTTTGTTGTTCGTTCTTTAACTTTTCCCTGAAGGAAGCAGTGAGACATTTAAGGTAGACCATCAGATGGACTTCCTGGCTTGACAAATGGTGGCAGCCATCCCCAAAGAGGCTGGTGGGGTTTTTGCCAGTGGAGATAATCCTGTTGCAGGTGTGGGAAAGGGGTGGGTAGGAGGTGTGTGGATGGTGGGGCAATGGATTCAGAAGCTTTTAGAGGTTGCCTACCAGTCCAAAATCCACCTTGAAATTAATGGCTCACCATCTGTGGTCCTATTTCACAGTTGGGAAAATCGAGAAGTTGAGGAGTGAGTCTACTTACCACGGGGGCTTTAGCCTTGACTTCCATCAGGACTTGATAGGAGAAAATTTTCCTCCAGGCATGGGTAACTCCTGCCCTTCGGTGGGGACATAGGTTTCTGGCTGAAGGGAGGTGGAGGTGGGAAGGAGGGACAGACAGCTCTTGTTTCTTTAAGGTGAGATGGGTGAAGGAAGGGCTCTCAGAGCAAGAAACCTGGCACCCATGGCCTCCCCCAACACCTCCACTTCCACTCAGAGCGCCTGTCACTTTGTTTGACGGGGCAGCCATTAAAAAATGCCAAACCATTTAATTCCAGTTCCCTCAAGGAAGGTCTTGGAATGGAAGCGAGGCTGAGCATGGGAACTCGCACAGACTCACCACCATTCCCTCCAAGTCCGTCTGGGAGTTTCCTTGTTTCTCCTAGATATCATCTCCTTTATTCTTCACAAAGGCTCTGGGAGGGAAAGGGTGTCAACCCCATTTTACACATGGGAAACGGATGTTAAATAACTGGCACAGGGTCACACAGCAGGAAAAAGGCAAGCCTCAACTGCAGCCCAGTTTTCCGATTCCTCCATAGGGCTCGCCCCCATGCCCCCACCATGGGCACGGCCTCCTGGTACTCAGTTTTTGGTTCCCTTCCTTCAGATCCCTCCAGCCTCCTTCTGAAACCATTTACCTCAGATTGGGACTCTAACCCACAGGGCTAGGACTCGAACCCCCATCCAAAACCCACAGTAATGAAGCGCAGGTTCTTGATGTCTCATTGCAGAAAGAATTCAGTGAGAGACAAAGGGATAGGTAAGAAGAGGATTGATTCACAGAGAAGCACACTCCATAGACAGAGTGGGGGTCATTGCAGAGGGCAAGTGCATCCCTGTGAAATATGGTGTGGTTAGCTTTTATGGGCTGCATTACTTCATGTGTGGGTATGTGTGGGAGGATTACTTCAACAATTTGGGGAAGGGGTGAGATTTCCAGGAACTGGACCACTGCCCAATTTTTGGTCTTTTGATGGTGCTTTGGAACTGTCCTGGGGCCTCTGGGTGTGTCATTTAGCTTGCTGATTGAGGATCAAGGGCTAGTTGAAGTTGGAATGTCTGCCATCTTGGACCCATTTGATTCTAATCAGTTTATGTTGTGTCCTTGGGCTATGTCAGTTTTTCAAAAGTTGTGCCCTACCCCCTTCCCTCCTGTTTCACTTCCCTGGCCCACCTCTGAGGTCAGGGCTCACCTTCAGGCCCAGCTAACTCTCTGTCCTTGGTACTGGAGAAGCACTTCCTCTTCTGATTGTGCCCTGATGCACCCCGGCTGTTGGTCAAAGCCTTCCCTGATGGAGCCTGCCCCCACCTGCCCTGGCCTGCCTAGCTTCTGCAAGGGATTCTAGGGGGCTGGCCGCCCTCTGCTCTCCCTTGGGTATTCTTCAGTAGTTTGGTTGAAGTGCTTACAAACCCAAGGTCCCTCATTTCATTCTAGAAGAATGTTTACCCTCTAGCAGAGCTAAGAAGTAGAGCCACGATGTGCCAAACCAGAGCCGGGTAAGGCCCCTTTGCAGTGTTGCCCCCCTCCCCCCCCCCCCCCCCCGCCACAACAACTCCACAAGGTGAAGGCTGAGCCCCATGTTACAGGTGGTGAAACTGAGGTTCAAGGAGCATAAGGAACATCTCCTGAGTCACTCAGAGGATAAGAGGACTTACTAAGGTTGGGCAATCCATGTGACCCAAAGTCCTTGCCTTGGACCTCCCTCTTTATCTCACTCTTCCCTCCCGGGCTGTTCCCGTCTAATCTGACAGGCCGGCTGAGGGCGGGCGGGGCGGTGGGGGGCGGGTGGAGGGCAGACAGCACAGGGCGCGGCGGGAATCAGCAACGAGGACCCTCCCGGGGAACTTTTCCCATTGAAAATCTGTTCCCCTCGCGGCCACGGGTGATGTATGGCTGGAGCTGATGAGAAACGTGCAGCGGGATGGAGGCGGGCGGCGCGGGCCGCCCGGGCGGGGGCAGCCCGGCATTGAGATTCCGCGGGGCGCTGGGGGCGGCGCAGGCCCTGACACGGGCCGGGTAATTGATCTGGAGGTGCCAATTTGCAGCAACTAAATATTTGGTTTCTGCCTCTGCCCGCTCTGCACTCTGCTCAAACAAACTTCAATTAAAAGCGAAAAGCGAGGGGTGGAGGGGCGGTGCGCCCGGGTCCCCGAGGCCCGATCGATGGCGCGGAGCCTGTGGGCGGCGGAGCGCTGCGCGCCCGGCCGGGGGCACCGAGGACGAGGGCGGGAGGGGCGCCCTCTTCCGGATCGCCGAGCACTGGGCCCTGGGCCCGCGAGAGGCAGCGCCCGAGGAAGGGCCTGCGAAGGGCGACTCTTTCAGGTCCGAGTCGCGGCTTGATCTGAGTCTCTCAGAGCCGAGGGCGCCTGCTTTGTACAATCGGGCCAGCCCCAACACCCCCATTCCGGACGTCCAAGCCTCTGGGCTCGGGCAGGGATCCTGGGGTAGGAGTGACCCCAGGGCCCTGACCCTCCCTCTCAATGCACCCACCACTGCATTCATTCAGCGTTTTTCCTGAGCACAGCTGCGTGCCTGGGGCACGGGGTGCAGAGATCTATCTTCTCTCCGGGGTGTCTGCCTGGCTGTGTATCCTTGGGATGACAAAGGGGGGATGTGGGGGTGTGGGGGGGTAGCGGGAGGGGGTGAATTTAACCCAGGCCCCACCTTTGATGGGGGTTTGAAGGAGAGAGTTTAGAATGGGGAGAAGGAGCAGAAAGATGCTGAGAAATCGGGGACGGGGCTTCCGGGAGGTAGCTACAGCCTGGAGCAGGGGAAGGGATCACTGGGTCACCCCTAACTCATTTTGGGGTTCAAGACAAACAGAGCAACAGTAGTCAGTCGCTGGGTGGAGTTAGTCCCTGGAGAAATTCCTATAAGTCAAGGATCTTTCACTACTTTGGGATAGAGCCCAGCACTGCTCAAAGGAGCTAATCATTGGTGCTAGGAATCAGAGGGACCTCTGGGTGTCGAGGCCAGGAGGTAGTTAAGGCAGTTCTGGGAAAGATTGATGAGGGATTCAGGTGGGAGTGGGGGCGGGGGACAAACAGGCATCTGGCTCATCAAGGGAGGTAGGGATAGATTCAGATGGATGGAGAGAGAGGGGGAGGGGGGCCCTTTGAGAGGAGTGAAAGTTTCTTGAAGACCAGGCAGAGGCGCTGGGAAGGTAAGCGGGGAAGACTTTGTCCCCTCCCATGTTTCTGTGTCCCACCTTCTGGAGTCCTGAAGGATGCTTCCAGACATCCCTTCACCAAGTGAGACTGTTGCTGGACCACTCAGCTGCAGGCTGCAGCACCTTCCCTCCCTGCCTCCTCTTTAAACCCCTTCTTCTTGTCCCCCCAGGATCCCCTTGGGAGGATGTGGACCCCGTGGTCCATGGCTGGATGCGAAGCACAGGTCCTGCCCATGTGGGCCCCACTTCCAGGTATTGGGATGATCCTTCAGAGTTCTCCTGGGCCAGGGAGGCCTGGGTACCAACCTCATTCCCAAACAACAGACTCTGGAGGAAACTGATCTCACTATCTGCACTTCTGCCCCCTTCTACTCCAATCAGACACCTTTCCTCCTGGCGCTCATCTTTGTGGCTCTCACAAATGAGAGCTCTGATGAGGAAGAACCTGGCCCACACCCCCAGCCCCAGAAGCCTCCCTATCCACCCCAGCTCTCTCACCCCAGTCCCTCCCTGGGGACTGCATGCCCCACCCGGAGCCAGAGCCCCTTCCCAGCCTGCAAGCTGGGTGCCTGCTCCCTCACATCCCCTCCCTTCCTCTCTCCCTCTCCCTGGGCGCTGAGCTGTGGAGCAGAATGATTTCCTGTAATTGGCCAGCAATCCGGCTGCCTGACTTGTTCTATCGACATGCTGGTTAGCTGGAAATTGTATTGGAATCTGAGTGGTGGGGAGCAAAGGGAGGAGGCTCTTTGGGGCCCAGCTGGGTGCAGCCTCAGTTCTGCCGGTGAGATGGAGGAGCTATCAGCCAAGTCTCCCCTTTCCAGGAAGGAGTCAGAGGGCCGGCCCACAGTGCCTCAGCACCGCCTGCGTTTTCCTCCTTCTCACCGACCATCTCTGGGGTCTCCTGTCCATCCCATGTGGCCTCGGGTCATCACTGCCACCCAGCTCCCTCTCCGGCCTCTAGGACAGGTTCCTCTTGATCTGGAGTGCCTTTGTCACAGCCGCCCTGGCTGTCCCCCTCCCATCCAATTTCTAGCCCTGGTGGCTCCTCAATGGAGGATCCTAAACCTTCCCCTGCCCCTCCCTTCACCCTCTCCAAGGACAGAGAGGCTGAACATCTGAAGAAGAGTTGACCGATAACTCCTATATAAAGACCCGAGGCGTCATTAACCGAGGCACTGCAGGTAGTGGGCGGGGCATTGAACTAAGGGTCCGGAGCGTGGGATTATGCCTATTGGTTACTTGGGCCTTCGCGGCTCAACCTTTGATCCTCAAATTCTAGCTCTGCCTCCTGCACTTTCTCAGAGTTGGGAGATTTCAGCAGACAGCTGCGGGAGGTGCTGTGGACAGTAAGGCTCTGCTAAGCACCCTAGGGCTGGCCTGGGCCTGGGGATGGTTTTAGGGGCCTGCATGTCCCCTTTATCCCGGGCCTGGAGGTCGATACGCCTGCAGCCCTTGCCGGCGTCTTTACTGCTCTGCGCCGGGGTGGTGAGGCCGCAAGTGGGTTAACGGAGAGCAGCAGGGCCCAAGCGCGCGGCTGGAGGGTGGGAGACCGGTCACCCTGGCACAGGGGTGGAATGGGGACACGTCCCTCCGCCCCGCGGCGCCCGGGACCCGCAGCTCCAGCCAAGAGGACGCGGCGAGCGGCACGGCTTGTTAATTAGCGCCCCGGGCCCGGCCGCGCGCCCGCGCCTCCGCCGCTGCCGGGGAGTCTGACGCCGGCCGCGGCCCGGGAGGAGAGACGGGAACCCCACCGGGAGAAAGTTAGTGATTGCTTGGCTAGCGCCGGCCGCCGAAGCCCAACCCCAATCCGGGCGGGTGCTGCCACCTGCCGGCCGGAGCGGAGGATGCCGCCGGGGAGCGGGACCAGGGCTTGCTGGGGCGGGGGCCATGCTCTTGCTTTATCCAAGAAGGGACTCCGGAGCGACCTAGACACGCAGTGATGCCCGAGAGGAAGTAGTATTCCTGTAAGGCCGCCTTGGGCCACCAAGCCTGGGAGAGGAGGTCGGGATGGCGTTTTCTCCACACCTTCCTGACTGGCCATCCTCTGACTTTCTTGCATCCAATTCGGTATACTGGGGCAGGGAAGAAAATAACTCGAGCCTTACGGTTTGCAAAGGGTTTCCGAGGTCCTCCACATATTAGATTCTTTGATATAAACATGAAGACAGGTCACACAGCTAGGAGACAGCCTAATGGGCCAGAGGGATCCCAGGTCTGCTTCCTTCCGGCAGGCCCTGGGACACAGCGGGCAGAGTTCTGAACCTTGGCTCTGACCTAAACCAGATCATCCCTCTGAGCAGGGAATCAGAATAATCACTGTTACCTCCATGTATCATAATGCAGTGGTGTCAGCATGTCACAGGTCTTCATGAGGTGCCATCTTCTCCATGACTGGAGTAATGGTGCTGGGAGGGGTCCATACCTTCCCTTCTTTCCCCCTCTTGCCGGGTCTCAAACCGCAGAAGCAGCCACCCTCTGCCGTTCTCATCCAGCCCTGGAACCACTCTGCAGCTTCCTTGACGAACCTTGGCCCCTCCTGGGTTTGCAGTGAGTTAATGAGCTAGTCTCTAAAGTATAAGCAGCTCGGGAAAGGGGGCACTGAATATGGCCACCACAGCAGTCCCATTTGTCACACTCATTTCTGGCTTTAATAGGCTGCTGGCCACAGGATCAACACATCAGCAGGTCTGCCAGCTCTGGCAAGAGGAAGCTGATGTCCACACTGGTCTAATTGGGTTGGGGAAGGAAGATGGAGTACGTGGATGTGAGGCTGCCCCAGCACCTCCACTCCTCTCACACAGGTACGTTAGGACGTGGCTGAATCCTCCCGGATGAAGTCAAGAGGGCGAATGGACCTTCTGGGGCTGGGGGAGTGATGGGCCCAGGTCTTAGTGTGGGACCAATGGTATGAGCGGAGTCTGGGAACCTCAATTGGTCAGTGATGCTGGGGGTACAGTGGCAGCATGGGGCATTTCAGATCAACACACTTTATTCAGCACCAGTGGCAACTCAGGCTCTGCACCAGGAACAGAGATGAATAAGACACAGTTCCTGCCCGCAAAGGGCTCACAGTCTAGGAGGAGAGACTAACCAGCTTTTGGTTGATTATTATACTGTGGATTCAGGTAAAACATGGTGGTGGTGGCAGGGTGGTAACCCAGAGCACCTAACCCCGCCTGGAGCTTCAGGTGGTGCCTGAGCTAGAAGGTAACCGGGTGTGGGGTAGGGGGTGGGGGGAGGGTTATTTTGGATTGGGGAGCAGCAAGGCAAAGGCACAGAGGCAAGAAACATCCAGGTGCGTGTGGACCACCAGAGCTCAGGGAGGTAGAGTGGTAGGGGGCAGGGAGCGGGCTGCAGGGAGTGCGGGAAAATCCCACGAGGGGATGGCAGATCATCTCAGAAGAGGCCTGGCCTCTGCCCGGATATAGCATTGCCCATAAGCGAATCCTTACTGTATCCTGGCTGAGGGCTTCAGTCTACGGGGGAATCCTGCTTGAAGGGGGCAGCCTTTGGTCCAAACTGATTCCCCGATGTCCACTAAGAGGGCATTTGGGCCATGATGGGGCACGTGCTTGGAGACGGTTCAGGCTCAGAGACCCTCCCAGCTGCAGACACTGGTGATGGCCCCTGAGAGTGCTCCTCGCTCCCACCCACAAGAAAGTAACAACAGTCTCTCACTGTTACTGCCACACCCTCTCATGGACACTGTTCTGTGGGGGGTTCCAGAGGAAGGGGGTCTGGGGGCGGCGGAAAGGAGCATCTGCTGACAGAAGGCTGTTTCCCTGCCTCGGACAGAATGCAGTATGTGCCCAGAGGAAAGGCAGGCCCAGGGCAGGGTTCCAGCCCAGATCCAGAGTGCGTGTGTTGAGGGGTTGGGAGGAAACCCGATGCATCTGTTATCTGGTTCCAGCCTCTGAGGAGATGGAGACCCAGGAGTTCCTGCCTTGGAGGGTCCAGCTAGGGGGAAGGCAGGAGGTAGTGGGTGAGCAGGTAGAGCAGACCAACAATGCCAGCCAGCCCCGTGAGGACCCCGAGCCGCAGTGGCAGGTACTCCAGGGAGTGCTCCAGCTCCGCGTACAGGAGGACCACCTGGCGTTTGGTGACGCTCCACTCGCCCGAGTTGTCTAGAACGTGGCGGGCCATGCGGGCCTTGTCCTTCAGGGGCAGCTGGGCCTTGATCCGGGCCTCTGCGTCCTCGCGGCTCAGGTTGTTTCGCCGCATCAGCCGGGCCAGCTGCGTGTCTCGGTCACTAAAGACCAGGCAGAAGGGCTGCTCAGGCACTGTAGGCTCTGGCCTTCCTCCTCCCTTGTTACAGGGGTGGGCAGCCCTGGAAGCTCAGGCTTCCCCCCACCTCACCCCACTCTTCATGAGCACCCTAGCACCGCTGTGGGCTACCTAAGCCCCTTAGTATAAATGGGGAGGGGAAAGAGGAGCAGCTGCTGTTTTCTGCCATCTGGGGTCTCTCTGCTTGGCTACCAGGCCCGAGATTCCTTGGTTTTAAGTTGGGAGGATTTGGTTACCTGGAATCAGTGACATCCTGCATCCCTGGATGGATGACCTTTACGGAAAGGCCTGGGTCTGCAAGCTAAATGCTTCCTGCAGTTCCCCTGTAGACCAGGGCCTGTGGCATAAAAATCAGCTTCCTGGGCTTCCACAAAGAGCCCTCTCCTTGTCTCCCCACACCCACCCGGCACATTCAGAGCACAAGGACTGTGCTGAGATGGTGGCCACTGGGCTGGACGCCATGGAAGAAGCGAGATGCCCCAACGTGCTTCCAACAGGAGCAAGGACTTGAGAACTGTATTTCCCTTGGCCCTTGGGACAGGACTGAGCAGTGCACAGTAGGCCGAGCAGCACCGTCTCCCAGCTCCAGAGGAAATACAAAGAATGCCTCTCTTGCCTGCTCTGATGTTACAGCCTGGTCCTTCCCCAGAAAGCTCCCTGTCCTGCTTTGGCTACACAGGCGCCGTCCAGCTGTCCTCTGGAGCAGGGTCATCTCTAGCAGCCCCCTAGCTCTCTGACTGCCTAAGTCCCTAGATGGGAACAAGGTGGGAAAAGGCTGCAGCAGCTGTTTTCTGCCGTCTGGGGGTCTCTCTGCTTTGCCACTAGGCCAGAGTTTTTCCAGTTATAAGATGGGAAGATCTGATGACTACAGTTTAGCCCCTTTAGTCTACTTGTGGCCTAGACCTGAGGACCTCCTGGGATGCGAAGACAGAAAGGACAGATATAACCTGAACACCAGCCAATTCCAAAGCCACTGAGGACCGAATGCGGCAGAAAGTCATTTCTGGTTGACCAATCAAGGAAGACCTTGTATAAAGGTGGCGTTGGTACTGGCCTTGAAAAGTTGGTAGGACTTCTGACTTCCTTTGTTAGAAGGACAGCATGTTCTCAAGGTCGTGGGGTGAGAACAAGGCTGAGAACAAGGACTATGCAATCCTTGTCAGGGACTCTGCAGATCTGCGGCTGGGAAAGTCTGGCTGAGAGAATGGAGATGGCTTGGGGCCACCAGTGAGCACTCATCCTTCACAGTGTGAGGCTGAGACCAGTGGGCCTCCCGGGATGTGAAGGCGGAACTTGCCGACGGCCCTTCCTGGAGCTCAACGAGAGTCCCATGTGGTTAGTTTAAGGATTGATGTTGTTTGGGGTAAGGGAACTTTTGCCCAAACATTTACCCCACAACTGGCAAGCTCCTCAAAAAAGTAAATAATCACGTTTTGGTATAATCACACTTTGGTAAATCCCCTATATTAGCTCAAATGCCCAAGGGGTAGTTTGCCAGTTAAAGGAGTCCATGTGGGGATGGACTTATTTTTGTTGAGTGTAGATTCCTTTTATGAAAGACAGATAATCTTTCATTTATCTCCTGGGTATCTCTCAAGAGTCATACAACCACATGTGATAACAGTGGGGGATGTATGGTACCCGGGACCCTGGGAAGGCTCTGGCCAGTGAGTGGGGCTGGAGGATCTCCTGGGAAGCTGGCAAATTCACAAAGCCCCATCTATCTGCCAGGAGCCACAGCTGTCTCTGCTCTTGGCAAAAGGAAAGCATGGGAGAAGTAAGGTGGGAAACGTAGGCCTGAGTCACCTGGTGACTGCAGATGCAACCAGGTCCTAATTTGTTTACTCAGGACAGAGAATCTGCCTGCAAAGCAGGAGACCTGGGTTCAATCCCTGAGTTGGGAAGATCCCCTGGAGGAGGGAATGGCAACCCACTCCAGTATTCTTGCCTGTAAAATTCCATGGACAGAGAAGCCTGGCAGGGTACAGTCCGTGGAGTCACAAAGGGTCAGACACGACTGAGCAACTAACACTTTCACTTAAACATTATACTCTGAGGTGTTTTTTTTCCCCCTGATCCCTTGGTACAAAGTTTGGAATTATATTAAAACTTCAAGGCAGAGAGAATTCTGTCTTCACGGAGCCTGCTTGGCCTCAGTTTGACAGTCTTTCCCAAACAGTGAACAAAGAACCCAGAGAGGCTGCAGGTTTACACGGGTAGACACAGGCCAGTGGAGGAGAGAAGAGGATGCCCGAGTCCCTGCTCCAGGCTCAGTAGGTTTGGCCTGCCTTTAAATGACAGCCCAGGGCTAGGAGCTGGGAAGACAGGGTGATGCTGGGGGTGCTAAGCACTCCAGGCCCTGTCTCCAGTGTTCCAGGCGCCTCCCCTGCATTAGTCTCTTGAGAGCCACCCTGTGCCCAAAATACCTGCAGAGCCAAGGGCCCACCTCTGTGTCTGCTGTATCTGTGGGTGGCATCTCGGAAGTTTCTGGAAGGCAGAGACACCCTGAAGCCTCATCTACACGCACCCCCCACTGGAACTATGACTCATTTTCTCTGACAGTTTGATCCTCTTGTTTGCCAAACCTGGATGCCAGTCTGCTCCACGTCCTGAGGGATTCTGAGAACAAAGCACCTTCTTTAGCTGAGTTCTGACAGCTCCCTCTCTGCAACTTTCAGTTCATACATATTGCCAGTGGGTGACCCTAGACAAATTCTGTAACTCCTGCCTTGAGTTTCCTATACCCCAAAAGTATCAACTCCTTTCCTGACTACCTAATGTTGAGAAGTAAATTGACGTGGGAGCTGTCTGGAAAGTGGAGAAGCTTTACAGGAGGGAAAAGGAAACCACTGAATAAGAACATGGTCCCCCAGGGCAGGGCCCAGCATCTGGGCTGAAATGGCCTCCAAGAGCCAGCAGGGGGAGCCCTTCCCAAGCACTAGAGAGACACCTGGCGGCCATCACTTCCCACGTCCACCCCCAGGCATATCTGGGCCTGGCTCTATAGAGGTCAGTTTCTGCAGGCTCTGGGCACTGCTACCCAAACCCCCTGGGCCTCCTGGTCACCACGTGGGGGAAGGGTAGAATGCGATGGGTCATGTCACAGGTATGCGCCTTATCCCGGGGGTGCTCCTTTCCAGCCTCAGTTGAGTCAGGCCGTGCCACACACTCACCAGTATACCACCACCGTGTGCTTCATGTACTTGAGCAGTTTCTTGGTCTCAAAAAGCAGGGGGATGTCCAGAATCACGTAGCGGTATCCTGGGGAGAGGCCAGGAAATGTACAAACTCAATTCCGGGAAAGAGCCAAAACCACTGTTCCCCACCATCAGGAGCTCCCCGGCAGAGCAGGGAGACCTTCTAAGGAAAGGCATAACCTGAATGCTGCTGCTAAGTCGCTTCAGTCGTGTCTGACTCTGTGCGACACCATAGATGGCAGCCCACCAGGCTCCCCAGTCCCTGGGATTCTCCAGGTAAGAATACTGGAGTGGGTTGCCACTTCCTTCTCCAATAACCTGAATGCTAGCTGGCTCCAATGCCACTCAGGACAAAAGCTGCAGAAAGTGATTTTGGGGTGGATGATCCAGGAAGACCTTATAGAAGGGATGGCATTTGTAGTGGCCTTGAAAAGAAGGTAGGACCTCTGAGACTTGAAAATGAGGTGGGAGGAGGTGAGGGTTCCAGGAATGGGAGCGGCTCTGGCTGAAGTGGAGGCCTGGAGCAGAGTGAGGCGAAGCTGACAAAGCAGTCACAAAGGGTCGAGTTCCCCTGATCTGAAAGCCAAAGAGTTGCCATTTCTGAACAGGGAGATGACACAGCCGAATTACAGGAGACTGGAGAGAGTTTCTGTTAGTAGCTGGGTCCTTTCTGCCCTATTTCACCCACCTTTCCTCAAAAAAAGAGGAAAAAGGGCTTCCCTGGTGGCTCAGTGGTAAAGAACCTGCCTGCCAATGCAGGGGACATGGGTTTGATTCCTGGTCCCAGAAGATCCCACATGCCAAGGGGCAACTAAGCCAGTATGCCACGACTACTGACCGCATGCTCTCAAGCTTAAGAGTTACAACTACTGAGCCCATGTGCTGCAACTACTGAAGCCCGCGCACCCTAGAGGCTGTGCTCTGCAACAAGAGAAGCCGCCACAATGGGAAGCCTGAACACCGCAACTAGAGAGTAACCCCCACTTGCCACAACTAGAGAAAGCCCAGCGCAAGCAGCGATGAAGACCCAGCACAGCCAAAAATAAATTAATTAAATTAAAAAAAAAAAGAGGTTCTTCCCCCAGGAGCCAGGTCCAAGCCTGACTCCCTGCTGAAGAGTCCTGCAAGGTTATCTATAGATTCTCCCCAAAAACTCATACGTGGGCAGTGAGAGCCACCCCAAAGGAAAGAGGCTGCTTCGTGGCATCAGAGGGAGAGCTGCAGCCAGGGAATGCATGGACTGGTCTGGAGGTGGTGGGGTGGTTATGACTAATACTACAGAACCATTCCCGCGGGGTTAAAGACGCTGTCTAAACCACCTACTATTCCGTTGACCAAAAGGTTCATTTGGGCTTTCCTGCAACATCCTATGAAAAAACCTGAATGAACTTTCTGGCCAGCCAATATAAGCCAAGGCCAGTCAAGGGGGTGGCACCCTCACAGTGAGCAGACACGTCCCTGAGCTACTCACCCAGAAACACTTCGGGTTCCTAGTTCTCAACACCAGTGACCACTGTGTAAGTGACAACAAGCTGGCACAGATCCAGGAGCAGTGAGAAAGGGCTGGGTGCTGGCTCTGGCCCAGAGATGCCTGCCTGGCTTGGACGATGCTCCACTGCGAACACTTCCAACCACACGTGGTACCATCCCAGGGGTGTCATAGGGGAGCTGAGCTCCAGGTGGTTCAGGCGACATGGTGACCCAAGCCTCTGGGTTTCCTGTTCCTCAGGGCTCGATGCTCAGGAAGCCCAAGAGACGCCTTGGCCCCCTTACCAAGCCTCGCCTATGTCGGTGGGTGAAAGGATGACCCGCCTCACAGGAAGATGGTAAGGACTACGAGAGCAAAAGTTTGTAAGCCACTCAGCTCCCCCTCACCCAGACCCTTGCTTGAGGCTCCACAGATGACAGTTGCTATTACTACCATTACCAGTGTTCTGGAGGAAGGAGGCCGGCAGTGTGGGCTCCCCGCTCCTCTCCAGCCAGAGCAGGAGCCGAGTCCAGATCCTCCCTGGGCCTTTTATCTCCCTTTTCTGCTCCGCTCCCATCCCTTTCTCTCCCGTCACTGTCCTTTCTCCTCGGCCCCTCTCGGGAGCTCGCGGCCAGCTCTTTGGTTCGCAGGCAAAGGGCTATTCAGCTGTCACATCGCTCCTGCTTGATAAGCTCTGCAAACCATCCTGACTCTATTAAGACATCCATCTGCCTACGCGGAGACCTCCCAACAGCTGGTGATCTTATCTGACGTTTGATTATACCAACTCTGACAGTTGTATTTGTTATACTCATCAGGGGAAAACTGGGACTGAGGAAGCCACAGCTGTCGTCCCCATTTTTCACCTTATCGAGCTGAAAAGAGCTTTCTGGCTTTTATTTAAGTGGTGGTGGTTGGGGAGAGGGGAGGCTGGGTAGATGACACAGCGGGAGAACTTTGGAGCGGGTGACATTATCCGATGCGTAATTTCACGAGGGGAGAGCTGCCGCTGCCCTGAAGCCCTACAGACGTACGTACTCACGCCTGGCCTGGGAGAGATCTCGAAAGGGCAGGAATGAAAGGCAGCAGGCTCCACTCCCGCTTGAGGGGCGGGGGCAGGGGGTTGGGGGGGCACAGTGCAGGGGAGGACAGGAGGGGTCCTGGCACAGACACAAGAGGCAGGACAAAGGCAGCAAGAATCCAGAGACTCTCCTTGAGGGAGGCGGTGGGGGAAGAGGCCTGCGACAAGGAGATGGAGATCAAAAGCTGGTCTGACAGGGAGAACACCCAGACCAGCTCCTGCCTGGCCAGGGCTCCGGGGCAGGGAAGGGAGTATTAATGTCAAGGCTGTCTGTCAATTCATCCCTTTCCTTCGGCAGGGAGGTACTGGCCAGGGCGGTGGGGTCGGGTGGGAAGGTCCCCACTCTGTTCATGAGAACCTGATGCATGAGAGAATCCATGATCACAGTGCAAAAGCCTAGAAAAAAGCACGAAGGCTCCTCATAGCCTCCAGGAAGCAAAGTCTCAGCCTCGTGACTGACGGCAGACAGGCCTTCAACTCAGAGCCTGGGCTGGAGGCTCCACATCCCAAAAGCTGGCAAGCAGCTCTTCAGGGCCCTGGGCCAGCCTGTCACCTGATCCCAAGCCACCACTCTGGGCTCTCCCCCTTCTGGGGGCTGACCTCATCCTGGACAGTAATGATCAGGCCACCCCTACCCCATACCGCCCTGAAGAACCATGCTTGGAATGCAGTGTAAAGCTTGGGAAAAAGGCTGCTACAGACCCTGCTTTACAAATATGCTCCCCTCCTCCAGATCTGCCCCATCACTTGGCTGGCCCTGCACATGCCCGGCTAGCTCTCTCCACTGAGGCCCAGCCCTGAAGGATTATCCTGCACTGGAATTTACCCCTGCCAGCCCGCCATGCTGGAGCCTCCCTACCTTCCACCCTGCAAACCTACTCTCCCAGGCAGCTCAACCAGCACCAACTCTGACCATGGTTTACGTTTGCTTGGTGACCCATAGTCATGGTGTGGACTCTTAGTCCCTAAGAACTTTCAAGATGGTATTATTAGCCTGACTTTGAGGAGGAGGAAACAGGCAGAGGGGTGGGCTCACTCTGACAGTCATGCAGCTGGAAACCATGAGGGCTGGGACTTAAACTCTGGTCTTATGACTCCATTATTCATCAGCTATTATTATTCCCTGAAGCTTCCCTGGTGGCTCAGTGGGAAAGAATCTGCCTGCAGTGTAGGAGATGCTGGTTTGATCCCTTTGTCGGGAAGATCCCCTGGAGAAGGGAATGGCAACCCGCCCCAGCATTCTTGCCTAGAGGATTCCATGGACAGAGGAGCCTTGTGGGCTACAGTCCATGGGGTCACAAGAGTCACACAAGACTTAGTAACTAAACCACCACCACAACATCATTATTACTCCTACCCCTATGAGAAAAATCAGCTTCCTGGAGTTCAGGGCTCTAAAGCCTCAAGAGCCTCTTCTCGTTAAACTGTCCATTCCCTTAAGAGTTGAGGAACATCACTTCATCTTTCTGGGGCTGGTACCCGGCTGCAGAGGGGATGCCAATGAGCACAGTGAATTCAACAGTCTGCATGAAAACTGGTTCCTCCCTCCATGGACAATCTCTCTGCACAGAAGGGTTCGTGCCTGGAGGAACTGGCTCTGCCCTGCCTGGTCCCAGGTCCGGAACTTACCCCGGAGGAAGTACTTGAAGGTCTCTTTCCTCATTTCCTTGAAGATCTCGGGGTGGGTGATGCTGTTGAGCAGGTGCCGCCGGTCGGGCTGGTTAAAGATCAGGTCGCCCAGGACCTTGCGATCGATGTCACCGTTCTCCAGCAGGACCTCAGTGCCAAAGGCCTCCACAATGCGCCGGTGGGCGGGGTATCCCGGCTGGACAACTGGGGCAAGAAGAGGAACCTGGGTCATTCTCTGGAGCCTCCAGGCCAACAAGGGGACTCCCAGGGGCTGGAGGCAAAATGATGGGGCAACCCAGGGGTGCTTCTTTCAGCTGGAGCAAAAACGAGGGAGACTTCCTTGATGGTCCAGTGGTTAAGTATCCACCTGCCAATGCAGGGGACGTGGTTTCGATCCTTGGTTCGGGAAGATCCCATACGCTGAGGGGGCCACTAAGCCCACACGCCGTAACTACTGAGCCCGCGTGTCTAGAGCCCGTGCTCCACAACAAGAGAAGCACTGCAGTGAGAAGCCTGTGCATCAGAACCAGAGGGCAGCCTTCTCTTGCTGCAACTAGAGAAAAGCCTGTGCAGCAACGAACACTGAGTGCAGCCAGAAATAAATAAATAACGTTTTAAAAATCAGAGGAGGGAAAGCAGTTAGGGAGGGGACCAGAGCACCCAGAATCCCTCGTGTTGGTCATGGGGTGAGGGGAAGGGGAGGAAAGAGTGAGCAGACGAGAGGAGGCCACAGGGGGCGGGAGCAGGAGACCAGGCTGATGGGAAAGGCCTGATGGTGAGGCCTGATGGAAGGAAGGAAGCAGAGAGGAGCTGCCGGTACAGCTGTGCCCACAACTCACCGTGCCGGGCAATGATGTCCACATCGATCACCGCACAACCCAGCTGCTGGAACACCTGGATCACCGAGCTCTTGCCCGAAGCGATGCCCCCTGTCAGGCCCACCAGGAACATCTTCCTAGGAAGGAGGGAGGTCGCTGAGACCGAGAACCAGGAGCCTGGAGTCACTAGGGGCCAAGCTCCCCAGTGGTGAGGATCCTCCACAGGAACGCCGGAAGGACCTGCCTGTGGGACAGAGCAGGCCTGGTCAGCGTGAAGCCAAGAGGCTGGGGGAAGGTGAGGCAAAGGCAGGCAAAGCGAGGGAGACACAACCTGGCCAGGCAGTGCCACAGCCTGAGCCTCAGGGGCTCTGGATCCAGCCGAGACAGAAAACTCTTTCATGAGGGGACTCCGGTATTCTTTTAAAAACATTCACAAAGAAGGCAAACACTGTAAATTTAGCCATCAAAACGCTGAGCAGGCAGAGCAAGGTCAAGTGCTGTTAAGCAGAGAGAGCTTTCTGGAGGCGGCGATACCCCACTGAGGGCCAACGTCCCATAGGAAAGGGACAGCAGTCCCTCTGGGGTGAACCCAAGGCACTCTCCAGATGCCGCCAGCCTCCACTTCCTCGTCTGGACAAGGGGCTCACGGGAGGAAACGGCCTGCCCGTGTGCCCCAGCGCTAGCATTGGGACAGCCCTGGCAGCCGGCTGGGACTGAGAGGAATAATCCCTCCTCCTCATCGAAGAAGTGACCCAGGCGGGAGCCCAGTGGCAGGCAGGCTGGGTGGCCACTTAGCCCAAGGTCTGGAGAAGGATGAAGCATGCCAAGAATAGTGAGGAAAGGCTTGGCGGGGAGACAGCCTTAAACCTGGCGTCGCGACTTGCGGCTCTCAGACGGAGAAGCTGCAATACAGCCCAGAGGCTAGAAACATGAATCCCTTCAAATTCAGCTCCGCCACTTACATGCCATGCAATCGCTTGCCTCTGGGAACCTGTTTTCTCATCCATAAAAAGGGGATGACAGAACCTGCCTCCTAAGGCCGGTGTGTAGAAACTGCAGGCTGACTGAGAAAATGCATCTATAGCCCCGAGTGCACTACCCCTCACACGGTAAATGCCCAGGAAAGGAGGTGGGGTGCTGGTGCAGGGTGGACGCTGGGGGTCATGCTCACATGGCAAGGCACGGAAAGGAAAAGACTTTCATGAAAGTAGGTCTCCATTCCTGCAACTGCAGACTCTCTCACGGTAGATTTTAAGCCATGTTGCATTTTCAGTAAACATGGTTACCATGTCCTGGACTTTGTTGCCAAGCTGGGAGAAATTATATGGAAGGCCAGGTCTCTCATTCTTCCTTCAGAAGTGTCAAAGGAAGCATTTCCAGGACCTTGAAATCTGTCACAGGACTTTTTTTTTTTTTTTTTTTGGTTAAACAACAGATTTACTGTCCTGATCACGCTTCGCTTGAGTTTATATTCTAGTAGTCATGTACGGATGTGAGGGTTGGACTATGAGGAAGACTGAGCGCCCAAGAACTGATACTTTCAAACTGGACAGCAAGGAGATCAAACCAGTCAATCCTAAAGGAAATCAACCCTAAATACTCACTGGAAGGACTGATGCTGAAGCTCCAATACTTTGGCCACCCAACATGAACAGCTAACTCACTGGAAAAGACCCTGATGCTGGGAAAGACTGAGGGCAAAAGGAGAAGAGGGCGGCAGAGGATGAGATGGTTGCATGGTATCACTGATTCAATGGACGTAACTTGGGCAAACTCCAGCATGCTGAGGGACAGGGAGGCCTGGGGTACTGCAGTTCATGGGGTCATAAAGAGTCAGACACGACTTAGTGACTGAACAATACTGAAATGAGCCTGTCTCCCCTGAGGTCACACCAATGATGGGGAGGCGGCTGCTCGGATGTGGGCTGGCTGGCTCGGGGTGACACCAACCTAGAAGTTGAAATCTGCCTGGGTTCATTCTCATGCAGGGAAGCCTGAGATGGAGACAGGAAAATATCCACTAGTCACCATCCAAATGGAGTTCTGACTAAATTATTAAACTGTTTACAAAGACTGCTCCTCAATCTCTGAGACTGGAGTCACCCTCAGGTAGGTTTCCCCAGAGCTTACAAAAGAGGAGGTAAGGGTTCAGCTGTGAAAGAATTTTTTTTGGTCCACTCAGCTGATGCTATGAAATGGAACACCCAACAGCGGCATTCTTCATCCCAACGGTCTCCTCTTGTCCCTAAAGCCCTGGGTCTTCTCTTCTGCTGAAGACCCGCCTGGAGGCACGTGCTGCAGCTGAAGGAAAGGATGGAGCCGGCTTCTCCACAGGGGCCTGACACCTCATCAGTGAGAGCAAGCCACTGCCACCTGGTCGCCCGAGTTTGCTGGGTTGGGTAAAGGAGCCCGGAAGACCACATGGCTGAGCAGACCTCACCTCCTGCCTGTACACAGGACAGGACCCTTCTGGAGACCTACTGCACTGGATCTCAGGGGAGAGGGGTGGAGGCACCCAGGGGGTTCTGTTGTGTCACAGGGCTTGGGACGGGCTCTTTGTTTATGATAGTATGGACTGAGGACCAGAGAAGAGGGGACTTGCCCAGGATCACAGCTAAAAGCAGAGCCTGGATGGAAATCGGGGCTCCTAACTCTGTGTCCAGACCTCTACCTTCATGTACTCAGGGAATGGGAAATTAATTTACATTTAGATTAAGACGAAATAAGGAGGGTGCGTCTGTCTGCAGGGGCCAAAGAAAAATGATTTCTTGATGATCACACTGGTTTTCCCTTTGCAGAACAGGGGGCTGAGTCTAACGGATGACCACCAGGGCACAGGCTCAGTGTCTGCTCCTGGCTCCTGGGGTAACCTAGTGAGGATCTCCCCTTCTTGGGGCCCTAGCTGACCATCTGTAGAAACAGACTCACAGCAGCTTGGCCTCTGCTGGGAAGGGCGAGGGGATGGAGGCGTGCATGCCTGGGAAGGCTGTGAGCCCCTGGCTTAAAGGGGCCAGGCAAATACCAGCTGTTCCAGTCCCATAAGCCCCTCCATAGCTCGCTCCCTCACAGACGGCTGACTGAGCCCCTCTGGGCTTTGCAGCAACCAAAGCGAAACACAGGTCTTGCCCCTCAGGAAAGCTTGGTGAGACAGACAGTAACAAATGAAACCAGCCAAGAGGAGAGCACTGGCAGGTGACGGAGCTGTCACATGGTACTCACCCTGGGGCTGGGGAGCGCCATCTGCCCCCAGGAGCCGCCCTGACCTGAGGGCCCATCGGACCCTCAAGGCTCAGCAGGGAGGAAAGGTTTAGGTTCCAAGCTGCCTGGAAGTAAGGCCCCTGGTCCCACCCAGACCCGCCCCGTAGCTCCATCCTAGGCACCTACTGGAGCACCACCTCTGACATCCTCTTCCTGGTGTGGCTCAAAAATCATCACTTTGTAGAATCCGCTCCAGTTCCCTTTACTGCACTGCCATCCTAAAGCTGGCTGTGATCTAAAACCCTTGTGACACTTTAGAAAAAGTGTAGAAGAAACCCAGTGTCCACCCTAGCCCCCTGCCTCTGAATCTAGGGCGGGAACTCGCGTCCCAGCCAATCAGACACCAGAACCCCGGTGAAAATGGAAGGCCGTGGACTGGAGTTGAGAGGCCTGGTTCTAGCCTCTGCACTCTGCCAGAAAACTAGCTCTGATTTTGGGAGGCCTCCTCGGCAGCCTGGCCCAAGGTGGGAAGCGCTCCGAAGAGAGAAACAGCGGAGCCCCAAACGCCTGGCCTCGTCTGATCCTCTGCCTCCACACCTGTAAACGTGGGGCTGGACTTCCAGCAGGAAGAACAGCAGCAGCCCCAGGGTAGGCTGTGAGTCACGCTGGCGTGTCTTTCCTGCCCTCCTGTGGTCCAGCGCTCTTCCCAGGACGACCAAAGAATGACACGCCCACTGGTGGCCGGCCATCTCCCTCCTCAGCACCCAAAGCTGTTCAGAGCGTTGGCTTAGCTGGAGAAGGAAGGACAACAGCGAGGCCCACTGCGACAACGAGAAGCCGGTGAGTGGGAGCTGGATTCCAGAACTGATCCCCGGCCTGGGATCCCGAAGGCGGGGCGGGGCGGGGAGCCACATCCAATCTTTTCTCCTCCTCTCCACATCAATGGGAGGCAGCAGGGAGTAAAAAGGGTAGGACTGGGGTCCGAGAGGGGGGTTTTCAGCCCTGTGAGGTGACGATGGAATTCTGTTGTGCTCCACTACCGCTGGGCCCTTTGGTTTTGACCTCATGGTCCAGAGACGACAAAGAAAATACATTTGGGGAAGGTTGATCTCTCTCGGACTCTACCCTGGCAGGGTTTCTTAGGGCCTCCAGACGGCCCCGTGCCATCTGGGGAATTCTCAGTCCACAATGCCCACCCTGCTAACCTAAGCCACCTACACCCTAGGCCCCTGCAGGAGCCCGTGACCTGGCACCCCCTCCCCCCAGTCCCTGCCTCGCTTCTCTCAAGGCAGCCAGTTCAGTTCAGTCGCTCAGTCGTGTCCGACTCTCCGCAACCCCATGAATCACAGCATGCCAGGCCTCCCTGTCCATCACCAACTCCCGGAGTTCACTCAAACTCATGTCCACAGAGTTGGTGATGCCATCCAGCCATCTCATTCTCCGTCGTCCCCTTCTCCCGCCCCCAACCTTTCCCAGCATCAGAGTCTTTTCCAGTGAGTCAGCTCGTCGCATGAGGTGGCCAAAGTATTGCAGTTTCAGCTTTAGCATCAGTCCTTCTGGCTTAAGGTGAACATCTGCTCCTGTCATTCCCGTCTAAAACCTTCGCTGTATTTCTCCTCCTCCTCGACTTCAGAGGTCTCTGGGTCCTGTGATACCTCGCACTGTCCACCCCCGCTCCCATCCCCTCCATCACGCCTCGTCTGCACCTGTGCTAGTCACGTGTGCCTGCTGCCTGGCCCTGAACACGCAGGCTCTTTCCTACCTCGGAGCCTCCCTGTCTGTGGTTCCCCTGTCCGCCACCCTCACCTCCTGGTCATCCCTTCAGCCAATCAGGCACCAGACACTGTTCAGAACAAGAGCGCCTGCCCCCACGGAGGTCACACTCCACTGAAGGAAACAGTTGGGGAGGTACAGAAACAGCAGGCTCACAGTATGTGAAGCAGTGCTAAGTAGGGGAGGGGATCAGGAAGGACAGGGGTCCTTGCTTTAATTGAGGGACCAGAGTGTTCACTCTGAGTCAGAACCTGACGGCAGGAGGGAGCAGGTCACCTCTCTCAGTGCAGCCTGTCCCCTCCAACCCAAATTAGGCTCCTCACACCTCTCACCACTTCATTTCCTTTTCCTCCCTTGTGCCCACCCGGCTTTGCACTTCTGTTTGCATGATGATGTTAAATAAAATAAGCTCCACAAGGCCACAAGCCATGTCCAGCGCTTCGACCCTTTAGCCCAGGGTCCAGGGTCTGTCACTCACCAGGTGAGTGATATTGGTCACCTTATTTAACCTTCCTTTGAGTTATTTAACCTTCATCTGTAAAATGAAGCTAAGGATCCCTACTCTTGGTTGCCATGAAAAGTAAATGAATTAATACATGTAAAGCGCTGAGAACAGTACTTAGCACCCATGGAGCTCTCAACCAAAGCTCCCTTTCATTCTGATAGTGTTTGATGATCATCGTAGAATGAATGACAGAACAACTCCATGAGCAGGGAAGGGGACAGGAAATACTTGGAGTCACATTCTCCCTTCATCAGCATTGGGGAGGCTCCCAGCATGTTCCTCTGTCCATGAGAACACACTGCTCACTGCTAGTAAATCCTTCCTGGAAACAGAGGAGATAAACAGAACACCCAGTGGCTTCAAGCAGATTAAGGAAGTGATATGTGAATGGACACTCTGCTCCCTCAGGAGAGCTCGGGGCCTGGTTGGGAGTGAGTTCTCCTGTTCTGCGTCTCCCAACCAACAGCCCCACACCTGCCGGTTGGGGCCAGGAGTCTGCTCCCTCATTAACCTCAGCCTCCTTCCTCCTCTGCAGTCTCTCAGGATTTCACCCTGCGGCCACAAGCCTTTCCTTTGAATTACTTTCCAAAGCGGGTGTATCCACTTTGCTCCAATGATCAATATAATCATTCATGAAAACGAGTCGTTCCCTACTTTGGGACCCAATTATTTTCTTGTGGAACCAGAGGTTGCAAAAATATACTGTTTTCCAGTTAACTAGTAAGTGCTATTTTTATCTACACTTTCCCCACTCCTGATCTTTCATTATTGGTGAGAGGCTGCTGTTTAAACCTGAGTCCAGTTCTCCTCGTCCGCTGGACCTACATTAAGTCAGCACCTCCTCCTCCAGGTTGCCAGGAGCTGGAGGGAGTCCCCAGCGCAGGTGTGGCGCTCAACCTGCCTCTCCCTCTGCCCTGCCAACACCAAGGGAAGGCAGGTCTCTCTTCTAGAGCCCCCTCCAGGCACACACCACTGCTCCAGGGAGGTTTTATGGGTGGACAGGGAGGTTGTTTGGACTGGACAACTATGCTAGTGTTCACACAGAAAAATAATCACAGGGAAGGCCAAACCTCAGGGGCTGTAAAGTCACAGGGCCTGGACTGAGATGGCAGCCGTGTGGCCTCGGGCAATATACTTCAGCGCTGTGGGCTTCTGTTTCCTTACGTATGCTGCTGCTGCTAAGTCACATCAGCTGTGCCCGACTCTGTGTGACCCCACAGACGGTAGCCCATCAGGCTCCCCCATCCCTGGGATTCTCCAGGCAAGAACACTGGAGTGGGTTGCCATTTCCTTCTCCAATGCATGAAAGTGAAAAGTGAAAGAGAAGTCACTCAGTTGTGTCTGGACTGTAGCCTACCAGGCTCTGCCGTCCACGGGATTTTCCAGGCAAGAGTACTGGAGTGGGGTGCCATTGCCTTCTCCATTCCTTACGTATAAAATGGGATTAATAATGACTACTTGGGTCTTTCCTGGTGGTCCAGCAGTTAAGACTCCAAGCTCCCAATGCAGGGAACCTGGGTTCAATCCCTGAGGGGGAGCTAGGATCCTGAATGCTGCATGGCGCGGTCAATAATAATAACAGCTAAGCACAGGGGTTTCTTCAGGACTGAGTGAGGTACCATATGCCACCATGACCTCATCTTTCCTAACTCGACGTGTGACACGTCTGTGACGGTGGTCTACTCCCTTTCCCTGAAAGGCACCTCCGTCCTTTCAGTTGCTCAACCCCAAACCCTCAGCATCCTCCTGGTTCCTCTCTCACAGTCTTCATCCAACCCACCTGCCCCCTGCCAGCGCTACCTCCCAGACACGCCTGGTTCCCCCCAGCCCCGCCTCTGGCTCCCAGGTCACTGCAGTGACTTCTGAGTGATCTGCTGCCGCCTTTGCTCCCCAACAGTCTGCTGGTCACACAGCAGCTAGTGTGATCCTAAGTCAGATCACATCACCTCTCCGTCTCAGAGTTCCTGTGTGTCTCCGGACAGACTCGGCTCCAGCCTCTCTGGGCACCTCCTTCCACTCCCCCCCATCAAATGAGACCCTCCAGTCACCCTGGCCCCTTGCTGCCCCTTGACTGTATTGGGCACCTCCCACCTCGGGCCTGTGGACACGCTGGCTGTTCCCGCCACATGCAGGACCCTTTTCCCAAAGGTCACAAGGCCCCTTTCCCCTTTTTGTCCCACTGCCACCCAATCAGACTGTCCTGAATATATAAAGTAGCGCCCCTCTGTTTCCGTCATGTTCCACTTTTCTTCACTGTGCTTATTTTCACCCCTCAAATATGTCTACATGATTATTTGACGTAATGTGCCTCTCTCCCTAGAATCTGAGCACTATTGTATATAAGGTGCTTAAAACAGGGCCCAGTAAGTAGAAGGGCCTCAAAAAGCATCTACTGAATACACAAAGTGTAAGTGATAGTCGTTCAGTTTGCAACCGTATAGACTGTAGCCCTCCAGGCTCCTCTGGCTATGGAATTCTCCAGACAAGAATACTGAAGTGGGTAGCCATTTCCTTCTCCAGAGGATTTTCTCGACCCAGGGATCGAAATCGGGTCTCCCGCATTTCGGGCATTTTTTACCATCTGAGCCACCAGGGAAGCCCCTGAATATACGAAGCACACAGCTAAATGTCCAGCTCATGGGTAAGCAGGGTTAGGATTAGTTGCTCATTCTGAGGCAGGAGGCAGATGCCCCCACCCCCACCCCCCAGGGTAAAAAAATTGGAGATTCATTCTCTATTGACCAAAAAATTCCAAGACCTTAATAGCAGGACAATTAAGGGAGAAGGCTGGACCCTGCAGAGACCACATATTTGTCATTCCTGAAGTCAGGAGACCTCCCTGAACACACATGGGCAGAAAAGGCTCCTAGGAGGCCAAAGGGGAATCATGTCAAGGGATGATCTACCCAGATGCCTTTTCGGTAGGATCCATCTTGGCTAAAAGATGCGTATGCCCACATGGAAGGATCCTAAGATATAACAAATATGGACTGTGAATCAGGCAAATCATAATGACTGGCCAAAGGAAATGGGGAAGAAACACCCCATAATAGTAATTCAAACTACCACGAGGGCGAGACTCAGCAACTCAGGGACTCTCCCTTTGAGTCTGCCCCGTGTGTCTAGCCACACGTACTGTATTCTTTTTCCTCCTAATAAATACTTGCTTCACTACTTTCCGTCTTTGTGGAAATTCTTTTCTGCAGAGCTGAAGGGCCAAGGCTCTGGTCACTGACCACTGGTCTAGTGGCTAGGATCCAGTGATTTCTGTGCCGTGACCCAGCCTCAACCTGTGGCTGGGACCCAAGCCCCACTCCAAAGCCATTGCAGGCTGAGATCACATGAGATCAATTCTAGCAAATATACAGGGATACATATATGAATTAAAAGAAAAATTCCACTCAGCTTATTAAGAGAAGCATTTCAAATAAGACTTAGGTTTAACAATGATCAAAACTAGTTGGTCAGTTTTATATTTTACAATTTTGGAACTCAATCTAAAAGAAAATATTTAATAGTATGACAACACGATTTTCAAAAATGTTTTAGTTTTTATAAGTATTTTTGTAGCAGAGCAGAAAAACAAACCAAAGACTTCTGAGTATAAAACTGATTTGACTAGAAAAAGAAATTCTGTGGAGGAAATTAAGTGGAAATAGGAGTTCAAGGAGGAAAAAGGAACATGTAAAATTTCAACTGTTCAGTAAAAGCTGGTTCACGTAATCTTTTCCAAGGATGAAGGAAAATCAAATCACTATGGTATTTACATTCCTTTGCAGACTTAAGTGCCTTGACAGTTTCATTTTTAAGATGTCAATATTTACAACTGACCAGAAATCACAGCCTTTGCAACTATTGAAACTTTCAGAGAAAAATTTTAGCAACTTAAAAATGTGAAGAGTGGGCAGGAAGGCAAGGAAGCTGAGCTCAGCGGCTACTGCTGGCCTGCCTTCAGTCGAGCTCAGCGGCTACTGCTGGCCTGCCTTCAGCCGTAAACGCACAGGCACTAAGTGAGCTTCTGGATCCTTTGGACAGGCTTCCCATGAGGACAGATTCAGACCTTGCTCAAGAGACAGAAGAGGATTTGGTGAGAATTTAGGGCCCTCATAAGGGAAAACTACCCCAACCAGGCTGTCCCATAGCCAGATCTCTATTATGTCACCATGTCCCCAGGCTTGTCTGCACCTTGCCAAATCCATCTGACTTATTTGGGCAAACCGGCACTCCGGGCCCCAAAGAAAACACATTTCAAAGCCCTCCATTTCCTCAACTTTAAAACTAGGACTTAATGTCAAGGTTCATTCGGGTAAAAATTTCCCCATAATTAAGTAAACAAACTCAGTGCCAGAGGCGCCAACGCCTCCATTTGGGAAGCAAGGAGTGGGGAGAGAAGTAGGCTGCCCTTTTCATCAATGCAAAGAGTTGGGAACTCCAAGCCAATATTTCATGTGAGCAAACAAGAGTCGGAGCGGTACCCACGGTCACACAACTGGAAATGGCAGAGGCTGGATTGAAAAATCAAACTTAGATCTGACCACAAAGGTCTGAAGTGCCGGGGGTGGTTATTTAGTCGCTAAATCGGGTCGACTCTTGAGGCTCCATTGACTGTAGCTGCCAAGCTCCTCTGTCCATGTAATTCTCCAAGCAAAAACCCTGGAGTGGGTTGCCATTTTCTTCTCCAGGTGATCTTTCCGACCCAGGGATAGAACCCGGGTCTCCTGCACTCTGCAGGCAGATTCTTTACCGAGTGAGCTACGAGGGAAGCGGCTTTGGCCTGAACCTTGGTTTAAATTCACTATTTCCACTGCTTTCTAGTTGTAAACCTTTCTCAGTTTCCACAGCTCTAAAACTGGTAAAACATCACCTTACTTAGTAGGGTTGTTGTCAAGGCAACGAGCCACGGAGGTAAAAGCGTTTGAGCAAGAGCAGCTACATAGTATGTGCTCAATAAACTGTAACTGAGGCTCAAAAGAAAAACGCGTATTCTACGCCAGCCCAGCACGACTACTGCGCCGAGAATACCGCGCCTGGACACAACGCCTCCAGGTTGGACAAAGCCCTCCAGTGGCCTGAATGCTAGAGCAGACAAAGCGGCCCAAGGGGCCGCAAACCGGCCAGCGCCCTCCCCCGGGTCCGGCTGCTCCCACTTGCCCATGCGACGCGCTACGTACCCTGGGTCTCCGACCCAGCTCGCGCCGCCGCCGCTGGCCCAATCTCAGAGGCGCTTACTGGGCGGCTCTCTGAAGACAGGCGGGGCCTCGGGAGCGCCGCACGTGGACCGGACGTCCGGCCAGCTGAAGGGGGCGGGGCCGGCGGCTGGGGGCGGGACCCGGAAGGCGCACCTCCCTAGAGTGCTGGGCAGGTGGGGATTGCAGGATTATTCCGCCGTGGGCGCTACATTTCCAAACTGGAAGAAACGCGGGGCAGGCGGGACCTAGCTTGAAGTTCAGGACTGGCCACCACTAGCTGTGCAGCCTCTGGGCAGTGATAACAATAGCCATGGTAGTGGCTACTGCCGAGTCTTAACAGCACTCTGTAGGCATTCTCATTGAATCTTCACAGCCCTTGAGGTAGATACCATTACCATCCCCAGTTTTTATTTTGGCTTGGCTGGGCAGCTTGTGGGATTTTAGTTCTCAACCGGGGATTAAACTCCACCCTCGTTAGTGAAAATGCAGAATCCTAACCACTGGACTTGTTGCAGGAGAGGGGACCCCTTCCAGGGCCTGAAAGTGGGCTCTTGTCTAACACTTGGAAATGATTGTCCGAGGAGACACATGTGCTGATAAAGCAAGAGATTTTATTGGGAAAGGGCTCCCAGTCGGAAAAGGAACTCAGGCAAACTGCTCTGCCATGTGGCTCGCAGTCTCTGGTTTCATGGTGATGGGATTGTGTCGTCCTTAGCCAATCATTCTGACTCAGAAGTCCTTCCTGTTGGCGGACTCCTTGTTCAGCCGAGATGGATGCCAGTGAGGAGGATTCTGGGAGGTGGTCAGACATGTGGTGTCTCCTTTGGAGACCTTTCCCGAACTCTTTTGGTTGATGATGGCTTATTAGTTCCGTGTTCCTTACCTGGACCTCCTATGGTAAAACAACTCACACAAATGGTTACTATGGTGCCTGGCTAGGATGGGCCGTTTTAGTCAGTGTGCTTCCCCTAACAGACTGCCAGGGAATTCCCAGAAACTGACACTAAATATACATGTATATAATTTGGGTGTGTAGGGTCTTAGTTGTGGCACGTGTTATCCTTTGTTGTGGCACATGGCATAGATTCTCTCGTTGTGGTATGAGGGCTCAGTAGTTGTGGAAGCTGACATATAAAGGTTAATCCGTTTACCATGTACATTGGCTATGGAGCTCATTCTATGCTTACAACCCTAGCCAAGTCACTTTGCCTCTCTGCTCTTTTAAAGTGCAAATATTGGCTACCGTGCTGCTTGCTGAAAGAATTGAAAATACATAAAAGCACCTAAGGGTGCTTCACATATAGTTCAGTTCAGTCACTCAGTTGTGTCCAACTCTTTGTGACCCCATGGAATGCATCACACCAGGCTTCCCTGTCCATCACCAACTTCCATAGCCTACTCAAACTCATGTCCATTGAGTCGGTGATGCCATCCAACCATCTCATTCTTTATCATACCCTTCTCCCGCCTTCAATTTCCCCCAGCATCAGGGTCTTTTCAAATGAGTAGGTGGTCCTTAACTCCTACCCTGCCTCCTTCTCCCTCTTCCTAAAGTGTATCTCTGCTTTCAGCTTCAAGGCAGAAATCTTGTCTGTCTTCACCACTCGTGTCCTCAGTGCCTGGCCCAGTGTCCAGCATACGAGGGATCCAATACATTGAAGGAAGAAGTAATCCAACATCTTCCTCTGATCACTCCAGTCCCTGAAACCTTTCTTCTTGAGGTCAGAAGCACTGACTGACAACACCCAATGAATAGGATTGCATCTCATGATCAAAGGGGCATTTGGTCCAAACACCTGTTCAGTGTTTGAGTCTCCTCCACATCATCTCTGCTTACTCTACTTGGACAAGTCCAGTGTCAGTGAACGCACTGTCTTTCCAAACAGCTTCGTGATGTCTCTGAAATTCAATCTCGGCCATTTTTCCTTAGGTAATATCTCTTCTAATCCACAGAGTCATGGGCCAGTCTCCTTCCTGGACTAAACAACTTTCAGATAACCTCACTTTGTTCTCAACCTCTTGCCTACTTCTGTCACGTCAGAAGGATACCCAGACCAGCCCCCCTCATCCCCATCAGTAACAATGACTGACCACGCAGTGATAGAAATAAGATGCCTTCGCCTCCCCCAGGGTATCAAGCTCTTCCTAGGGGGGTATTGTTAGGCAATCCCTTCAAGATAATCCTTCACCCCCTCCCCGGATTCTGCCTTACAGTATTGTGAGCTAGCGATGTACAAGTGGGGGCTCTAATTAGCCATCTTTGTGGTCCAATCTGCCAACAGCAGCTGCATCTCTGCATTGGGATGATCCTGGAGGCTGAAGGGCAGCTTCAGGGGCTTCAACCCAGGAACTTCCTCTGAACTGAAGCTCTGTCTTTGCAGTTTTGAGATGATGTCATCAAGAACTTTTTCAGCTCAAACACATATGCTCTGTTAATTTGGATGGCAGTAATAAACTTTGAGCTGGCTTGGACTGCTTACACAATCTCACTTCATCCTGATAATGACCTGTATCTCAGTCACCCTTGTGTCCTTAGCATCTAGCATGACGCCCAGACCACAGAGCTACTTCAAGTTGTTTGGTACGCTCCGAGTCCAGTAGAGATGACTCCTTTGACTCCTGGGTCTTTGACTCAGTTCTTAAAATTAAACTTACTTTCCGTATATTTATTTTAAATAAATATTAATATGCAATTAACTTTATACTATCCCTCACAAATATCATTAATATTTATTCTTTATTAAATAGCTTAAAAGAAAAAAAAAAAAGACTTCCCAGCTGGGAGATAAAGTCCAAACTCTGAAGATGAACCTGAAACTCAAGGCTTTCTGTGACCTGGCCCCTGATGACTCCTCCAAACATATGTTCTACCATATGTCTTACCATATGTTCCCCCTTGGGAAAGGCAAAGGAAGAAGGCAATTTAGTTACTGCACTAGACTTTGCATGAGAACAACAGGTTCAAGTCCAAGCTCATCCTTAGTAGCAGTGAAACTTTGGACAAATCATTGAACTTCTGTTTTTCTCATCGTAAAACAAGAATTATAGCAGCCCTGTTACTGCACAGGGTCAAACAAAACAACTGATGGTAGGGATCAAACGAGACAGTACCGTGTGAGCTCATTTTTGTTGAGTAATAAAGTGCTTTATGCACATTAGTGGTCACCATACCATATGTTCCTGCCTCTGCCCCTTGTCTGCAACGTTTCCACATCCTGAAGCCCTTGTCCCTTCTTTCTCACTATCTCATTTACCCAGTCATACATTAATTAATCCAACAAATATTAATTGAGGGCTTGGACTTCCCTGTGGCTCAGTAGTAAAGAATCCCCCTGCAATGCAGGGGACATAGGTTGGATCCCTGGGTTGGGAAAGATCCCCTGGAATAGGAAATGGCAACCCACTTCAGTATTCTTGCCTGGGAAATCCCATGGACAGAGGAGTCTGGCGGGCAACAGTCCATGGAGTTGCCAAAGAATCGGACATGACTTGTTAAACAAGAACAAAAAACAACAGTGTGCTGGCCCAAATGATATAGAAGTGAGGAAAATCCAACCTGTTCTGTCTTCATAGAACACAGGGTCTTGGGGGAAAATAGTTGCAAATTGAACAACCACACAAACAAAGGTAAAACTGCAGGGAGACTTCTCTAGTGGTTCAGGGGCTAAGACTTGGCGCTTTCAACGCAGGGGGCCTGGGTTCAATCCCTGGTCAGGGAACTAGGTCCCTTGTGCCACAACTAAGAGTTTGCATGTAGCAACTAAAACCTGGTGCAGCCAAGTAAATAAATAATTTTAAAAATTAATACACTTAAAAAAGTAAAACTGCAGCTGTGACTCCAGCTCAGGACTGGGTCCACAGGGCCCCCCAAAACGATCATGATGGGGGAATCCAGGGCTTAAGTTGCCTCCAAGGCCCAGTTTGAGTCCTGCTTTCTCCAGGAAGCCTTTTCTAACCACCCTGGCCCAGAGGTCTCCAGAGCCTACCCCACCCCCATCTTCAGTTAACTTATCTATCCAGTTCATTTAATCACACTCAGTCAGGCCTTGTTATTTTGGTTTCAAGTGTGCCTGGTTTTCTCGATTTCACTGGAAGTGCCTTCTGGGCAGGGAATACTTGGCACTCTCTTAAATCCCATAGCACCAAGCAGAAAGCTGGGCCCACTGTGGTCCAGGGACCTGGAATACAAGGGACTGTCACAGGGAGAAAGGATGCCCTTTCTGAGCGTGAGCTCTAGAGGGGACAGGGAGCTGCCAAAGACCATCTCTCCAGCCCCTATTTCACAATCGAGTCCACTAGCCCTGTTTTTCAGAGGAGAAAAGCTCTCTTCCCTAGGAAAGCCAGGATGTTGCCCAGTATGATCTTTCTCCAACAAAAACTGCATCATCTTTCTCCCCAGTTAAAATCCTTCCGTGGCTCCCAGTCTTCAAGGTAAAGTCCAAACTTCGCAGCATGGCAGCTGCATCCCTTCCCAGTCTGACTTCTGGCTGCCTCTCTGGTCTCAACTTCCAAAATGCTCCTCACACTCCAAGCTGGCCACATCATTCTCCTTTGTGATACCTCCAAAGCACCCACTTTCATACCTTCTGCCTAGGATGTCCATCCAGTCTGTCTGCTTCTGCTACCGAAACTCAGCTCAGCCATCTTCTCCAGAAGCCGTCCCCAGGTTAAGGATTCCACCTCTAGGCTCCTGCTACATCCTGTGGCCACCCCTCAACTCTTTTCTGCACTGTGTTCTGTCAGACCAGACACGTACCAACTGATGGAGGGGACCCAGGGAGCAGACTGTGTTGGTCTATCCCTAATTGTCTACCTTCTGCCACAGAGCCCGACACGTTAGGACATGAGTGCTCCATGCGATTGGGTAAATGAATCATGAAGGTGACCTGGCTCATGCCTTCCTAGGCCCATCTGAAGAAAGGGATCTCTGATCTGCTGGGAGCACAGCAACGACCTTGATCTGTGATGGACATCATGAGAAAGGTTTTTTTGATCACCAGGAGTGATGCTGACTTTCTGGGAGGGGAAAACACTTTACTGCTTTGTGTGCATTGTCTCAGATGAGGACACTGAGACTCAGAAAGGTTAAGTGACTTGCCTATGTGACTTGGTGGGTCACAGGCAGAGCCAGGACTTAGAAGCCAGGGAGTTAAGAGTCTGGAACATATTCTTAACGACTATATTCTATTGTCTCCAAAAATAACTGAGAAGGAATAATGGAGGTATGCACACTAGGAGTAAATTCCAGAATCTGCAGAGGTTTATAGGGACATCCTTCAGCCATCCTTTGGGGCCTGCTGTACCTCGCTCACTCGTGTGAGGCTCTTGCCAGAATGGGTGGATAGGAAGAGCCAGCAGTGCCACTGTAGTGTGTTGAGGAGCTTGGATAGCTGGGGGTGTTTACCTCAGAAAAAAAGGAACAAGATTTAATTGAAAAATTACACAGGATTATATGCCTTTTTTTTTTCATTTTTAAAATTAATTATTGATCTTTGGCTGTGATAGGTCTTTGTTGCAGAGCTCAGGCTTCTCACTGCAGTGGCTTCTCTTGTTGCAGAGCACAGGTTCTGGACTGCTCAGGCTTCAGTAGTTGTGGCACACACGCTGAGTTACTTAGACATTCAAGTAAGCTCAGGCATTGAAGTCACATGTGGCAAAATTCAGTCATTAAATGGACATTAAAAAAAAAAAGGTATTGGGGACTTCTCTGGTGATCCAGTGGCTAAGACTCAGCACTCCCAATGCAGGGGGACTGGGTTTGATCCCTGGTCAGGGAACTAGATCCCATATGCTGCAACTAAGAGCCAGTACAACCAAATAAATATAAATTAAAAAAAAAAAGATATTTCTTAAAAAAAATAGTAAATATAAAGTTTTAAAAAAGATGTTGGGAATTCCCTGCTGGTCCAGAGGTTAGGACTTGGTGCTTTCACTGCCAGAGTCAGGTTCAGTCCCTGGTTGGGGAACTAAGATTCTATAAGCCATGTGGCATGGCCAAAAAAAAAGAAAAAACAAATGAAGTGTCACATATACTCAATTCCTTTTTTTTAATTTCTTTTTAAAAACGTAAAAATTTAAATTTTTACTATAGAGAAATCATGAATCTTATAAAATCTAAAATTTTAGAAGATTCTAACTTGGATTCAAGACTCTTGAGAGTCCCTTGGACTGCAAGGAGATCCAACCAGTCTATTCTAAAGGAGATCGATCCTGGGTGTTCATTGGAAGGACTGATGCTAAAGCTGAAACTGCAATACTTTGGCCACCTCATGCGACGAGTTGACTTACTGGAAAAGGGTCTGATGCTGGGAGGGACTGGGGATGGGAGGAGACGGGGACGACAGAGAATGAGATGGCTGGATGGCATCACTGACTCTGTGGACATGAGTTTGAGTGAACTCCGGGAGTTGGTGATGGATAGGGAGGCCTGGCGTGCTGTGATTCATGGGGTTGCAAAGAGTCGGACACAACTGAGCTACTGAACTGAACTGAACTGAACTTGGATTCCAGAACCTTGGACTCATACTTGCATTCTGAGCTTCGTCACCTCAGTCACACTGCTTGCCTATCTCCCAGAAAAGCTCTCCACTGGGTCAAAACTGCTTGGTTTGCAGTAAAATACCATGCAGAGTGTCTTACTTAAAGCTTTAGCTTGTAAGAATGGCAAGGGGCCTCAGACACCAGCACCATCATCCACCATAATCACTCTTCATGAGTCCCATTTCATTAGCCTTCATTCAGCCTCTGCAAATCTGTAGGAAAAGAAAATATAGGGCTGGGAAATAGAATACCAGAAATGAGTTCTGGTCCAAGGTCTGCAACTAGGTATCGCTGTTTGTTTTTTTTAAATTTTTCCAAGCACAGTTTTCTTCAAGCCTCCTTCACAAAGTCACATGAGCTATTATAACTGAAATACTTAGAAAAGTTAAATCTATCTAACACATGTAAGACTTTATTATTATCTCTGACTGCTTCCTTTTGCCTGCATTGCATATAAGGCATCCTGCTGACCACAGTCTTGGCCCCAGAGAGACAAGAAAGGGTAACAGTTCTCAGCCTGAGCAGGAGTCTTTGCCTTCCAAAGTCAAATATAAATGATTGCGGGTTACCTGCTGCTTTGGATCATATTATTAACACTTCTGCTGTAGCCACTGGTATAAGATCAAGCATTGACTATATTTAGCTCTCTTTTGTTTTGCTTCCCTGAGTCAGAAGGGAAATACTTCTTCCCACTCTATTCCTCTTCCCACGCTGAGAGTATCCCAAAGGCAAGATCATTTCCCTTTTTGGCTGGATCATTTCATGCAGCTCCATGATGATAAGAACTTGTCCTTCCCTCAACACCCACATAACCCAAGCTGAATGGAAAATCTCTAGGAATGGTAACCATGTCTTTGGGCTCTGCCTCAACACTCCGGTGTGATTACTCAACCACAGGGGTGAGACCCAAAGGACTGGAGCATTCAGTCAAGGCTAAAAATGGCTTAAGATGTCAAAATTACCTTCTAATAACTGATTTACCTGGGTAGATGTATGAGACGATGGGACTTTGGTGGTAATGAATTTAGAGAGTTTAAGTCATATCCATATGTGTATACTTCTCGCCTCCCCCTCACTCCACCCCCGCCACTTATTAGCTATTAGACTGTCCAATTTACCCACCAATTTGGGGGCCAAGTTTCTTGTCTGTGAAAAACGGGAATAGCGCCCACTTTCTAGATTTGTTGAGAAGATGGCAGTAAGTAATTGAGTGATTGTGGAGGGCTGCTGCGGGGAATGAAAGGGGCTCTGTGTGGGGAAGAGCTTCAGGCCAAGAAGGGCTAAGGCCTGACAGAGCAGTCAGATGTCATTGGTCAGGATTAGTGCTCCGCACATCACAATCCACCGCCTTTCACGAGGCCTCGATCTACCAAAGACCACGGGCCGCCCAGAATCCCGAGCGAGGAAAGGCGGCCAGGAGCCAACCTGGCTTCTTGCAGAAGGGAGCTCCAAGAAAATCCCATGCATTTGGGCTTTCAGGGGGTCGCAGCCGCAGGCCTCAAGGCCTCTTACTTACCTGAGAATGGTAACGGTCCTTAACGGCAGCCAATAACGGCTCAGAGCCGGCTGAGGTCAAACCTAGGATTTTGGAGCCCACGCCCAAAACCCTAAACTGCATCGAACTACAACTCCCAGCATGCGACGCGACCGCCCGGGTGGCGGAGCGTGGGCCTCGCCAACCTCCGTCCCTTCTTTCCTCCCGCGCGGCCGAATTCCCAGAACTTCCGGATAGTGCTGGCTCCCCACCCACGACTGCCTCCTCTCTAGATTTCTGGGTATTGTAGTCCACCTTGTTCCTGTTTCCCGGGAATAACCTGCTCCTAGCTACCGCTACTTTCGCCACAAAAACTACAAAACCCAGAATATCGTGCAAGTTCCCCTTGTCCAATAGGAACCCCCCATGTAGCGAGGCGCGGAGGCCGGCTCTCGCAACTCAAGATGGCGGACGAGAGTGATACAGCAGTGAAGCCGCCGGCACCTCCGCTGCCGCAGATGATGGCAGGGAATGGAAACGGCCATGAGCACTGCAGCGATTGCGAGAACGAGGAGGACCACAGCTACAACCGGGGGTAACGAAATCCTCGGAGTCCAATTCCCATCCAGTCCGCCACAACCTGGGTCTCTGGGGTGCGGGGAAGTCACCGGGAGCTTAGTGTAGCCCTACCCCCACATTCCTATTGGCTGAGACATTGGAATACTGTCTGGCGATTGGTTGCTGTCTTTGTCATTTATCAGGGGTGGGTGCTCAGTATGTTAAGGCCCAGAGACATTCAATACTTTTATTATATAAAAGTTCTTCTGTGTAATGTTCCCGTAATGTGGCTCATGCGCGTCCGGGGAAAAGAGCATGTTGGACGATGGCCTTCGATGCCACAACACAGGTCAATCTAACAGTACAGTTCAAAAGGAATGTTACTTACAGTGGTGGTGTATGAACAACATGATTAGCAGTAAACGAATAATAAAACGTTTCACTGCAGTTCACCTTCAAGGAGGAAATTCATCAGGCTACACCAACCATAATTATGTTGTAAAAATGTCACTACTAGAGAATCCCAAGATTTAAACTCACCTTATAAACCCTATGTAATTACTGTACGATAATATTTTGATGTATATGGTGTCGCTGCTCCAAATGATCCATAAGTTTCCCAAGCAACATACAGTTAGGTCTTTCAATATCTTTGCTCTATTAACTTTGCGAAGTAGCTTCGAGCTTCAAGAAATTGAGTGATGGTGCTTCCTTGGACAGTTTGGAAGTGGTGTAATACTGCGTCTCCTGTACTTTAGGGTCTTGCTTCCGATAAACTATTCCTCGGGTAGAAGGAATGCGTCAGACGTTTGAGTTTTGAGCTTCCAAATTTAAGCCACACCCGATCACTTCTCTTTCCTCCCATTGTACAGTGGCTGGTGCAGAGGCTCACTCTCCTTATCTGTATATATGTTTCCTAACGGAAAGTCACGAGAGACTCTTGGATGTAAAACTTTGGCTGAGTCTTTGGTAGTCTGATTTTCGTAGCCGTCTTGTCGTTTGCTGAATCAATCGGTTGGTGGTTCCTGGAGGTAAAAGTGGAAGGTTGAGGTCTTTGGATAAACTTTAAAGAGAGATTCTGTTACCTTGAGGTGATAGGAGAACAAAGGATTATTTAAGTAGCTTATAAGTGGCTTGTGATGAATGCTTAGGTTAAAAGATGTAGCTTTATGTTCTTCAGTCAGCTTTAAAACCACAGGAAGATGTAGGGGAGAAGGAAGCTTGTCAGATTTGGTTTTTATAGGACTGTGTTCTTTTGCACACAGATCTAATGTAATAAAAACTTCTAGATTCCTGAGAAAGGAAGAGCTGAAAAAGAGGAACTAGAAACAGGAAGGAGGGAAAGTGACCCTTTTTGAGTAGAGACCCCAATCACATGTGAGAGTTGTTGAATTTGAGACTCGTTTCAGAAGTGAAAGTACCACTTCATCTTTGCTGTGTGTGTAGTTGCTTTTAGTTTTCAGTGCTAAACTGTTGCCCTGACCAGTGTCTGTAGCTTGTTAGTTGGTTTTGTTGCCTGTAATCTATGAATCACTTTGCAGGACTGTTTGGCAAAGTTCTGTGTTTTATTTAAAGTACAACAAAGTGGTAACCTTAAAAAACTCTTTGGAAGTGCATGGTTATGGGCTGGGTGAACAAATTAAGTTTATTAGTATCCCAAATCTAGAGATCTGTATGAGTGAGCTTGGAGGTCGTAGGTGAAAAACAGAGGACCCAGCCTGAAGGGCAGAGTCTAGTTCTGGCACTTGGAATCTGGGATAGACTTGACATTTTTTCCATTAATTGTCAGAAGGAAATGGTTTTGTGTAGTATAATGGGAAAAGCATAGACTTTGGAATCATTCAAACCTGTGTTCAAAGCCTGGTTTGACATTAAATAGTCCTGTGTCCTTGGGAAAGTTATTTAACCTCCAGTTGTCCAGATTACATGAGATAACATCTGAAGCAGCCTTCCCCCTTCTGTTTCTTCAGATCTGCCCTGTCCTCCCCCCAACCCTCTCCACCTTAGGCCATCACATACTGTATTTTTTTGTAGCTTTTATCATGACAGTACTTCAGTAACATTTGTATCCAGGCTTGTCTTACCTGACCACGAGGAGTTTCAGAACAGGAATGCTGTCTTTGAGATGGCTGGCAGTCAGTGGGTATTCGTGACTCTTTGCTGGATGAATGAATGACATGTTAAAACTTTGTAGCCCAGTGTTAGTGCAGCTTCCTTTTTCCTCACTGAGGAGAAGGATATCAGATTTTTCTCACGTGTACACTTAATTTTTCCCAAATAAGTCTCGTAAGCCTTATTATAGTTACTGTGAAGTACCCACAGAAATCAATTATCCTTCAGTTTTGTCATGGAAGTTTTCCACTGTTTTTTGGCTTTTTGAAATGTTGCATGTCTTTTCTTAATATTATTTTAAGTGTACTCAAAGTGTAGAGGAACCAAAATATCTCCTTTTGATGCTAACAGTTCTAACAGACAATATGCAATAAAAGTTAATGATCGTTCAAACCAACCCTTGTTCTCTTGGGCCTTTCTTTCAGGATGGGCTCAGTGCTTTACACTGATGAAATGAGCTGCGTTCATGGACTGGAATAATAGGAAGTGCATTGGTGCTGGTTCTTATGTCCCTTCTTTATGTATTTTAGTTCTTAATTTTTCTAGTCCTGAGTTTTTTTCTTCCATAATTAAACATTTGGCTGGTATAAATTTCATGTATACATAAAAGCACACACATGTTCACAGGCATACATCTATAGTATAGATGTGTGCATGTGAGTGTGTATCTCTTTATAGTTTTTCTGTTTTTTAAAAAATCCACTGAACTGAGGAAAGAAAGGAGGGTAGCATTATCCTCAGCCCAATCCCCCCAGTTACCTGGTGTAAGTTACCTTGAGCAGTTAATTGAGTGGAGAGTCAGGCTAAAATAATCTTTATACTACATCCCCCTGCGGGTCATGATTCATCTATAGGATTTTAATTTGCTTGCTTGTTTTTAGTAAGAGATTTATCGCTGAAGAATAAACCTTATCAGCTGGCAGTAGATTTTAATTGTGAGATAACAAAGTTTATTTGGATGCTTTGGAATGGGAAAGAATTTTTACACTGTTTTGCTGTTAGAATGCTGTTGGAATTTATTTTGCAATGTCGTTAATACCACTGAGATGCTGGGAAGTCATTGGTCAAGAACACTTTGATCAGGGATGTCTGTTTCCCATTCTGTTCTCTTACTCCATGGGGACAGGTTAAAATGGGTTCTTAGAAGTTTTTCTTACTTCCTGATGATGCGATATTATTCCTTATGAAGAAACTTAAGAGAAAAGAGAGGTCTTTTTGAATGGAATTCCATAAAGCTATCCTTACTTTCTTCTGTTTTATTCTTCAGCTTCTCCAAGAGTGGCTCTTTCCACATTTATTTGATGGCTTATAGCTGTATCTGGTCCTTAGAAGGAAGAAATCTTTTTAGTTCCTTTTTCTTAATTTCTCCCATCAGCTTTTGGTTCTTCAAAACTAGATCAAAGCAGAAATGAAAAGAGAAGCCTCATCACTGATATCAAATAAGTGTTCTAATTTTATTTCCCATTTAAGTGGCAATTAAAAAGAAACTAATCAAGAGCTGCTTCAAAGAGAAAAGGCTGGAAAGCAGAAGAAATGAAAAGTAAATGAGAGCCTATTTCTGGGAGACTGCTGCTCATGGCAAAGCAGTTTTGCTGATTTTTCACATTGTTTAACTAATGTGCTCACTGTAAAATGTCCCAGCTTTACTAAGTCTGCCCTTAACCCTTTCCCTGCAGAGTCCATAAGTTTGGGGACCACAGATTCGGTAACTTTAGGAGGTTGCTGCTTCAGCTCTTCCTCTTTAACCTTTTGTCTGAAATCTCTGCCCTACAAGCCTCTCTTCCAGTTCCCCAGGGATGAGGTACTCTTGTGACAGTTGCATTTAGGCCCACAAAATATGGTGTTGTCTGTTAAAAGCACCAAAGCAAAAACAAAACTAATATTCTTCAACAAGGTCTGTACTTACTGCAGATTTTTTTCCTCTGCTGAGAGAGAGCTAAGGAGGCTTCACTGTTGTTAAGTGGTCAATAAATGTTCTCTGTTGCTAATGTGACTGTGCTGAACCCTGTGCTAAAATCCTTTACATGGATTATCTTGTGTAGACTTAACTAATAAAGACTGATTTAGCTTTTGTGTGTGTGGCCACCTCATGCGAAGAATTGACTCACTGGAAAAGAGTCTGATGCTAGGAGGGATTGGGGGCAGGAGGAGAAGGGGACGACAGAGAATGAGATGGCTGGATGGCATCACCAACTCTATGGACATGAGTTTGAGTGAACTCCAGGAGTTGGTGATGGACAAGGAGGCCTGGCGTGCTGTGATTCATGGGGTTGCAAAGAGTCGGACACGACTGAGCGACTGAACTGAACTGAACTGAATGAGGCTTGGGATTTGCCAATCCACCTCTCCCTTTGACACCCAGGAGGATCCATTCTGAACTTGCTGGATTTCTTTTCCTTACTTGCGTTGATTCCTTCCTTCAGACTCTGCAGCAGTGTGCATTCTGTCTTTGAATGTGTTCAGTAACCCATGGACTTTCCCAAACTAGGGAACCAGTGGGTGATGGAGGTGGCTGGCTCCTTTAAATTGTCCTTGATAGATTGGTATCTTTTTCAGAGTCATTCCAATGTGTGAAATTGCTGCAGGCTTCGAGTCCCTACTCAGAAAATTACTGAAAATGGTCTCTGAACTGCATCTGATTTGACCTTGGAGTTGCCAGGTTACAGTCTAGCTCACCAGACCAACCCAGAGTATGTAGAATTTACATTTCCATCTCATTCCCATTTTGAACTACTTAGTGTATCAGGGCTCTTGTGACACCTGAAAAAAACCAGCTTTCCTTCATGGCAGGATTGGCTGGTTCACCCCCAAAACTCTGGCTAACCCAGGGAGGGCAGAGGGTGGCAGTAAAAACAATCTTTGGTAATCCTTTCCCATCCTGCTGTTCTTTTCACAGGCCTCCTGGGCACCTTGACAGCAGTAGTAAAGTTTTTATTTTTACGATCATTTAGGACTCAAAGGCAGTTTTTTGTGAGTGACTGACGGTGGGAGCTTGCAAAGTTTGGGGGATGGCATTAAGTGACTCTGCAGCCTCAGCAGTTCAGAGGATCGGCAGCTATACTGATCCACACCACGTGGTTTCCACCTGTGCCCCTTGTAAACACCACCGCGTTCACCTGGGTTTGGGTCTTCTGAATACGCTACCAATAGGCTTGCTGGTGAATCACACCTCAGGAGTAAATTGATTTGCAGAAGGGGAGTTTCCTGGGAGTCCAGTGGTTAGGACTCAGCGCTTTCACTGCTGTGGCCCTGAGTATAATCCCTGGTTGGGGAACTAAGGTCCTGCAAGCTGCTGTGTGGCCAAAAAATAGAAAAAAATTGATTTGCAGAAGAATTTCCTGATGTCTACAAGTGGCATCAGAAGGACGTTACTGCTGCTGCTGCTGCTAAGTCGCATCAGTCGTGTCCGACTGCGACCCATAGACGGCAGCCTACCAGGCTCCGCTGTCCCTGGGACTCTCCAGGCAAGAACACTGGAGTGGGTTGCCATTTCCTTCAGAAGGACATTAGAGGCTAGTTATTTATTTAGTAAGTTTCTCTGGAAATTTTGAATTTGAGCCTAAAAAATTAACTTCCAGCTTAATTCTACTTCTAGGAGGTAGCAAACAGGTAACCGAAAGTTGTGAATTTCCTTTTCTGAACTCTTTTATTTTTTTCTTTTGCTCTCATAATCAAACCTAAACCCATGGTCTGTGTTTCAGACATTGGAACCATTGGAAATGGTTAAAATGGAGCTTTTTTGTTTTAACTCTTGTCCTAAGGAGGGAGGAGACAATAAGAGAGTTGAAAATTGAATGAGAAATTTGATCATTTAAAATCTCAAACAGTGTCTCAAAAGAGCCTCGCATCGCTACCACTCTCAGAACATTAGCACAGCTGTCCTCTGGAAATATTGCTGAAGATGTTTTGTTGCCCCTTTTTTGGGCTCTAGCTTCTCAGGGCTTTATTTTAGTCTGTTAACGCCTGGAAAGCGTCAGTCAAGCATGTATTTGGTGAACTCTCAATTGTGTGCTCAGCATAACTAGGGATGCTGTGAGAAACAGCTGTGTAAGATGGGGTCCCTAGACTAAGGAAAAATTTTTTTATCTCATTGGGAAGCCAGGCAGCAACTCATTATTATATGTAAAGTATTAAATTGTACGGGAGATCATAACCTTAAAAGAGACAGACCTCGAGGAGCACGAGAGCTGGAGTAGTCAGAGGAGGCTTCCTGGATAAAATGTGGCTCACACTCCTTCTTGCCTTTAGTATCTGCGCATCTGTCACACAGAAATTTGGTTTAGGGCTTTTGAAGGTTCTCAGATAAATTCTCACAGGGAATGAGGCTTCAGTGATTGGGAGTCGAGTGGGCCAGGTCCTTAGATTGGTGACTTGTCCCTGGGTTCCAGTCTGTTCGTTGATGCCTCACGCCCCTGGGCCTTGGTTTCCTCTTCTGTAAACAACAGGTTAAGCCAGATGGCCCTGAGAGCTCCTTCCAGCCCCGGTGGTTTAGCTTCCAGGATAACAACTTTCTGTCCCACAGCCCCGCACCTTTGAGTGGACTTTGGCATCGGCAGGATTAAGAGGAGGCCTGAGTCGTGGACCCAGCCTGCTCCTGTTGTTTAGAGCTTCGCTGCTGTTCTTGTCAGCTTGCCCTTCCCTCCCACCACGCTCACACTCTAATGCTGTGTTCTGCTTCTAGAAATAAGTACTGAGGTTCCTTTTCCATCTCCTCCCCCAACCCTGACTTTCTTCCAGGCATCCATAGGATTTCTTACTTGTTTGAACTTAGAATATTTTGACCTTCCTTTAAAAATGACATTTCATGATCGCTTTTCTTCCTTGTTCCTGGTTTTGTCATTCTGTTCACTTACCCCATACTTGCTAGGTTAGTCATTAATGAGTTGATCAGCTTTAATTTAGAATGTGCATTCCAAAATTTTTATGTGAACTCCCGTCTCCTTTTCCATTGCAGGCAAACAGCCCCTTCTCCAAAAAAAAAGAGCTGGCAATTTCACTAATTCTCTGCTCATTATTTTGGAACCAAATGAAGCAAAGGTGGACTTTGATTTGCCGTATTCCAAGGTGCTGGCCCATCCCTTTGAAGTATGTTAGGGTGACTGACAGGTTTAGTAAGATCTCTGAGAGATTTTTTGTTTTCATTTGCAGAGTCCCAGCACACCCAGGGATACCCACCCAGTGCAGGTCCCTTTAAAATGAAGCCAAATTCTTTTGAGGAGGACCAGTCTTGCTTCCATGGGGTCCTTTGGTTTCGTTCTTCCTAAATCCGAATTGAGCCCATCCTTCTGTGAAATGGTATTGGCTTCCTAAGATGCTTCCTAAGAAGCTACCCCTAATATTCCTAAGACCTACTCTCAAGGCCTCTGAGCTTGGTTTGGTTTCTTACGGATGATTAAAGTTATTATAATCATGTAGAGAGCTAACCCTCCTGGGCTCCTTGGAAGTCTCTTCTGTGAGTCACTTGTCTTCCTGTTTGACTTGTTAACTGAGAGACCATGATGAGCTCATGATGCTATCATGAAGGTGGCTCAGTACCTGGTCGCTCAGAGACTGACTTTTCTTTTAAACTTCCCTTTGTTCTTCAAGTGTCTCCTCTCCGTGTTCTTTATGTACAGGTTGAGACAGGATCGTAGCCCAGTAACTGCACGTGCAGATTCAAGCCAATACAAGGAAAATGAAATTAGCTCTCTGGTTTTAGTTTAGGTCTTGGAGTTTGCCAGGCACTTGTATTATGCACTTGTAATGCATAAAACAGAACAAGAGTTCAGCCCAAGGTCCTTCCCTAGAAATGGAGTCTGTGAAGAGATGGCTGCTTCCACTGAACAGCAAGAACAAAGGCAGGAAGGGAACTTTTTAGGGATTTCGCCCATGTGAAAAGATGTCTACAGTTGGAGGGAGTAATTCCTTCTATTTTCCTTATGTGAAATTGTGTTTAGTAAGTGTCCAGCTGGTTAATATGCAGCAGTTCTTCACTTTAATCTTTTTGATGCTTTTTTCCCATAAAAAAAAAATTCTTTTGGTAATTCACTTACAGGGACCAGAGAATTCATTCCATAAGCTGAAATGAGTAAGGACTTATAAATTGTATCAGCAATGGAACCCTGCTTTGTCTCCTACCATCAACCAGCTGTTAAACCTCATAATCCTGAGACTGAAGTGAGAATGTCTCTGGAATCAGAAAACCACAGAGGAGTTGTCATAGACTGCAAACAGACCTGTGCACGATATCAAAATCGAGATAATAAGAGGAAAACTTTTATCTCCAGTTCGTAAATGGCTTCAGAGTTCCTGTTCTTTGCCTTGGGCGTTTTGCTGAGCTTCTAGTTTTAAGGAGTTTGCCTTATTCCCCCTCTCAGTGTTATCAGTTTTCTTTCTGTGTTGTGCCTTCTGGGTCCCACTGGTATGATACCTAGGAAGTGCATTTGCATCTGTACTTCATGACCTTACACTGGGAATAAAGTAACCTCCAGCCTTGACGTGATCTCTCTGACTTCAGTCTCTCTGCACCAGGGGCCTGATGAGAGGCCTGGCCCCACGGGTGCTGCTGCTGCTGCTGCTAAGTCACTTCAGTCGTGTCCGACCCTGTGTGACCCCATAGATGGAAGCCCACCAGGCTCCCCCGTCCCTGGGATTCTCCAGGCAAGAACACTGGAGTGGGTTGCCATTTCCTTCTCCAATGTGTGAAAGTGAAAAGTGAAAGTGAAGTCGCTCAGTCGTGTCCGACCCTTAGCGACCCCACGGACTGGGGTCCTCCATCCATGGGATTTTCTCGGCAAGAGTACTGGAGTGGGGTGCCATTGCCTTCTCCGCCCCACGGGTGCAGGCACACTTATTCCAGAGCAGTGGTGGTGAGAGTGGATGAGCTAGATGGGAACTGAATGTGAGGGGCCAAGGGGAAGGCTGGGTCGGATACCTTCTAGAGTAAGAAGCCGCTGTCACCGTAGACTTTCAAGCTTGGGAGGGACTCCTGGAAAGCCATTTTCACTTTGGCGAGTCCCACTGCTGTGCAGAGTTTAGGATAAGGCAGAGCACTTGTGAGGTCAGGGAGATCCAGGAATGGCTGGGGATTCCTTTAGTCCAAGTGTAAGGTCATGAAGTGTGGATGCGAGTGCTTCCGGCCAGGACCAGGAAGACAGAAACCTGAAGACATTCTGCAACAGGAAATGGCAGCACGTTGCCTGCTCCCTACACCACGTACTTGGAGATGAGAGTTAATATCATAATAACCCCCAGGCACTTTAAGACCATGAAGCCTTTCTGAATTATAAAATAAAGCTTAAATAGTACTTACCACTGCTGCTGCTAAGTCACTTCAGTCGTGTCCGACTCTGTGTGACGCCATAGACGGAAGCCCACCAGGCTCCCCCGTCCCTGGGATTCTCCAGGCAAGAACACTGGAGTGGGTTGCCATTTCCTTCTCCAATGTGTGAAAGTGAAAAGTGAAAGTGAAGTCGCTCAGTCGTGTCCGACCCTTAGCGACCCACGGACTGCAGCCTACCAGGCTCCTCCATCCATGGGATTTTCTAGGCAAGAGTACTGGAGTGGCTTGCCATTGCCTTCTCCGTACTTACCACGATGGTGTGTAAAATGTATTTTATACTATTTTAATTCTTTGAAAACTGGTTATCTAGCCTATACAGCTAAAACAATACCCGGCACTTAGCTGATCTGCAGATTAGGGTTTACGGTACCCTTTGATTGGACTCCTAATTTTTACTTTCTTTAAAAAAAATTTTTTTTTGGCTGTGTTGGGTCTTCGTTGCTGTTCGTACTTTTCTCTAGCAAGCAGGGGCTTGCTCTGTAGTCCTGTTTGTGCCAGCTTCTCATTGCAGTGACTTCTCTAGAGTACCGGGACTTCAGTGCTTGCAGCAGGTGGGCTCGATAGTTGCGGCTCCTGGGACTCCAGGGCACAGGCTTGCACAGGCTCAGTAGTTGTGCACGGGCTTAGTTGCTCCGAGGCATGTGGGATCTTCCTGAACCAGGGATTGAACCTGTCTCTCTTGCATTGGCAGGTGGACTCATTACCATTGAGTCACCAGAGAAGCCCTTTATTTTCAATTATTTAACGGAAAATTTCCAGAGAGAATGGCAGCGTGATAGTCCGGTATTACTCCCAGTCTGACAATGCCAAAATCACTGAAAAGCAGGAACTTAACTTTGACAGTGATTAGGAAAGCAGGCTTCAAAGTGAACCTTAAAATTCATCAATAAAATGAGGGAAACCCAGAATCAAAACTAATATCCGAAACTCAACAAGAATTGGGAGAAAGCATTTGGGAGTGAATAAATGAAAAAAATGTTAGCAAAACACAGTGTAATACGTGATTTGTGTCTCAGTAGAAATGTTGAGAGGCGATACAATTTTTTAAAAGCCTGTAGAAAACAATTAAATGTGGCTAAGAAATTGTTTTTGCTTCCTTCGTTGGGTGAGTCATGCAGAATGAAAGCAGCAGGAGGAAATCCCCGTTGCTGTGGTTCACACGCACACACATGTTCCATGTGAATCTCTTCTGAGCAGGGCTGGCTGGGTGTTCATTGTTGTTGTTTTCCCATGATTCTTAGTGCTGGGTTTTGCCGGTGGGGTCACCCAGTCGAGCCGGCTGACCGTTGGCCTCTATCCTACAGGCCTGATTTAGACATTTCTCATGATCACTTGACAATTTTGTACACAGAGCACAGCAACATTAAGCTGCCCTTTTCCTTGCTCCTTCCTCCCTTCCAGAACTGCCTGTGTCTTAGGTTCAGCTGGGGCAGCTCAGAGAACCCAGTGCAGCAGGATGGGGGAAGTGGAAGTGAGGAAGAGTTTCCAAAAGATCACTTTGGGCTGTCGTCCCTTTAAATTCTGGACTCTAAGGAAGAGTTGGTAACATGAATGCCCTGTTAACAATTACATTTACCTTTGATGCAGGCAACCTGGCAATTTAAAGGAAACGAACCATTGGAATTCCCTGGTGGTCCAGGGGTTAGGACTCCACTGTTTCGCTGCTGAGGGCCCAGGTTCCATTCTTGGTCATGGAGCTAGGATCCTTCAAGCCAATCGGCACAGCCAAAAAAATAAAATAAACCACATAAAATAGAAGCAAGAACAGAAGAGGTCCTTTCAAACAAACAGGCTGTTCCTTGCACATGGCTCCCTCCCTGGGCACTCTCCCTCCCTGGTGGGAATGGAGAGGAGAGCTGTGTCTGCTGGCATTCTCCAAATGCCCCTTTTGGGGCCTGGATTCTCTGGTCTGCTTCTGAAGCCCACAGGCTTGATTAAGGAAGGTCTGGGTCCACAGAAAGCTCTTTGTCAGTGCAGCTCAAAACAGATGATTTTTTAAAAAGCCTGCATCAGTATTTACTTTGTCTTACAGTGGTTTGAGTCCAGCCAATGACACAGGAGCCAAAAAGAAGAAAAAGAAACAAAAAAAGAAGAAAGAGAAAGGCAGCGAGACAGATTCAGCCCAGGATCAGCCTGTGAAGGTAACAAGGAGGCTCTGTTTTCTTGGGCCTGAGAGTCGCTTTTTTGAAAGAGAGCACATTGGGATAAATACATGGGAACAATGTAATAGATTGCCAGTCTCCACTGCTATTAGTTTAAGATGGAGGGGTAGGCTTCCCCTGCTGCCCTAGACCTAGGTGATGAAACTGCCGTTCTACCTTGAAAGGCACAGCAGATTAGACACTGACCCCCAAGCGCAGTGCCCCCTCAGAATTTACAGGTGCATAACTGCATGTGGTGCTGTGCTAGGTGCCGGAGAGTAATTCCCTTACGACAGCCCCGCTGTGGCCTGGGGTAGTGGTTCTTGGCCTTTTCTTTCTTCGGTCCCCACCACTATGAAAATGAAGGTCTGTTCTTTTTAAGGCAGACCTTTATGTTTGTCAAGCATTCTCTTGATGCCATAGTCACAGTACTGAGAACTGAGACCCCCACAGAGCCCATTTCCGAGTTCCATAGAACTGCTGACCTAAAGCTTACGGCTAAGACTGACACATGGACACGAAACACAGAAGTGTGAGTGAGGATTGTTTTGTTTCGTAAATAAAACAGCATTAAGAAAAGAAAACCTTTTAGGTTTTCCCTGGCGGTCCAATGGTTAAGACTCTGAGCTCCTAATTCAGGAGGCATGGGTTTGATCCCTGGTCAGGAACTAAGATGCCATATGCCACACACAGTCTGGTCTTCAGACATTGAATATAGAAATAAAGATTAACGTTTCTTTAAAAAAAAAAAAGAAAACCTTTTATTTCAGATAAGTGCTATCCTCTTCAAAGCAGGCCCTGGAGGAAGCTCAAAACAAATCCATAATTCCTGTCTTAGCATTACCTCCGTTTACAAGCCTCACAGAAAATCTAGTCTCATCAGTATACCCACCCTTTGCTTTATGCCTCAAAAGTTATACTCCCCCTCAAATCTTTTACCTTATTGAGATGACAGCTTCAAGCAGTTTTTTTAATATTTCAATACCAAACCCACTATGAAAAAAGTCACCATTGTTGGCTACCATGTTGGCTAGCTAGGTTCTTGCCGGGCACATCGTTTAAATTAATGAGGTGCCTTCAACTTCTCTACAAGGTAGGTGGGAGTCTTCCCGTTTTAAAGATGTGAGGAAGTGATTTACCCAGGTCTTTCAGTCAGGAATTCAAGCCCAAGCCCTACTTCTGCTTCAGGGATTCTTGTTTGTTTCTTTCTCTGGGGGTGGGTGTTTGGATGACTCCGTTGGGGGTTTGAACTCAAACTTTTATCAAAATGGTTCACTTCAAAATTAGAAAATCACAGCAAAACACCATTTGCATAGCCCTTCTGTTTTTCTCTTTATGAGAATGATGCCATGCATAATAGGGAGTGTAGGGAAAAACCTAGCAACAGGAACAAAATGAAAACCACCCGAGTTCTGCCTCCCTGGAATGAGCAATATACGTGTATTGTAGTCTCCCTTTCCTTTACAATTTAAATGAAAAGAAGAAGTAGTTAAGTATTAGAGGAACCTCAAGGTATTTGTAGAATCTGAAACCGGACATAAGACCCAGAAGCCATAAAAGAAAAAGTGACAACTATCAAACTTCTCTGAAAAAGTCAAAAGATAACAAAGTGGGCAGTTACTTGCACTACATAAGTCAGTTTAAAATAATGAAATAAGCAGGCCATTCACAAAGAAAAAGGTTTTTATATGAAAAGATGGTTCAACTTATAATGAAAATTAAAGCAACTATTTTCCCCCCTTAGATTGGCAGAGTTTAAGATTTGGTAAATCTAGTGGTGAGAGTCTTGAGAAACATACTCTCATACACTGTTCATTGTTTTCTTAACTGATATTCTCTTTTTAAAGAGTAAGTTGATAATACATGTAATCTCAAATGTGCATCCCCTTTGACCCAGCAGTCTTCCTTTCTTAAACTTTATCCTGCAGAAGGACCTATTCAGTGAGCAAAAAATAGATGCAGAAGAAAGTTCATTACAGCACTGTCTGTCAAACTGAAGACCAGAATCACCAAATGCCCAGTGTAGGAGGTTGGCCAGATACATTATGGTCTGTGCTTATAGGTCAGTTGTTGAATGGGCAGGTCCACGTGACCCCCTGGAATGGTCTGTAAGATAGAGTGTTTAAAGAAGAACAGTCAGTAAAATAATACTCCGCCATTCGAGTTTTTGAAAGTCGTGTATGGGTTTGGAACTTGTATGCAGAAAAGTCTGAGATTATATTTGCCTTTTCCCACCATACCTCCCAAATTTAAGACTGTTGATGACAAAGGTTATATTTGAGGGACAGGACTGTTGGGTCTTTTACCTTCTGTGTATATATATTTACATTGCTGCATTGTTTGAAATTTTACACTAAGCCAGGTTTTGCCATCAAACATCATAAGACTAAGAAGAGGAGAAACCCTGTGGGAAGCACCCACCCACCACACGGCTCATCATCAGTCACTCTTTCCAGCTGTCCTGTAGCAACTGACCTCTGAGAAGCCACACCCCTTCTCTGAGTTGTACTCCCTTAACTCCTGAACTTGAATAAATCAAAAATGCTTATTAACATAATGGACCTTTTCTCTCCCCAACTTTGTCTTTTTCAGATGAACTCTTTGCCAGCAGAGAGGATCCAGGAAATACAGAAGGCTATTGAACTTTTTTCAGTGGGTCAGGGACCTGCAAAAACAATGGAGGAGGCTAGCAAGCGAAGCTACCAGTTCTGGGACACGCAGCCTGTCCCCAAACTGGGTATGTATGTGCCTTCTTCCCGAGGAGAGGGCACGGGAGTGCCTGAGCCATGCTAAAGGTTTCATGCAGGATTTGTGGGGGAGGACAAGAGAGTCCTGTTGTTCCTTGGTGTCCATTTTTAGAGGGTAGTCTTTCCAATGCAGTTCAGAAAAGACTGTTGTTCAGGGACTTTATCATTTCACAGTGGCCCATATGGAGAACAAACAATGGTCCTTTTAGTCCATCATGCATTATAAATCTGCAAAGAAAGACAGTGCCTTGGCACTTGATGAGTGGGGACGTGTGCCCATGTATATATTGTTTCACACAGATTTTATAGAGAGACTGCCTAGTATATCTGGGCAAGTGTTTAATCCGGAATGGGCCAGTCCCCCGCCTCGTCCCCTTGTCTTTCAGACAGTGTGTGCTGTGCTGACTGAATGCATAATGACTTGACATTTTGATTACCGGTTATGGTTTAACACTTGGACTACCGTATACAGGTTTGGTTGGCACCTCATCAAAAAGCTATGATGAACTCTCAGAGGGATGGGATGGGCAGAAAATAAGAGCATTCCAGAAGGGACTGGTTGTAGCAGGTTAGAGATGCCTGCTGACACCCAGCCACAGCTTGCCTCCATGGTGACTGCAGAGGGCGTTATTGCCAGGAAGTTTCTGTAGAGGTTGCATCATGATTCGGAACCCATCGGTAGCCCAACTTCTATTTTCTGTGTGGCTGGGAAAGTAGGTATGTTAAAAAGAAAAGTATGTGTGAACCACAAACTGAAGGTGACCTTCAGGCTGTCAGTGTTAGCACTCCCCTCCAGAGACGCGGTGAGAGCTGACCGTGTGTGGTGGGGAGGAGGGCTGGGGGCAGAGCGGAAGGCTGGTGAGGGGAGGGGGCGTCTGTGCCCAAGGAGAGTCGTCTGCTCCAGAGCGTGCCCCTCCAACCAGCAGGGTGGGCGGGCATTGCTAAAGAGCTGGTAGACACGCAGACGCTCAGGCCCTAGGCCTGCAGAATCAGAACCTGCAGGGGGTTTGCATCCACTTTGAAAGTTTGAGAAGTTCTGCTCTGGAGCATATGGTTCGCGGGCAGCTTAGTCACAGTCCAGAAACAGGCTGAGATGTACCCCTACGGGGTGGATAGCAAAGCAGCCCGGGTGGTTATGGGTGGTGAACGGGCAGCAGGCACTGTTTTATTGAAGTCTATTGACTAGAACCCTGTCCTGACCCATCCCCCAGGTCTGTCGGGCTGCCCAGGCCATCCAGGTTCCAGGCCACTGTCTAAACCCTCCAGCAAGGCTTTGGGTCACAAAACCTTTTTGAATCTGAGCAAACTCTGGGAGATAGTGAAGGACAGGGAAGCCTGGCATGTTGCAGTCCGTGGGGTCACAAAGAGTCAGACGCAACTGAGCGACTGAGCAACAAATGCTGTTACTTGGGCATTACTAGTAACGGGTCCCAGTGACCACTCCCCCAGGAAGAATCAAGAGCTACGTGCTCCACCTCTGAGTGGATTACACAGAGACATTCAGAGGGAGCTGCCATGCGTCTTTACTGTTTTTTTTTTTTTAATATTTATTATTTATCTTTATTTATTTGACTGGTCTGGGTCTTAGTTGTGGCACGTGGGATCTTTAGTTGCGGCGTTTGAACTCTCCTGAGTTGCCTCATGTGGGATCTTTATTCCCCAACAAAGGATCAAACCCGGGACCCCTGCACTAGGAGCATGGGGTCTTAGCCACTGGACTAACAGGGAAGCCTCCATCTTTGCTGTTTTCAGATGGAGTTTTGGTTTGATTTTATTTTTCATTAAGAACTTGCAAATGGGTGACTTCACTCTATTCTTCACAGACATGGCACCTGGTCAAGAAGCAGGTTAGGACAATGGAGTCTCTTTTGCCTCGACTCTTTTGCTTTTTGTTGTTTGCCAAAGTTTCTCCACCCATAAATTAGAGGGTGCTCCAGTTTTATTCTCAGAAAGCTTATGAAAAAGCCACAGTACTCCTCACTGGGACCTGGATGATCTTGGAAAGGGGCAATGAGGTTCAGTTTTTTGGTGTTTTTTTTTTACTGTTTATTTGGCTGCATTGGGTGTTGGCTGAGGCATGCATGACCTCTGACCTTCGTGGTGGGATGTGGGATCCAGCTCCCCAACCAGGGACTGAACGCCAGCCCCTACATGGGGAGCTGTGAGTTCCAGCCACTGGACCAGCAGGGACGTCCCGGCTCAGTTTTGTCTCCTCACCCCGTGCCTGTGGCAGCGTGGAGCGTGGGACTCTTTGGAAGAGGGGTCACTGCGAGTGTCTGGCCAGTCTGCCTTTCAGGTCAGTCAAGTCCAAATAAAGGATTCCTCCTCTGTGTCTGAGTTAGCTGATAGAAAGTACTGCATCACAGGCATCAGTTGGTCCACGTCGCTGAGGTGTCACCCTAGTTCTGCTTCTGAGTGTCCTTTGGGTGGTGTCATTTATAGCTTCTTGCTTTCATTTTTTCCACTTAAATGAGGGCTAGTAATTGTGAATCTCAATCATATCAAGTGTCCTGTGTTTGCCGCACTCCCCGACTTGTGGGGAGAGTTAGAAATAAATTGTATTCCACTCAAGAGACCTAGGGACTTCCCTCATGGCTCAGACGGTAATGAATCTGGCTGTAATGCAGGAGACCTGGTGTGATTCCTGGGTTGGAAAGATCCCCTGGAGAAGGGAATGGCTACACACTCCTGTCTTCTTGCCTGGAGAATTCCATGGACAGAGAAGCTTGGCAGGCCCCAGTCCATGGGGTCGCAGAGGACTCGGGCACGACTGAGCAACTAACACTTTCAAGAGACCCAGAATTCTTTAAAAATCCTCCTCCTAATTTCAAGTTTACAATCATCCGAAGTTCACCATTGAAAGGCTTCTAAACAGCCAGTGTTTTCAGCTGATAACAGTCCTCTTGTGTGCCCGAATCAGCTTGTCATCCCCTTTTCAGACTGTGTCACTCTCCTTTTTAAAAGTCACCCCTTTTCCCACACTGATGGAGGGATGAGGAATCCTTTTTCTTTGCCTGACCTTAGTGGGTTGGAATCTTGGCCACAGTTAGATTAGTTTAGAGAGTAACTCTACCAAAGAAAGGGAGAGCGCAAACTTGGACTTGGTTGCCCTGGGCCCTGAAAGAGAGGTTTCCTCACTGTCCTTCCCTTGTCCTGCTTGTTTGGCTTGAGGTCTCCCAGATCTCGCATTCTTTTCTCCCAAGTCCTTCACAGTTGCCCTGTGGTGCTTGAAGGCAGAGAGAGTTTAGGGGTAGAGTGTACAGAAAGGAACCATTGAAAGCCCAGGTTTGTCTTTAGAGTTCCCAGTGTCCTCCACAGCCGGTTCATGGAGACCCAGAGGCGGTTGGCTGCGTTTCTGCCCCCTAAGAAGCAGCCCCCACCTTCTTGGCCAGAGATGCCCGTGAGCCAGTAGAAGGTGGCGGGCAGGACCCCTGGGCCGCTCTCAGCATTGCCAGCACCCCAGGCTGCGAGTCTGCTCTGAGCGGCTTCTGCTTTCTCAGTGTTTCCTCTCACTCTGCTTTGTCAGCTTTGTCTTGCAGATGGTGAATAGCCTTGAGATAACCTATGCAAACCAGTTTGTCAACACACAGGTCAAGACTTACCAGTTGATTATTTTATATACAAGCTCACTCAGTTGACAAGCACTTATTGAGTGCTCTTTGTACAGTTCGGACCTCAGGATGTCACTGCTCCCTCCCATCCCCCTTAAAGACCCATTCAGGGTGTCCCACAGCCCTCAGGATAAAGCCCAGCCTCTTGCAGCTTGCAGGGCCCTCCACGATTGGCCCCCTCTCTTCTCTTCAGCCTCGTTTCCTAGTTTCTTTCTCCTCCTGTCATCTCCAGGTCTTGACTCTGTTCTGCCTGCAGTGTACCCACCCTCCCTGCCCCACCCAGTCTGCCCCTCCTAATTCCTAATTATCCTTGAAGTCACATCTTTTTTTTCTTTTTATGCAGGATCTTAGTTCCCTGACCAGGGATCGAACCTGTGCCCACTGCAGTGGAAGCACGAAATCTTTACCACTGGACCACCAGAAACATCCCTGAGGTCACATCTTTAGATGTTTCTTCCGAGAGGTCTTTCCTCCATCTCCTCATCCCCCCATACTTGATTATTGAGGACTTTCATTATGCTGAGTGGCAAGTGCCTGCTTGCTTTGTCTCTTTGGGCCCCATGATGATGAGGACCTGCATCCGTGTCATTCACCAGCTCCTGCCCCAGAGCTGGCACTGTCTAGGATTCCAAGAACAGATGGTGAAGGTGCAAATGGCAGTGCCTGGTGCAGGCAGGACCTGGTAGCCAGCCTGAATGAAATGATTTGGCCTTGAGACTATTGTCGTCTGGTGGGGAGGATCACTGGTATCTTGTCCGTGAGATCATCTTGGGGAAGAATGATAAAAGGGTTCTGAAGTTTTAAAAAAAGGGTATAAACTCAAAACAAGATAGGGAAAATTGATTAGCACCTACTCAAGACTAGAGTAGGGATCCGTGGTGTTTCCTAGGGGTCTGGCCCTTGGCTTGTTAGCCTCAGAAAATTATACATGGTAAGGAAATTAAAGTGGATTGACTTCTGGTCAATTAATTCACAAGGGCTACTTTATGAATTAATCAAAAGGCCAGTTTCTAAACTAGGGGAGAAAAATGTAGCCTTTCTCCCAAGGAATCTTTCACTTGAGAGCAGCTTATAAACAGGAGTCAACCGGATTCTTCCCTGCTGTGACCGCATTATTGCCTGTTGTTTGCAGTCTTTGACCCTTAGCACACTGGTTATGACTTGTTTCTTGACTATTTCTCCAGAAGATGGTATGTCTTGTGAGGCCAGGGACCTTTTCACAGCCCTGTCCTAGTGCATGAGGGCCAACCGGTGTTCAGTAAATGTGCTGGGCGAGAGTTGGATGGTCAGTCCTGATGCTGTTGTCCTTGGTTCATGGCCAGATGCAGTCATTTCCACTACACCTGCCCCATGGATCCATCCCTGGGAGGGTCCACAGTTGCCTGTTACACGT